>NW_006239048.1:143447-252969 GCF_000226075.1 Solanum tuberosum | reverse complement strand
TATAATACATTCTAAGTTATATTTTGAGTAGTTTAGCTTACTTGTTTTAAAAGTATTTATCTTGAGTGAAGTCTTCCGCTGATTAAGAAAGCCAGGCCAAGGGTTTGCTTGGGGGCCAGCAATTGTTCTCGAGTGCCTGCCACGTCCAGGGTATAGGCTCGGGGCTTGACAAACTTGGTATTAGAGCACAGAGTTCAAGAGTCCTAGGGAGTCTATGAAGTCGTGTCTGTAGAGTCCTAGTTATCGGTGTAAAGCACGCCACATCTATTATTAGGAGGCTGCAACATTTATGAATTCCTTCACTTCTTTCATACTCATTTCGTGCGATAGAGTTCATCTCTATACAGTTTCTTTCTAACTCGTGCTTGAGCGTAACCGATTATCAGTTGGACTATTTTGAGAGTGCCTTCATGAGGCGTTTCTTTCCTTGTGAGTTATGAGAAACAAATAGATGGGTGCTGACATGAGGAGCAGGATGAGGTTATTCGTTGTTGGGTTGACTTGTTTATTAAGTAAGGAAAATAAGGCAGCCATGCTAATAGGTTACATGGGCTTAGCAAGGCTGATGATCCATGTGCATCAAGTTGAGGAGGACCAGCTGAAGGAAAGAGAAGAGTTTAAGAATAAGAGGGCTAAGACCTTAGGGAATGAATCCGGGCAGCAAAAGAGTAATGTGAACCGGTCTTCTTTCTAAAATAAGCATAAAGGACCTGGTCCATCATCTGCTAGTGCACCTGCACCCAAAAACAAAGGTGAGTACAATAGTCAGAATTCTCAGAACTTCAGAGTTAGACCTGTGCATTCCCAGGGTAGTAAGGCACAAGGGGGTACTAAGACTTCTGCATGTGCTAAGTGTGGTAGGAGCCACTCAGGGATGTGTCGTGATGACTTCACTAGTTGCTTCAAGTGTGGCCATAATGGTCATTTTATGAGAGAGTGTCCTAAGAGCAGACAGAGTAATGGTAATGGGGGCAATAAAGCCCAGTCTTCTTCAGTTGCTCCACCAGATAGAGGTGCATCTAGATGAGCTACTTCAAGGGCAGGCGGAGAAGGAAACCATCTTTATGCTATTACTAGTCGCCTAGAGCAAGAGGATTCGGCAGATATTGTCATTGGTATGATCCAAGTCTTCAATTTTGATGTTCTTCCTAAGCAACTTCTTGAGCCCTTCAGTGTTTCTACACTTGTTGGTGAGTCTATTCTAGCAGAAAGAGTCTATCGTGATTGTTCCATTTCCATCAATCACAAGAGTACCATGGTTGATTTAGTTGAGTTAGACATGGTAGATTTTGATGTCATTCTAGGTATAGGTTGGCTTCATGCTTGTTATGCATCAATAGATTCTATCACTCGAGTAGTCAAGTTCCAGTTTCCAGTGAACCAGTTATAAAGTTGAAGAGCAGTGCAGCAGTGCCTAAGGGTCATTTTATTTCGTACCTTAAGGTGAGAAAGTTAGTTTCCAAGGGGTGTGTCTATCATTTAGTCTGAGTTGATGGCTCTAGTGTTGAGATACCTCTTATTCAGTCAGTTGCAGTAGTAAAAAAGAGTTTCCAGAAGTCTTTCCAGATGATCTTCCCTGAGCCCCTCCTAAGAGAGAAATAGACTTCGGTATAAATACTATTCATGATACTCGTCCTATCTCTATTCTGCCATATAGTATGGCACTAATAGAGTTGAAAGAGTTAAAGAGCAATTGAAAGATCTTTTATAGAAAGGTTTCATTCGACCAAGTATCTCACCTTGGGGCTCTCCGGTCCCATTTGTGAGAAAGAAAGATGGTTTCCGTAAGGTGTGTATAGATTTTCGTCAGTTGAACAAGGTTACCATCAAGAAAAAGTATCCTCTTCCAAGAATTGATGATATTTTCGATCAGATTCAGGGTACTTTTTGTTTTTCTAAGATAGACCACAGATCTGGCTACCATCAGTTGAAAGTAAGGGAATGTGATATTCCCAAGACAGCATTCAGGACCTGTTATGGTCATTATGAGTTTTTGGTCATGTCCTTTGGTTTGACCAATGCTCCTGCAACATTCATGGACCTTATGAATAGAGTATTCAAACCTTATTTAGATATATTTGTTATCGTCTTCATTGATGGCATACTAATCTATTCAAGAAATGAGGAAGATCATTCTAGTCATCTCAGAATAGTTCTCCAGACTCTAAGACATATAGAGTTGTATGCCAAGTTCTCTAAGTGTGAGTTTTGGCGTGAAGTCTGTGGCATTCTTAGGCCACATTGTGTCTGGAGAGGAAATTAAAGTTGATACTCAGAAGATAGAGGTAGTGCAGAATTGGCTTTGACCCACATCTCCAACTAATATTAGGAGTTTCTTTGGGTTGGCTAGATATTATAGAAGGTTTGTCGAGGGATTTTAATCTATTTCAGCTCCTTTGACCAATTGACTCAGAATATAGTGAAGTTTCAATGGTCTGAAGCTTGTGAGAAAAGCTTTCGAGAATTGAAAAGAGGTTGACTACTGCCCCATGTGGACCATACCAGAAGGTACGCAAGGCTTTGTTGTTTATTGTGATGCGTCTAGAGTTGGTTTGGGTTGTGTGCTAATGCAGAATGTCAAAGTTATAACTTATGACTCCAGACAGTTGAAAATCCATGAGAAGAATTACCCAATATTACCCAACCCATGATCTAGAGGTGGCTGCTATAGTATTTGGTTTGAAAATATGGTGCAATTATCTTTATGGTATGCATGTGGATGTGTTCACTGATCACAAGAGTCTTCAGTATGTGTTCACTCAGAAAAAGCTTAATCTCAAACAAAGAAGGTGGTTGGAATTACTCAAGGATTATGACAGGAGTATTCTTTATCACCCAGGTAAGGTAATGTTGTTGCTGATGCTTTAAGCAGGTTGTCTATGGGTAGTACCGCCCATGTTGAGGAAGAAAATAGAGAGTTGGCGAAAGATGTGCATAGACTTGCATGCTTAGGAGTCCGACTAATGGATTCCACAAAAGGAGGAGTAGTGGTGATGAATGGGGCTGGAGTCCGACTAATGGATTCCACATAATGAGTAGTAGTGGTGATGAATGGGGCTGAATCATCATTAGTGTCAGAAGTAAAAGAGAATCAAGACAAAGATCCTTTATTGCTTGAATTAAAGGCAAGTGTTCATAAGCAAAAAGTGATGGATTTTGAACAAGGGGGAGATAGTGTTTTGAGGTATCAAGTTAGATTGTGTGATTGATTTCAAAGGTAATTAGGATGATCACATACCTCTCATTAAGTTTCTTACAACAATAGTTACCATTCTAGCATCCAGATGACTCGTTACGAAGCTCTTTATGGGAGAAGATACAGATCTTTTTAGCCCCCTTTATATTAGTCATGACCGGACATCAAAAAAGATTGGAAAGGTAGCTTATGAGTTAGAGCTACCACAAGAGTTAGCAGCAGTCCATCCGGTGTTCCACATCTCCATGTTGGAAAAGTGTATGGGCGATCCTTCATTGATCATACCAACTGAAAATATTGGAATCAAGGATAGCTTGTCTTATGAGGAGATCCTGTTCAGATGTTAGATCACCAAGTTCGCAAGTTGAGAACAAAAGAGGTAGCATCAGTCAAAGTCCTTTGGAGAAACCAGTTTGATGAGGAAGCTACTTGGGAAGCTAAAGAAGATATGAAGAAGAGATATCCACATCTCTTTGAAACCGGAGAGATTTCAGACCAAGGTACTAATTCTCTTCTTAGTACTCTTTAAATTATAAGTTGGCATGTTGTTTTTGCATTGCTTGTTGGGTATTGAGCTGAATGTTAGATGTTACACCATTAGCCTAGTAAGAGTAATCTCAATTCGAGGACGAATGTTCCCAAGGGGGAGATATTGTAACATCTCGCAAATTGAAAGAACTAGAAAGAGCTAGAATTATAAAGAGTGATTTTTGGAAATAATAAAAAATCTGGAAAATTGGTTAAGTTAAGTTTGAGTTTTTGGTCAACTTCAAACGACCATAACTCCTAGCTCAGGATGAGTTAGGTGTGTTTACAGATATCATAGGAAATATCTTGGAATAATCTTTCCAACGCCGCTGAGTTTGCACAATTCTAAGTTCGAATTAGTGAGTTATTCCCATTGGAAGTTGGGATGTTCAAATAAGGAAAGTCCAATCCGGATTTTAGAAGGGCATTATGGTCTTTTCACCACCCAATTAAGTTAATTTGTTTTTAGCAATTAAATTAGGGTCTAAACTGAATTGGTTCAGTTTAGACAATTGGAAATTTACGCTAGGGTTTTTGGAGAAATAACGCAAGAGGAGAAAAGAGGAGAAAGAATAAAATTCGTCGTTCTTGAAGGTTTAACTTGTGGATTTTGACAAGGGTTGATCCCTAAAGAGGTATGTGAGTCTTTCATAGCATTGGGTTCATTCACCCACGCACGAAGCATGTTTATTTCAGCTAAGTTTATTCAAGAAAGTTGAAAGTTGATGAATATTGAATGGTGTTCTTGAAATTGGCTTTCGTTCTTGAGTTAGGTTGAGATTGAGGAGTTCCTTGAGGTTAAATTGTTGTTTCCTTGAGTTTTTTGAGTTAGGTTCTTGTGTATACATACTGGGTATCTGAATCTAAAGGGAATTTGTGAAAAAGAACCGAGTTTAGGTGAATTGGGGTTAGAAAACGAAGAAGGAACAAGTCGGGCAGAAACTGGGTACCAGGTCCGCGTCTCGGACTTGTTCTTCAGAAGTGTAATTTTTCCCTTCGCGTCACGGCGAGGACACAGACCTATCTTCCTCAAAAAGTATTTTCAAGACCAAAATTTAAATACACCTCCGCGTCGCGGACTTGCCCTCAGACAGTGATTTTTGATCTTTTCTCATATTTAGCTATCTAAAATCACTCCTAAACATCATGAGATCTTTCCTATCACAAATCACAATCCTTGAATCCATAATTCAATTCAAGAAAAGTTAAGAGTCAAGTCAAGAGAAGTTAAGAGTTAAGTCAAGAGAAGTCAAGAGTCATATTAAGAGAAGTTCATAAAGTTTTCCAAAAGTCTTTTACAAATGTTTTAACTTTGTTTTAAGACTTGAGTTTTGAGTTGAGTAAAGAGTAAAGTTTGAAGTGCATTTCTTCAAAAGAGTATATCGGGACTATGTATTCCCAAAGAGTAAATGTTTTACATTTAAACAAGAAAGGAAACTGAGATTTCCAAAAGAGCCGTTGAGATAGTTTTCAGTAAAGAGTAAGAAGTACATTCTTCAAAGATTATTTGGGAACTAAGTATTCCCAAGAGTTGAAATGTTTTCACATTTGAGCAAGAAAGGAAACTGAGATTTCCAAGAGAGGTTTTAAGCTACGTTTTTGAGTAATTATCTCAAACCAAAGAAAGAGCTTTGTTTTTACAAACATATGAGCTAAAGTATATTTTGGGAGTAGTATTGAACACTGATATGGGAACGAGCTTGAGTTCAGATAACTCACGTCTCCATAAACCATGTATCCATCATGGGTAGTGAAGGATCATACTCTTTAGATGACTCCTTAAGATGATTTTAGCATAGACTAGTGGATCCACTTAGTTAAGGTGTTCTATATGACGACAAAGTATAGGCAGTTCTGGCAGCGTGGTCAAGACGATGTATCACCACTTCGGCTCATAGTGGTGGTTGTCGGTTAGAGAATCTCCCACATAAACTATATTACTTTATTATATGAGTAAAGTTGAGTTTGTTATTACATTTTCTTTAACGAACTATGTTTATTTCTACTGTTTTAAAGGCTTTCTACATATTTCATGTGTTTTATTGCTTTATATTGAGTTAAGTTCTTCAGGAGTTGAGTAAAACCAAGGTAAGTGTTCGTTTCAGATTCGTTTCAAGCACATGTTGTGTTTAGCATTCCAACTCGCATACTCGTACATTCAATGTACTGATGCAAGTTGTCCTGCATCATCTTATGATGCATACGCAGGTAATCAGGATCAGCATCCAGCACCTCATTGATCCTGTTGAGCACTCAGAGTCAGTTGATGAGCCTCCTAGCTTTACGGAGGATCCTTTTATTGCTTTCAGTATTTTAGTTCATTAGGATGTCGTGGGTCTTGTCCCGACGTCCATCTCAGTTGTTTAGAGGCTTCATAGACAGAGTTAGTGATGTTAGTTCATGAGTCTTTACTTTTCCTTTTCAGATAAGTTTAGACTTGAGTTGCCAATTTGGCCAAGTTTAATGTTGACTTATAATACATTCTAAGTTATATTTTGAGCAGTTCAGTTTAATTGTTTTAAAAGTATTTATCTTGAGTAAAGTCTTCCGCTGAGTAAGAAAACCACGCCAAGGGTTTGCTTGGGGGCTAGCAATGGTTCTCGAGTGCCGGCCACGTCCAGGGTGTAGGCTCGGGGCGTGACAGTGATTTTATTCATTGATTCCTGATACTTTGTAAGTCTGACATACTCATCGGTGGAGATTGTAACGGTTGAGGGTGAAGTTAAAGTGGCAGCAATAGTGGCAGTCTGAATCTTTTGGTTGTGAATATATAATTTCTTATAGTTTCGTTTCATGTTCTCAGTTTCCTTACAATAGCAGCACGTATTTGTCATTGTTCCATCTCTCATCATCATTGTATGCTCCTTTGTTATTGTTCCATCTCCTAGCATTATTGTTATGGTTCCACCTTCCAACATCATTGTTATTATTTCATTTCCCTACATCATTGTTATGATTCCATTTTCCTGCATCATTGTTATGATTCCATTTCTCTGCATCATTGTTGTTGTTCCATCTCCCTGCATCATGCTTGTTGTTCCATCTCACTGCATTAGTTCTTCTTCCTCCTCCTTTTGCAACAAGCACATTGTTTGTTGATTTGATGGAGTACTTTATGTGCAGAATGCCTGCCTGAAAACATCTTTGAGAGAAGTGATCTCAGAACTTGAGAGAATTTGTGATTTAGCAGTCTCAAACTCAGAGGGGAGTCCAGCTAAAAAACTCATTATCGCCATTTATTCCCTCTAAGCTTCATGCACCTTGATATCAGTACTGGATAGTAGAATTACATTCAGTTCCTCATAGGTTTTCTTGAACTCCATGAAGTATGCAGTGAGTGATTTAGCTTTCTTCTCAGAATGATAGAAGGCCTTACAAACTTCATAAATTCGAGATAGGTAACCTTTTCCAGAATATAAATACTTCAAATAATCCATTAATTCTTTCACAAACTCACAGTGATTAACCAAACCAACTACTTCATTATCAATAAAGTTTATGATTTGCAAGAGTAGTTTAGCATCATCTCTAAGCCAAACCATTTTAGTTTCATCAGTTGGAGGGTCTTGGATAAAATGATCATTTGTTTCAACACTACTTAAGTAGACCCTGATTTTTCTAATCCAATATTAATAATTAGACTCATTCAGTTTAAAACTTGTAATTTTAGATAAAGCTGGACCAATTCCAGTCATGGCAGATTTATCCTCAGACATTTTAACTAATGTTTAGCCAAGGATCCCAAAGGAAAAAAGTAGGGTTTTCAAGCGTCTTCTTCAAGTTTCTTCGAGAACCTTGTTATTCTATGTATGAGAGGCTATTTATAGTGTTGAAGTAAGTTCGTCCTCATGCCCTACATCTAAATTCAGCCAGTAAAAAGTTAAATCTAGGATTCTACCCAAAGTTCCATGAAATTCTGAATTTGAGTTGTGTTCTTGTTCTGAGTTCTGGTTTTCTTAATTATTGAGATTATGCCACTTTACGCATTTGATTTCTTGAGTTGTTTCTCACGCTTATATCATCTCATGAACCCTAGATATTGAGATTTTCTTGAAAGATTTTGGGTACAAGTGATATGTATTAATTTTCAAAATTTAAAGTGAGTCTAAATAGAAATTTTAAAGTAACATTTGAGAAGATTTTTAATGGAACCTTAATGGTTCCAAATGTGTCATTTTGCATTAAGAAAGAAAATATGATTTCAAGAAGAGTATAAATAGTTTTCAGAAGCATTTCAATCAATTAAAGTAAAGTTCAGATATCCCTTAAACAAGATCTTTTGTGTATTAGCTCAACCCTGCGTATTATTATATGATCATATTATTGCATATTTCTTAAGAATAATATTGATCACCAATTTGGGCAGGAGTTAAGATAGCTCAAACCCCATAACCTACGCCATCAGCACAGATAGGATCATACCAGAATTTAGAGGGCTCATTACCTGCCTCAAGAAGGCTTTTTAGTGGATCTATAAGTTGAGTTGTGTTCTAAATCTCGGCAAATTATAGGACGGTTCTGACAACGTGGATGAGATGTTGCATCATTATGCGGCTCATAGTAATGGTTTTCGGTGAGAGAAACTTCTACATAAAGTAAAGTATTTCTATTTTAGTATTTTCTATCATTGCATGTTTATTGTAAAGCTTTTTAATGATTTCATTCATAGTGATGCTTTAGTTAAGTTGAGCTATTTTTAGTCCATCATTCTGTTCAGTAATCTATTTCCTTTAGTTTATTACATACCGTACATTCCATGTACTGACGTTATTCGACGTTGCATCATTTTATGATGCAGATAAAGGTATTCAAGATCATCAATAGACACTTCTTTGAGATCACATATTCTACTCATCAGCTTTTGGTAAGGTCTCCTTACTTTTGGAGGACCCAGTCTTTTGTTGCTTTTAGAAGTATGGCTCTTATCCCGATGGTCATGTTTAGACAGTACTAGAGGCTTCATAGATAAACGTAGTTAGAGAGTCATTCAATTTTTTTTAGATGTTATGCTTATAGTTTATCATTTACAAACTTATCATTTATACTTAGTATTTTCAGGCATTTTTAGATTCGGTTAATTACTTTAAATGTTTATCAGGTTTAAGCTTCTAAATACATGTATTAGTCTTCCGCTAAGTAGTCAGCTAGGTCAAGAATTCTCTTGGGGACCATAATGGTTTTCAAATGTTGGCAACGTTTAGAGTGTAGGCTCGGAGCTTGGCAAATGTACTGATCATTCCTAGTCTCTTTTGCATTTTCTGGATTTTTCCTTTTGTACTCCAAAGTCTACAAGGGACCGAATTTGATGAAAGGATCTAGGCTCCCGCATTTATGGCATGTTGTGTTTGTCAGTCACCTTCTAAGGGTATCTCCTTTGATTTGTCTATTCTCTTTTCAACATTCTTTGAAACCTCTTAGTTATTAACGCAATATTCTCAAAGTCATCATTTTCAGTTGCTTTGACGACTAGGTTCTTATCTTTCCTCTTACCTCATATTTTCTTTTCTTGATTCATTTTTAGCTTATAGGTCATGATATTTTCAATAAGCTCATCCATCATCATAGTGTCCAGGTCACATACTTCAGTAATTGCTTCAACTTTGCTTTTCCATGATTCAGGAAGAACACTCAAAAAATTTCTAACAGTCTTCCCTGTGGAGATCACCTCTCCCAATGAGTAGATTTCATTAATAATGATAATGAATATGGTACGCATGTCTTAAATTGTCTCACCTTCCTCATTATAAATAGCTCATACTGTTTATTCAGATTATCAATTTTGGATTTCTTGACCTAACTTGTTCCCTCATATGTTGTTTGTAGCATCTCCCATATCACCTTTGCCATTGGACATGCTGAAATTCGGTTATACTCATTTGGACCTATTCTGCATATTAAGATCTTATTTGCCTTTACACTGTTCTGAGTTGTCAGCTGTCAGCAACATCTCATACCTTTCTATCTTTTGACACTTCAGTTATCCCATCTGTTTCATCTTTCATGGGAATAGTAGGACCCTCTAGAAGGACACTCCAGAGATATGTGTTTCTCCTATCAGATTATCAATCATCTGAGTTTTTACCATCCATAGTACTTTCCATTGAATAGTGGAGGTCTTATAACTTATTCTTGTTCAATAGGTGGTGCAATCATCGATCAATTTCAAGGTTTGAACCTTTTATGTGAAAATACATTCTCCGATACCAATTGAAGAGATCGTAACCACCTACCAAATACAAGAGCCACGGTCTTAAAGCAATAGCAGATATACTAACATAACAAAAAGATGATTTATCGTGGAAAGCCTCCTTGCTCAAGAGAATAAAAACCATGACCTATAGCATGTAGGATTTTAGCAACTTCTCAATAAACTTTAAAGAACAACTTTAGATTACAACTCAATAATCAAAGGCACTAACTTTAGTACCTCAACTCTAACGATTAACTATAACCGATATATCTACTTTCCAAGTAGTCAAACTCATTTCTTGTCACAAACTCGCTTTCACACTTAGAAAAATTATCACTAAAAACCTATTTTAAGTTGAACTTAACAGTAACCTAGCTTTGTAAAGAAAACCTAACACTAGTTCTTCTTTCTTCTGCAGTTTCGTTCTCTTTGTATCGCCGACTGCTCTTGCTAGAAAACCTCATTTTATGATTGCAAAAATTGGTCTTCTCATTATGCTCATTATTTATTTATAGGAGTACATGAAACCCTAGTTGAGTCCTACAAGAATAGTAGTTCTCCTCTAGGTGAACTTGTCCTTAAATAGCACATTCTAGTTCATGCACCTTCATTTTCTCTTTATTTTTCTCGTGAGAACTTGGTCCACTTTGTTATTATCAAAACTTGTACAGAATATTGGTGTGTATCAAAACTGGATTGGAGATGACAAACAAGTGGCTAGCCTCTTCAGCTTAAAAACTCTTCCACTCTCTAAACTATTGATAAAAAAACCACATGTTCAATTGCAATAGCCCTCTTTACCAACACTATGTCGACCTCTTCACTTCACCAACTCATTGTCGCTTGCTCCATTAAACTTAAGCCAAAAAACTACCTCATATGGAGGAACAAATATCTCAATTGATTCAAGTGCTAAGAGTTTGTCTCATAAACAGAAAATGAACAAACTAAATGTAGTTTATTTGCTAGACAGGCTGCTGGGAAAGTTGTAGCGGTTGAGAAGAATGCAAAAGATAGTGGCAACATTGATAATTAGGAGGAGAAATATGTGTTGCTAAGGAGTTGGATCTCAGGCACCTTGACAAAAAAAACATTTACCTAATAGTGGGTTGCTCAACTGTTGAGGAGATGTAAAAATGCTTGGAAGAAGCTTATCTTCAAGGAACAAAAGATAAGGAGTTTTAGCTTAAACAACAACTAAGTGTTAGGCTAGGAACCAAAAAGATTGATGAATACATCAAGGAATTCAAAGGCATATGTGATGATGATAGCAAATTAATCAATTTTTCTAGAGGTTTAGGTCTCAAATACAACACTTTCAAGACTGCCATGTTAGGTAAGACAAATATCCCACCCTTAATCAATTTTTTAATAATCTCACATGTTTTGATAGAAGGGAAGATAAAGAAGAGATGCCAAGACAAAATCATAACATGGTATTCTTTGCCCAAAGAGGTAGGGGAAGAGGAAACAGTAACTTCAACTCCGTAGAAAAACGCTTCAAGCCTGCTGGATAGGGAACAGGTTCTCATAACAGTCAATATAGACCAAGTTCTCCGAACAATCAAAGTTTCTCAAGTTGAAATAAGGAGAGGAACAGTAATGAGTCATGTCATATCTGTGGTAGGAACAATCATATTGCTCGTAAGTGTTTTTACTAGTGGGACTACTAGTATCAATCTGCAAATGTACTAACACGAGAAATGACTTGCCATCACATGTCACGACCTGAGTCTACACCCTGGACGTGGTTGGCACTCGATAACCATTGTTGGTCCCCAAACGAACCCTTATCCTGGCTGACTACAAGCGGAAGACTAACTCAAGAATATAAAAGCTTAAAAACAGAATAAAAATTAAGGAAACTTGAATACAAAGTTTTAAATAAAAAGAAAAACTCTGAATAAAATAATATGCTCAACTCGCCACAAAATAGCAACTTAAGTCTTTAAAACATTTAACAAAATAAATTAACAGACTTCTGAAGCTCTATTGTCTATCTATGAAGCCTCTAAATGACAAAGATGGAAGTTGGGACAAGACCCACAACATCCTGACAAAACTGAAAAGTAAATAAAATCCTCCGGAAGAAATGAGGCTCACCATAGCTAACTTGAACTCCATGTGGTATCAACGAAGCTCCTGTTGATGACCCTGAATACCTATATCTGTATCATTAAAAATGATGCAGGCTAAATGGCTTAGTACGTGGAATGTATGAGCATGTAAGGAGAATTCTAAAGCATAAACATAATCTTGAACTTGATAAAAAAGAAACATACTTACCTCTTATCAACTCACTCATGCTAAAATCAACTCAAGAATAAGAAACATAGTTCAACTCAATGATAAGATATTCAACTCAACAATAAGATATTCGACTCTGGATACTCAAATCAATATAAACCAACGATACTCATGCAATATATGGAAAGCTTTTAAAACAATAGAAAACAACACAGTATATTGAAGAATACAATAACAACAATATTTATATATAATAAAATATAATATAACTCTGTGGGAGTTTCTCTAATCGAAAACCATCACTATGAACCATGTGATGATACAACGTCTCGCCCACGCTGCCAGAACTGTCCTATAACTTGTCGAGATATAGAACGCCTCAACTAAGTGGATCCACTAGTCTATGCTAAGAATCATTAAGGAATCATCTAAAAAGTATGAATCCGCGATGGCTACATGGTTTATGGAGACTTGAGTTATATGAACGCATCCCCACATCGGTGCTCAATACTACTCCCAAAAATATACTCAGCTCATATGCTTAAAAACATCACTCTTTCTGTGGTTTGAGATTATTAATCAAAATCTTTCTCTAAAAAGAGATGTTACTCAAACTGCTCAAAACTCTTAGGGAAATCTCAGTCTCCTCCTCTTTTAAATATTAAAACATTTACTCTTAGGAGTACTTAGTTCCCATATATCATTTTAAAGAAAATGAACTCAACTCTACATTTTCTCAATTCAAGTGCTCAAGTCTTAAAACAATTTTACAAAAATTTGCAAAAGACTTCTCAAATAAAGTTCATGCCGAATTATGGACGTGAACGACTCAATTCAAGGTTTTTAATAGCCATAACTAGAACTCAATACTCAAGACTCAACAATTCAGAACTCAAGACTTTAATGATACTACTTATTTCAAGAATGCTAAGCTCATAGGGTTCATTTCGGAATTATGGGCATGAACTACTCAATTCAAGGACTCAAAGATACTTCTAATCTCAATACTACTCGACTTATAGGGTTCATGCGAAATTATGGGCATGCACTACTGAACTCAATGACTTCATGAGTAACATGTAATCGTCCCATGATTAGTAATATAATCTCGAAAGGTATTACAAACTCAACACTCAAGACTTGGAACTTGAAGATACTACTCCATTCAAAGATGCTCAAATTATGAAGTTCGTGCGGAATTTATGGGCATGAACGACTCTTCTCGAGGGTCTAACTAAAAATATGGAACTCATGTTTACAAATATTCTCATTCTCATACTTACTTCCTCAAAACTTAGCTCAAATCAATAGTTGATTTCAAAGGATCCACAATTGAACTCAAAGAATTTCTTGAACTCTACTCTTAACTCTCCCTTGAATGTGAATTATGAATTATGAATTCAAGAATTATGGTTCATGATATGAAGGATCTCGGTGATATTAAAGTAAACTCATGAATACAGTCTCCTCATTCTTATGCTCACTTGCCTGATTCTTGAAACAAGTTATTTGAATTTGTAGAAGACTCCTCAAAAGATTCAAATGGACTTTCTTAAAAGACTCAAAACAAATCTCAAGACTTGACTCTTAACTCTACCTTGAATTTCAATTATGAATTCAAGTTATGAGTGATGATAGGAAAGGTATCATGATGATTAGGAGAGCTTTTAGATAGTTAAACCTGAGAAGTGATTTAGAAATCATTGTCTGGAAGAAAGTCCGCGATGCGGAGATACACTTTATTATTTGGTCATGAAATATTTTGTGAGGCAGAGGGGTTCGTGACCTCTCCATGAAGCAGAGAAATATCCTGGGCATAGGGAGGGAAGGTCCACAATTTGGAGTGGAGTGCCAAATTATGCCCGACTTTTTCCTTCTTCATTTTCTAACCCCAATTCGCCTAAATTCGATTCTTTTTCTCAATTTCTCTTTAGATTCAGATACCCAATACATGTACACAAGAATCTAATCAAACAAAACTCGACATGATTTCCTCAAGAACTCATCAATCTCATCTAAACTCAAGAACGAAAACTAATTTTAAAAACACAATTCAAGAACATCAAGCCGTCAACTTTCTAGAACAAAGGAGAAGTTTATCTCAGGACTACCGAACTCTCTATAAGCGGGTATTAAGACCTCTTTCTAAGGTGTTTCTCTTAACCTCTTCTGATTACATACCCTCTCGGTACACCTCTTAATGCTCTTGTTACTCTTGTGACTTAGCCACACTTCACTGCTCTTATCTAAAGGTTAGGGACTCTCACGTGTACCACTCATATTTATTGCAGCTAACATCTCAATTCCTCACCTACTCTATGTCAAGTCTACCAGATCAAATCTCAAGACTAACATCATCACCCTCATGTTTCCATTCTTTGGATCATGACACTCACCTCAAATTCAAGCTTAATGTTTGATACTAAACCCGAATATCAATACGATTGGTCGCCTACTATACTATACCTCATGACTTGATCAGTTCTATAACCTTATGAACATTATGACCCTCTCAAACAAATCATAAGCCTAGCTTAAATCTATCACTTTATGAATACTTTTGCTCTTCTATTCAACACTTACACTTGGTCATTACCTACACAATGACACTTCATCGCAAACTCCTTTCTAGCTAAAACACACTCTACCTCCTATGATGGAATCTTTCCAACTCACCCCTTCTTAGTCTACCCATAAGGGAAAACTCTTCATTAATATCTTACTAGGTGCATGACTATAGTAACATAGCCTGTCGAAACACCATCTCCCTTACTTAGATTACTATATCTCTGCATACTAATCTCTTAAATTAAGGGGCACTCTTTACTACTACTGCTCATAATCTCGTAACTCATGTTACCTTTTTGGGAGGAGATACTACCCAAGCTCTAGACATACTTCCTCATAAGGATCTTAGTTGAAACAAGACTTAAGGAAAAGAGTCCAACTCACTTTTAACTCAAATGCACGATTCATATGAATGTGGGTGCATTCCTCTGAAACTGAACACTTACTCATGGGCTTCTCTCAAGCCCCTCAGGAGTCTCATGACTTCCTCAAGATTTTGCTAAGAGTAACTCATTGATAAAGAACTAACTTTTTTATTTAACCACCTCTAGTATGAGGGGTAGTCGAATGAATATGAGAACGCATAAGTTAGAATTTGTCTCTATGAAATAGCTCTATTGCACGATTAAGAGTAGGAAAGAAGGGGAACTTTTCCTAATTCTCTGTATTCCCTTATTTATAGAAGTGGGCAACCATAAATAATATCCTACTTGAAAGGGCTTCATAGACACCCTAGGACACTTGAAAACCTAGCTTTGATACCATGTTTGTCACGACCCGAGTCTACACCCTGGATGTGGCCGACACTCGAGAACCATTGCTGGTCCCCAAGCAAACCCTTATCCTGGCTGACTACAAGCGGAAGACTAACTCAAGCATACAAAAGCTTTAAAATAGAATAAAAATTAATGAAACTTAAATACAAAGCTTTAACTCAAAAGAAAAATGTTGAATAAAATATATGTTCAACTCGCCACAAAATAGCAACTTAAGTCTTTGAAACATTTTTTTAAAAAAAATTAGCACACTTTTGAAACTCTACTGTCTATCTATGAAGCCTCTAAATGACAAAGATGGAAGTCGGGACAATACTCATAATAGCTTGACAAAACTGAAAAGTAAATGAAGTCCTCTGAAAGCAAAGAGGCTCACCATAGCTAACTCGAACTTCATGTGGTATCAACGAAGCTCATGTTGATGACCCTGAATACCTATATATGCATCATGAAATGATGCAGGACAAATGGCTCAGTACATGGAATGTACGAGCATGTAAGGGGAATTCTAAAGCATAAACATAATCTTGAACTTGATAAAACATACTTACCTCCTCTCAACTCACTCATGCTAAACTCAACTCAAGAATAAGAAACATAGTTCAACTCAATGATAAGATATTCAACTTAGAGAAATAAGGTTCAACTCAACAATAAGATACTCGAATCTGGTTACTCAACTCTAGATACTCGACTCAATATAAAGCAACAATACCCAAGCAATATATGGAAAGCTTTTAAAACAGTAGAAAGCAACTCAGTGTATTAAAGAATACAATAACAACTTAATTTATATATAATAAAATATAATATAACTCTGTGGGAGCTTCTCTAACCGAGAACCATCACTATGAGCTATTTGATGATACATCGTCTCTCCCATGCTGCCAGAACTATCCTATAACTTGTCGGAATATAGAACGCCTCAACTAAGTGTATCCACTAGTCTATGCTAAAAAGCATTAAGGAATCATCTAAAAAGTATGACCATTTTTACCCACGTTGGCTACATAGTTTATGGAGACTTGAGTTATCTGAACTCGTGCCCATATCGGTGCTCAATACTACTCCCAAAAATATAATCAGCTCATATGTTTAAAAACATAACTCTTTCTGTGGTTTGAGATTATTACTCAAACTGCTCAAAACTCTTTTGGAAATATTAGTTTCCTCCTCTTTTAAATATTAAAACATTTACTCTTAGGAATACTTAGTTCCCATATATCATTTTAAAGAAAATGAACTCCACTCTACTTTTTCTCAACTCAAGTGCTCAAGTCTTAAAACAATTATAGAAAATTTTGTAAAAGACTTCTCAAAATAAAGTTCATGCCGAATTATGGACGTGAACGACTCAATTCAAGGTTTTCAATAGCCATAAATAGAACTCAATACTCGAGACTCAACAACTCAAAACTCAAGATTTTAATGATACTACTTATTTCAAGAATGCTAAGCTCATAGGGTTCATGCGGAATTATGGGCATGAACTACTCAATTTGAGGACTCAAAGATACTTCTCATCTCAATACTACTAGACTTATAGGGTTCATGCGGAATTATGGGCATGAAATACTCAACTCAATGACTTCATGAGTTACATGTAATCGTCCCATGATTAGGAGTATAATCTCGAAAGGGATTACAAACTCAATACTCAAGACTTGGAACTTGAAGATACTACTCCTCTCAAAGATGCTCAAATTATGAAGTTCGTGCGGAATTTATGGGCATGAACGACTCATCTCGAGGGTCTAACTAAAAATATGGAACTCATATTTACAAATCTTCTCATTCTCATACTTACTTCCTCAAAACTTAACTCAAATCAATAGTTGATCTCAAAGGATCTACAATTGAACTCAAAGACTTTCTTGAACTCTACTCTTAATTACTCTCCTTTGAATGTGAATTATGAATTATGAATTCAAGAATTATGGTTCATGATATGAAGGATCTCGGTGATAGTAAAGTAGACTCATGAATTCATTCTCCTCATTCTTATGCTCACTTGCTCGAGTCTTGAAACAAGTTATTTGAATTTGTAGAAGACTCCTCAAAAGATTCAAATGGACTTTCTTGAAAGACTCAAAAGAAATCTCAAGACTTGACTCTTAACTCTACCTTGAATTTGAATTATGAATTCAAGTTATGATTTATGATAGGAAAGGTATCATTATGATTAGGAGTTCTTTTAGATAGTTAAACCTGAGAAACGATCAAGAAATCACTATCTAGAAGCAAGTCCGCGAAACGGAGATGCATTTTATTATTTGGTCGTGAAATAAATTTTGAGGCAGAGGGGTTCGTGACCTATCCTCGACGCAGAGAAAGATTCTGGGCATAGGGAGGGCAGGTCCGCGACGCGGAGTGGAGTGCCAAATTCTGCCAGACTTTTTCCTTCTTCGTTTTCTAACCCAATTCGCCTAAATTCGATTCATTTTTCTCAATTTTTCTTTAGATTCAGATACCCAAGATATGTACACAATAATCTAATTAAACAAAACTCTAAAATCGACACGATTTCCTCAAGAACTCATCAATCTCATCTAAACTCAAGAACGAAAAAGCAAATTTCCAGAACACAATTCAAGAACATCAAACCTTCAACTTTCTAGAATGAATTTAATGTTTAAATTAACATGATTGGCATGTGGGTGAGTAAACCCAACATTATGAGAGCTTACATACCTCTTAGGGATCAAACCCATGATGAAAATCCGTTACAAAACTCAAGAACCTCGATGAACGCTTTGATCCTCTCCTCTTTTCTCTTCTTGAACTCGCAACTAAAACCCTAGGCGTATATTAGGATTATAAAACTGAACCTAATAGGATTAGACCCTTAAACCCTTACTAAAAATGAATTAAATCTGATTGGGTAAGGAAAAGACCAAAATACCCCTTACTATTTTTGCGTAACTTTCCTTAACCGGACAACTTGACTTCAAAAGGGCATATCTCACTTATCTGACCTCGAAACTTAGCAAACGCGGTGGCGTTGGAAAGATAATTCAATGACCTTTCATTAGATATCTTGTAGCCCACCTAACGCATCCTGTAATAAGAGTTATGGTCGTTTGAAGTTGATCCAAAACTCATAACTTAAGCATAACTTGCAAAATTTAAGATTTTGGTATTTCTAGTTTTTAGTTTTTTTGGAACTCAAGGTCCTACATCTAGTGACCTTAACACTTCAGAAATTTTAAATTCCTTGGTAAAAACTTACTGACTACGAAGGATGGTTCGAGTCTTAGTTCAAAAAATATCTGGGGTGTTACATCACATTCATTCCGAAGCATTGACAAAAACATGTTTTTGTTAGGTATTCGAAGCAAGCTAGGGGTAATCGTTCCTCCAATCTCTAGCTTGAGGGGAAGTGTTGAAGATAATGAAAACTGAAGATATGGAACAAGTTAAAGAACCTGATCCAATCATCGCGTACGACAGAGTAAGAGTCACTCTAGGATTAGGTCACTTATATCGACTAGGTTGCTACTTCTTGTACTGGCTAAAGTCGGCTAGGATTATATTACGACTAGGATTAAATTATTTATAATTGCATTATTATTTTATAGCAGTAATAGGTATTGTAGTAGGACTATAAGTATAGTTAACTTAGGACTCTACAATTCTCTCCTTATATAAGGAGCATGTACTCAACAATTTTAATCATCAATACAATCCTTGATTTCTCTAATCCTAGACGTGAGAATTCTACAAAACCATGGAACAAAATGAAGGCAAATTTGATGCACAATTATTTTAGTAGTCCTTGGATAGGATCATACTCCTCATACTCACAACTTTACAAACTATTCTAGGTGATGTTAAGTAGTAATGATCTCAATTGTAGTGTTGATAAGCTTAATTGTGAGTGTTTCATCAATTCTACTGGCATTATAAGTTTTTCATTAATTCAAGAAATGGTTGCTTGAACACACACTTGGTACCAGTGGCGGAGGGAGGATTTTCATCAAGGGGGTTCAAAAAAAATTAATCACGTAAATAATATCCACAAATAAACGGGTCGAATCGGATATAAACGGGTCGGATTAAACAGTCGAATCAAGAAGAAACAGATTTTTAAATATTTGACTTTATAATTTAGGAATAAACTAATAAATCCTAAATTCCCAATCAGCGTTTTAATTTTTTGGAACTAAACATCATTTTCTGATTGCATTATTATTTATTTTAAAAAAATAAAACGCCTGAAATAAGCTGATAAAACAAAATGCCTCTGCCCGGATTCGAACACGCGACCTCGCGTGCAGTAGAGCAAATTCCTGAACCCCCAACGCCACTGAGCTACGCCTATGGTGTATGTTCAGGGGGTTCAATAGTATATATATACACATATATTCAAAATTTAATCTTATATATATAGTGTAATTTTTCGACGAAGGGGGTTCGGATGAACCCCTTCGTTGAACGTAGATCCGCCCCTGCTTGGTACTGCCAAACAGAAGCGCTCCAATATGTTCTACGCTGTTGTTCAATATTGCATGACACACTATATAAAAAATGATCTTTAGTATAATAATTAATGATAATAGCTTAGTTTCTGTTAAATATATTCTTAGAGGAAACTACTAGCCATAATTACATTTTAGCACACTTTGTAAATGTCACTAAAGCCTATAGAGACATTGGATCCAATTAGCTAATGTCGATAAAGAATTTCTCAACGACGCTAGAAATTGTTTTTATTGTTGTGACATGAAAGTCATATGTTAAATTGGTTGCAGTTCTGTTTGCAATCTGGGCAGCATCTCCACAATGTGCGAATAAAATTGCAAACGTGCTTCTTTCTAATCAAATTAAGTTATTTTTTAAAAACTAGTGAAGTAAATTATTAATGGTGTACAGCTTGTAAAATTAATTTTTTTTTCACCCACCATTCTATTTGCACGGAAAGGGGAAGCTTTAATATTCAGTTGACCACTTATAATTCTAAGTCGTCTTGGACTACAATATTATACTATTCCCTCATCTTATATTAATTGCTATATATTTTCTTACATGTCCTTTAAAAATTATAATTATAAATATTTTTTAATTAATTTATCCTTAGTTTTCTCAACTATAATCAATATTAATTTTTTTTATTTCAAAGACAATTAATTATTTTTTTTAAAAGGAAAAACAGAAAAAGTTATTCTCCTTCATATATTTTTACTTGTCCACTATATTAAAAATAGACATAATACATAAATGTGTCCTTTTAACTTAGCTTCAAATCACATTTTGGTGTGCACAAATAGACATTTAAACTTGTATAAAGTTAACCAAATAAACGCACATGCCCTGCATGACATCCTACATGTCATATTTTATCGTCCTACGTGTATTGTGTCACATAGAACTCATGTGTACTATAAGAGTTAGTAACTTCGTGAAGTTATATTTACTTATCGTATTTGATAGTACATTCGGTGTATATATATATATATATTCCTAACATGGTTCATTTTGGGATGATATAAAGCGCCCTCTCACGCTGTTACCATACGATAGGAAAATTAAATTATTTATTTTATTAACTTTAGTCATTTTAACTAAATAACTAAGTTAATATTATTTCAAGAACATATAACATTAAGGGTTAAATGGGACACAAATAACTAATTTAATTTTGATTTTACAAAATAACAAGTAAATTGAAACAAGTGTTTTCAATTATAATGACAGTTGATATAAGATGGTGGAAGTAACGGTAAACAACTTGTAAAATGAATTCTCCACACAACTTCTATTTAAAATATCTAGGAAAGTAAAATACTTTTTCTTATTACTTAAACTTTGAATTTCAACACATTACTTTGATAGTTAAAAAGAACACATGCTTATAGGACTATCCTTTTTTTCTTTTTAATTTATTATGAAATTAAAAATCAAGTCAATTATATAGTTCTATATATTAAATAATTTAAATTATGTTAATGAAAAAAGGCTTAAACCTCATCTATGAGATTTGATATAATATTGCCCTCCATCCACCTTTATCAGCGTGGACCGTTAGAAATAAGAGTGGTTTTTAGCTAAAGGGTTGACATCAAGAGTATTTGGGGGTTGAAATGTGGATGAATTATAATTTTGTACCAATTCAAATAGTTAAGAGACAGTTTAGGCCCTTCTCTGTATTTAAAATTTCTGTGTAAATGCATAATATATATTATTGACATAATATAATATTGAAAAACGAGTATGTTTACACCCATTACGGTTGACCCTGTTAATTATTAGACTGATCAATAGTGTCGTTTGGTGGGAATATGGGGACGTAAGTGATTATTCCCTCGATATTTATATTATTTGATTTATATTGAATTTACATTTTCTTGAAGATTATTAAGGATAGTATGAGAAAAAATATTATTATTTTTAGATTTATTAAAATAAATAATTTATTTTTAATAAATATATACAGATAAATAAAAAAATAAGAGAACAACCAAAGAAGACGTAAGAATTTAAAAACGTTACTTTCTTCCTGGCATGTCGTGCATGAATGGTAAGAGTAATAAATAGTATTAATGATGGACAGCTTGTAAAATTAATTTTTGTACCTAACTTTCTATTTGCTCTGAAAGTAAAATATCTAGAAATATAATACTCCATCCGTTTTATTTTATTGGCATTCTTTGACTTGATATGATATTTAAGAAAAAAAAAACTTTAAATGTGTTCCAAAATAACCATTAGCTATTGTGTGGTTGAGAATAATTTCACTAAGGGTAATTGTTTCGAATTATGGTAAAGTGATTTGTTTAGGACTAAATAGAAAAGGGTGTCAAATAAAATGGGACGAAGAGAGTACTTACTATATAGAGAAACTTTCAAAATGACTATAGTTTGGGCTTAATTAGAGATCTATAACTATAGTTTACTTAATTACAAAATATAGCTACATATTAAGGGGAGAAGAGGGGCGAGAGAGCTAGGAGAAGAAGGAGAGAGGCGAGTGAGATCTAGGAGAGAGGAGAGAAATGACCTAGATGATCATTACAACATCCACTACGAAAAAGGACTTTCGTCCGCGAAGGTAAGAGTCAAGAAGTACCTGAAGGCTCAAACAAGCGAGAAAAATGTTCATGCATCTCGTGTTCGGTCTCTCAAATAGCCTTCTTGACTGGACGATGCGTCCAATGGACCTTAATCATAGAAATGGCTCTTGAACACTACCACTGCACATTAGCAACTAGCTCTTCCACAAAGGTTAGACGGTTATCCAACTCAACTAAATCATACCAGTGCACATAAAACTCATCAGGAACATACCAACGAAGCATTGACATATGGAAAATCAAATGGATAGTTGAAAATGCAGGAGGTAGGGCCAACTCATAAGCAATATCATTAAGAATCGCAAATGGCCTTATATACATGAGGCTAAACTTGCCCTGGCTCCCAAAACGCATCACACCCTTCATGGGCGACATTCAAAGGAATACCCGGTCACCAACCCAAATCTCAAAGGTCGGCGCCTGCGGTTAGCATAACTCTTATGCCTACTTTAAGATGCCTTAATCATATCCAGAATTACCCGCACATGATCTAAGGCCTCCTAAATCAAATCGCTACCACGCGGTCTAGGATCTGAAGACTCAAACTAACCAATTAGAGAGCGACAATGCCTACCATATAAGGCCTCAAACGGGATCATCTAAATACTCGAGTGGTAGCTGTTGTTATACACAAACTCTGTCAAAGACAAAAACTAGCTTTACTAACCTTCAAAGTTTAAAACACAAGCCCACAGCATATCCTCCAAAACCTAAATAGTACACTCCGACTACTCATCATTCTGTGGGTGAAAAGTTGTGTTGAGATCAACACAGTTACCCTACACCTCCTGAAAAGTCCTTCAAAAGTTGGAATTGAATTGAGAACCCCTATATGAAATAATGGATACCGGCACCCCGAGAAGACGAACTACCTCCCGACACTAAAAAAATATTGAACGGATAGAAAGTGTGTTGACTACATCAATAGATCAACAATGACCCAAATGCTCTCAATAGCTCTAGAAGTCCAAGACAACCCCATAACAAAGTCCATAGTGATGCACTTCCATTTCCACTCCGGAATGGGCAATTTCTGAAGCTCACCACCAGGCCTCAAATGTTTGATCTTCACCTATTGGCAACACTAGCAATGTGACATATGACCCGAAGTATCTCTTCTTATGCCACTCCACTAGTAATGCTGCCTAAAATCATGATACATCTTCGTGGTGTCCAATGAACAAAATATCTAGAATCATGGATCTCACAAAGAATCAACGGAATAAAATCTCCAAATCTCAAAACACAAATGCAGCCGTCAAACCTCAAAACCCCATCAACATCTAACATATCATACTCGACGTCACCTCACGAAATAGATCTCAGATGGCCAGCAAGGCCTCAGCCTCAAAATGACGATCATGGATCCGCTCTAACAGAGACAGATGAACTCACACATAGACTAATATTAGCCTATAGTTTGAAATATAAAAAAAGATTCATCATATTGGTTAAAGATTGAATGTCTAAAGCCATTTGTCGCTCCACGGTAGTAAGAAAGGATAGACTACCCATCTCACCGCTTTTCGATTCAAAGTGTCTGCTACTACATTTGCCTTTCTTGAATGGTATATAATAGAGAGGTCATAGTCCTTCAGAAGCTGAATCCACCGGTGTTGCCTTGAATTAAGGTCCTTCTAGCTCATAATGTACTATTGACTCCTATGATCATAGTATATCTCACATCGGACCCCATACAAGTAATGCCTCCAAATTATAAGCATGAAAATTACTACAACCAACTTCAAATCATGTGTGGTGTAGTTTCACTCATGCACCTTAAGCTGCACTAACACATAAGCTATAACACAGCCATACTACATCATGAAACAACCCAAGCCAACATCGGATATGTCACAATACACTATGAAGCCTTCGCCCTCAACTGGAAGAGTCAAAATAGAAGTGCTACTGTCACAACTTGAGTCTACGACCCAGCTGAGTTGTGATACTCAAAACCACGAGTGGCCCCAAGCTAACCCTTAGCATAACATATCAAAACTGTAACACCTCATATTCGAAATCACGTCAAATGATAGATTTTCAGAAGTTGCAGGTGCCACCTATGAACCGTAGGGTGACCTACGGATCGTAGGTGGGGTCCGTGGTTGGCCACCTACATCCCTCTCCCAGAATCCCCAGAAAACTTCAGTCAAGGGTCGACCAACGACAGGACCCACGGACCGTAGGTGGGACCATGCCCGTGATCCAGGGCTGTAGTTCAGACCCCCAGGTAGGAGCCCTCTGAAGCCAAATGATGTCTTGCCAGGACGGACCGTCGGTCTGGCCTGTCGTTGGCCCTAATAGTTTTTAAGTTGGGGTCGTTTTGGTCTTTTCCCTATGTGTTGGACCCCTAAACTACGTCGTTTAACCACTAAACTACATGGTTTTTGTCAGTTTAAGCCTAGTAACTTAATTTGAACTTACCCAAATCAATCATTCACCAAAACTCCTAAGACTTAGAATGCAGAAAGGATCAGAGAAACAATCGACCAAACCCTCTCCAAGAACGCAACAAGGGTTCTTCAGTTCCAGCCCCGAAATTGAAAGTTTTCTTCATGAAATTCGTCACAAGGTATGTGGGATTTCACTAATGGGTTCCTTTCACCCATTTGGTCCTTAGAATTCAATCAAATTCTTGATTCCCTTCATATTACCTAGACTTATGGTTTTCTTGAATGTTAGAAATTGTTGGGTTTTAGCTGTTAGAATGATCAAAATCAAATTATTATATTGTTTCTTAGTTCCTTGCATGATATTTAGAACCCTAGTTATGTAGATTCGTTTAGTTCATTAATTACACTTGCTAGGTCAATTTACACAGATATACATGCACCAGTTTTTAAATGTTTCACTATCAGTACTAAATGTTGCATTTTTAGTTAGCATGTAAGAATCTCGAGTTATCCAGTTTATTTATATTATATTGTAATTTATACATTCTATTGGGAGTATGCTTAACACCAAGTTGGACTAGGGTCAGTCACCCTCATAGTCCCAGAACTACGTGCCCCCGTAGGTTTTATAAGTTCCCTCCGTGGGCATTACATCTAGTGATCACGCCATTCATGTCACTATACCCTTGGCAAGGAATATTAGGTCATCTCGATGGGGTGTATACATCGTACTCCACGTTTAGCTCACGTGGTTTTATGTCGATTATTAGTAGCTCCCACAGTCAGATTCTAGTGCATATGACCAGGTTCCAGTTTCATTCCAATATTCAGTTTCAGCATGTTATGTACTTGGTCATTGCATTCAGTTTAGTTCATGCTTAGTGTATTCTTTATGTTCATCCTATATCATTGATCAGTATGCTTTATTCAGTTATTTGTCTATTATTTAGCTTTATCCTATCCTGCATGCCCAATACCTTTCAAGTACTAACGCATACTCTGCGCTACATCTTCTCGTGATGTAAGTTCATGTACTCAGTATTCAGATCACACATAGATCGACTCTCGATCTCCAGTTCAGCAGCTTCAGTGGTGAGTCCTTATTCTTCGAGGACAATAAACATGTTTTCTTATTCAGTCTTTTACTTTAGTTTCAATTTTTGCTAGAGCTAGCTAGGGACATATCTCAGCATCTCTAGTCAGTTAGAGGCTTATTTCAGACATAGTTTAGATTCAGCTACAGTTTTGAGTTTGATCTTCCAGTATTTATATATTTAGACTTAGATTGGGTATTCCCCATCATCTAGTTTATCTCATATCTTATGCTTCCGCATAGTATTTCTTTTAAGTATGCTTATGATATGTCAGCTCAGGGTTAGCTTGGGGTCACTCGTGATCCTAGGTCTCAAGTTTATGTCAAGGGGGTAGCCTCGGGGCATGAAAAAAATATATCATATGAAAACTGAAGTGAAAGTTATAAACTAAAAGCATAAATAAATTAAAGTTCAAGAATAAGTTCATTACAACTGAATAATAATGTCTGAAGCCTCTAAATTAAATAAAATGATTTGCTGAGATAAGACTCAGGACTGCTTGAAAGATAATGCAAGTGAAGTGAATAAAATCCAGTGACTCATAATTGAAGTCCTTT
Organism: Solanum tuberosum; assembly: GCF_000226075.1. NCBI lineage: Eukaryota > Viridiplantae > Streptophyta > Magnoliopsida > Solanales > Solanaceae > Solanum > Solanum tuberosum. The sequence goes on along the minus strand of NW_006239048.1, from coordinate 226,347 downwards.
GAATGAGAGGAGGACTTACCACAATGTTGAAAGTAGAAGACTTAATGGGGCGTCTGGTTGCTAATCTGAATCGTGGTGATGATATCTACATCATAAAATTATTGAGATCAACAATAATACAAGCAACTGAAATCACTATAAATCTGAGCATGAGTTATATACATACAATAAAGGAAGAACCGAGAGGCAAAAATATGACATATGACATAATATTACGGAAAAAATGCTTATATGTGACCATGTTTTTTGAAATTATATTGAAAGAATGCATACCTGAAAAACATGTTATATGAAAATCTTATACTGATAATATCAAGGAAACATAAAATAAATGAAGTAAACATCTTAGGTGGGAGTTTCTCATAATCAGCATACATCGTGTGAGCTCATGATAAACCAACCTACAATCCTAGTTGAGGAGGGCTTCCCTATACCTTGCTAGGGTATATAACTTGTCTGACTAATGTGGATCAACTAATGTGAGCCTCTCAGGGCTAGATGGTCAACCGATAAAGTGGTGAAACATAATCCTATGGTGGCATGTAATTCTAGATGAGCTATCTAAAACACGCATTCACTCAGTGCTAAATACTTCTCCCAAAACATATTATCCATATAGCTCATAACATATCAACTAAGCTTATTTAGAAGGTTATAATGAGTCTTGCTCAAAAATCTTTTTTCTAAAACATATTTTGTGGTGATACTATGCTGTAATCTGTGAGACGAAGCTCAAATCCTTCTTTTAAAAATCGTATGTTGAAATCTCTTTCTAAAACACATCTCTCAAATCATGAGAAAATTTTCTAGAACATGCATAACTTTTAGATTCTCAAAATAGCATTCATCATAACATAAAGACTCTAAAATCATGCCTTGAAATATAAGCTTAAGGAAACATAAATAAAATCATGTCAAGAACTAATAAGGATGACCATGAAAAATCATGCTAAAAATAAAAAGCAAGTACAATAGTCAAAATCCACAAGAGTAAGTAAATTCAAGAAATCATGCAATTGGATCATAAAAATGGTGAATTTGAAATTGAACTTATAAACCCTAACCATAGAACTAAATTCACAAAAATCGAGGAATTTTAGACATGAGTATGAAAGGAATCCCTCAATAGATTCCTACATACCTTGAATCGCTCCGATTGAAACTCTAACTTTGAAGAAGAATCCCAAAAGTCCCTTCTTGAAATTTAGGATGAGTTCTTAGTTTTGCTAGATATGGGTAAAAGATTGATTTTAGAATCTTGTTAAGAATATGTGATTAGAGATTGAGATTGTTTAGAAATACTCTACATGGGAGGAACATAGTTTGATGTTAGACATGGAGAAGAAGAGAGAATTTGAGAGAAAATATGCCCTAATTCATTAAACATGAATTTTATAGTAACCTATACCAACTTAACTTAATATAGAGGCTACTTGAAAAATTGTCAGGCGCGGTGCACCCACGCTACCAGGTGCGTGGAACGCACGACCAAATTTGATAACACTAAAGCTACTAGAAAAATGATATGTGATAATGCTCAAAATACTCACAAAGTAATTAAATGAGTAAACTACGGCTAGCAATATAAATACCCAATAATTGAGTCGGGGTCGAATCCCACAGAGAGTCATCTAATTCAAAGAATTCAATAAGAAAATTAAGATACAAACCAATTTATTATAGCAGTTAGGACAAATGAGTGGACAATTCCACCAAATTTCAAGTAAGATTTTCAAATCAATCATCACAATTCAACTAAAATAGGGTTTAAACTAGTAGAAGAAGATCTAAGGGTGTGGGAGTCGATGTTAACACTAAATATGGGGTATATTAATATATTTCAATCGTTAATAAACGATCTAAATTAGGACTAAGTTTGCAACTGGAAACCCTAGTTTCATTTGCAAAGGAGGGAATATTTCAAAAATGAATTATTTTGGCTAAAATTAATACTCCGTTGTTCAAGAATAAATTAGTAGCTATTAACTTATTGCCATTAAATAATTATCACTAAACATTATTTTTGTTGTAGCGATTCTTCTTATAGTGACTAGCATCATCATTTTCATTTACAGTCATATTTCCACCTTCAAATTGAGCACAACAACAACACCAAGCGAAAATATATTATAGTATAAACAAATAAGTTCACAAATTTACTTCACAGATGGAATTTTTAGCCTCCACTACCTAGCAACAGTGCCATTTTTTATACCACTTAAATTACTGACAAAACAGTTAAATGAGTAAGCGTTCTCTTGCAATATAAATATCTAATAATTGAGTTGAGGTAGAATCTCACAAGGAATGATCTAATTCAAAGACTTCAATAAGGAAATTAAGATGCAAACCAATTCATTGTACTAATTAGGACAAATGGGTGGATGATTCCACCAAATTCCAAATAAGAGTTTGGAATCAATTATCATGAATCAACTAAAACATGGTTTAAAAAAGTAGAAGATGATTTTAGGGGTGTGGGAGTAGGTGTCAACGTCAAAAAGGGGGGTACAAGTTTTTCCTCGAAAATGCTAGATAATCATGGATAGGTTGGGTAATCATAAACGATACAAATCTTCTTTCAATTTTGATGTATCATATCACGAAATCTCCTTTCACTCTTATCCATATGAAAATTCAAATCAACCCAATACCTTACTAAATATCTCTTTCAAGCAGATTTAGCAATTAGAAATGAAACTACAATTTCTCTTTCGAGCAAACTACAACAATCAAATTTAATTTACAAGTATTAAGTTATTTACCCACATTGGCTAAGTTAATTGCTAAATTTGATTGTTGTAGTTAAGTTAAAACAATCAAAGATCTAAAGCAGGACTAAGTTTGCAACCTTAGCTCAAAAAATGAACCTATGATAAATATTTCAAATCCATGAATAAATAGTAGAAAACTGAAACAAGATGCTAGACCCACTAAATTAGTTAACACTCAACTCCATAATCACCGCCTCGAAATGGAGTTTTAGTCAAGCATCATAAAAGTGAAAGAAATTATACCAATTATGCTTTCAACCATCAAAGTGTTGATAATCAACAATAATCTTAAACACCCACTTTGAATTGAAACATCAATTGTTAAATACAAAATTGTTCAAAACCCCAAAACTATAAAGATAAGAAAAAATGAAGTTTCAAGAAAACATATTCAAAAGTATGTTTTCAAATCTAAATTTTTTTTTTTTTTCTCTCTTCTTTCGGATATTTATAATTTCCCCAAAATTTAATCTGAAATCTCATGTACAACCTGGTCTGTGACATTAGTCAGGCTTGCTTACATGATCTGTGGATCGCCATCTTGTTCTTCAGCTCACCCTTTCTTAGCTTCAGGCTTCAGGTATTTAAACATTAGTTGCGAACTCAATTGAGTCAGCCTTTCATGTTCGGTGAAACATCAATGACCACATTGAAAATGAAATGACTCAAGAGTTACTGTCTATCTATCTATGAAGCCTCTACTAACTGAGATGGATGTCGGGACAATACCCACAACATCCTAATAAAAAAACTAGAATTATAAAACATAAATGAGGGATCTCCTGGAAGCAAGGAGACTCACCAAATAACTTTGGAACTCAACTAGATCAACGAAGCGCTGGTTGATGACTCAAGTTACTTGTATCTGCATCATGAAAGATGCAGGTCAAATGGCGTGAGTACATAGAATGTACGAGCATGCAAGGGGAAATCTAAAGCATGACATAAGCTTGAACTGGAACTGAAAAAACAGTTTACCTCGTCTCAAATCAATTAAATATAAAGCAATAACAATAATGTAATATAAAGAAAAGTTTTTAAAACAATAGATAACAACTCAATGTATTGGAAAATACAATATAACTTAGTTTTTATGCAAAAATACAAAATAAACACTATTTGGGAGATTTTCTAACCGACAACCATCACTATGAGTTATGTGATGATACAACGTCTTGCCCACGCTGTCATAATTGGCATATACTTTGTCAAGGTATAGAACTCCTCAACTAAGTGGATCCACTAGTCTATGCTAAAAAGCAATATTTTCTACCCACATTGGCTACATGGTTTATGGGGGCTGTGAGTTGTTAGAACTCTCCCCCATATCGGTGATCAATACTACTCCCAAAATATAACTTAGCTCATATGTTTTAAAGAAAACATTTCCTCATCCTCAATATTGAGATTATTACTCAAAAGGTTTCTCTAAAAAGAGATAGTACTCAAAACTGCTCATGAACTCTTTTGAAAGTCGATGTTTCTTCTCATCATAAATGTAATAACATTTTCTCTTGGGATTACTTAGTTCCCATATATCATTTTAAAGAAAATGAACTCAATTCTACTCTTCCTCAACTCAAGTACTCAAGTCTTAAGACATGTTTTAAAAATGTTTGCAAAAGACTCGAAAGAACTCTCAAGACTTGACTTTTAACTCTACCTTGAATTTGAATTATGAATTCAAGGTTATGATTCATGTTATGAATGATTTCTAGATGTTCAGAAGTAGTTTAGAGTAGTTAGAATCAGTAGGGAGTAAAGGTACCCTTTGAAAGAACTCAGACGGAGCAAAGGACTGAAAACATGTTGGGGCAGGCAACCCTGGCACACAGAGTGGCGCAAGGCGCCATCCCCTGAACTATAGAGTAAAGTTCCTGGCACACTACTGGGGCAGCGCGCCAGCCCCAGGCTCAGAAAACTTCAACAAACTTTCTTTCTCGTTTTCTGACCCTAACTGGCCTAGAATTGAATGGTTTCTTCCCCAATCACTTAGATTTGAATACCCAACATAAGTACCCAATAATCTACTCAAAACAGCCCTCAAATCACTAACATTCATCTCAAGAACTCATCAAAACCCAACAATCAAGATTATAAATGGAATTTAAAGAAAACTCATCAAGAACTTAAATCCTTCAACATGGAGAATGAAATTTCATTTAAAATAGCATGATTGGCGTGTGGGTGAATGAAGCCAACACTATGGAAACTCACATACCTCTTAGGGATCAAAACCACCTTCGATCCACATTAAATTTCGATGAACGCTTTGAATCTTCCCTTTTTTCTCACCCAAAACCCTAAAACGTAATTAGGATTTGTAAAACTGACCCAAATCAGATTTGACCCCAAAGTAAAACTAAAAATTGTTTTAATCTGATTCGTTAAGGAAAAGACCAAAATACTCCTCACTAATTCGGGTAACTTTCCTTAACTGGATAGGCTAACTTCAAATGGGCATATCTCCCTCATACAAGTTATAAATTAAGCGAACTCAGTGGCGTTGGAAGAGGATTCCAAGACCTTTCATTTGAAATCTTATAGGCCACCTAACTCATCCTTTACTGAAAGTTATGATTGTTTGAAGTTGACCCAAAATTCACAACTTAAGCATATCTTGTAAAATTTCAGATTTGGCACTTTCCAAATTAGTTCTTTCTAAATTTAGCTCTTATAAATACTGAGGTGTTACAATATCTCCCCCTTAGGAACATTCGTCCTCGAATGAGATTATTCTAAGTAGACTAATGGTGGAAACATCTAACACCCAGCTCAAACACTCAATATGCAAAGTAACACAACATTTCAACTTAAGAAGTACCAAGTAAAGAATTAGTACCTTGGTTTGGTTCTCCGGACACAAAGAGATGTGGGTATCACTTCTTCATATCCTCCTCGGCCACCCAAGTAGCTTCCTCAACAAACTAATTCCTCCATAACACCTTGACTAATGCTACCTTCTTGGTTCTCAACTTCCGAACCTGACGATCCAGAATCAGAACGGGAATCTCCTCATAAGATAGGTTATCCTTAATACCAATATCTTCAGTAGGTATGATAAGCGAAAGATCGCCCATACACTTCTTCAACATTGAAATATGAAACACCGAATAGACTGTTGTTAACTCTGACGGTAGCTCCAACTCATAGCTACATTGTCAATCCTCTTGGATATCCTGTAAGGACCAATATACTGGGGACTAAGCTTCCCCTTCTTGACAAACCTCATAACACCCTTCATGGGTGAAACCTTCAAGTAAAACCAATCATCCATCTCAAATTCCAAGTCTCTTCTCCTAACATTTGTATAGGATTTCTGATGACTCTACGTTGTTTTCAACCTCTATTGAATAGTCTTCACTTTCTTCATAGCTTCATGAACCAAGTCTGGTCCAATCAACCCAGCTTCACCAACCTCAAGCCATCTAATATGAGATCTACATCTTCTCCCATGAAGGGCCTCATAAGGAGCAATCTGGATGCTAGAGTGATAACTGTTGTTGAAAGCAAACTCAATGAGAGGTAAGTGATCATCCCAATTACCCTTGAAATCAATCACACACGCCCTCAACATATCCTCTAAAGTCTAAATCGTACGCTCTGCTTGACCATCGGTCTATGGAAGAAAAGTATTACTAAGGTTCACTTCCGAACCCAAACCCTTTTGGAAAGACTTCCAAAATTGTGCGGTGAATTGCACACCTCTATCTGAAATAATGGACACTGGAACTCCATGAAGTTTGACTACCTCTTGAATAAATATAACTTGTCATAATCCACTACAGGAAAGGTAGTCTTTACCGGTAAGAAATGGGTTAATTTAGTCATTCGATCTACAATCACCCAAATCAAACCATTTTGTCTGTGGGACCGTGGTAAACCAGTAATAAAATTGATATTGATCATCTCCCACTTCTATTCCGAAAGTTCTATGTTCTTGAGCCATACCACCGGGCCTCTGGTGCTCTACCATGACTTGTTGGCAATTCGAGCACTTAGAAACGAACTCTGTAATGCCCTTTTTATACTACTCCACCAATAGATTTCTCTCAAGTCACGATACATCTTTGTGGAACAATGATGGATAGAATATCTTGAGCTATAAGCATCCTCCATGATCCTCTCTTGGAGTTCATCCACCTTTGGTACACACAATCTACCTTGATAACTCAACACTTCATCTCCCCCTTGTTCAAAAGCCATCACTTTCTGCTTATGAACATTTATCTTTAATTCAAGAAAAATAGGATCTTGGTCTTGTTTATCTTTCACTTCGGACGCTAGTGACGATTCAACCCCATTCAACACCACTACTACTCCTTCATTGGAATCCATTAACTGGACTCCCAATCGTGCAAGTCTGTGCACATCTTTGCCTAAATCTTTCTTGTCTTCCTCAACATGGGAAGTCCTAGTCATAGACAACCTACTCAAGGAATTAGCAACAATATTATCCTTACCTAGGTGATAGAGAATACTCATGTCATAATCCTTGAGTAACTCCAACCACCTCCTCTGTCTGAGATTAAGCACTTTCTGACTGAATACATACTGAAGACTCTTGTGATCGGTGAACACATCAACATGAACACCATAAAGATAGTGACGCCATATTCTTAATGCGAACATTACAGCAGCCAACTCTAGATCATGGGCTGGGTAATTCCTCTCGGGAATCTTAACTTGTCTGGAGGCATAACCTATAATTTTTCCATTCTTCATTAATACAAAACCTAGTCCAACTCTGGACACATCACAATACACAACAAAGCCTTGTGTACCTTCTGGTAAGGTCAATACTAGGGAGTAGTCAACCTAGTTTTCAATTATAGAAAGATTTTCTTACAAGTTTCAAACCATCAAAAATTTGTTGTCTTCTGAGTCAACTTAGCCAAAGGGAATGAAATAGATGAGAACCTCTCGACAAACCTTCTATAATAACCACCCAATCCCAAGAAACTCCTAATATCAGTTGAAGATATAGGTCTAGGCCAGTTCTGCACCACCTCAATCTTTTAACTGTCAACTCGAATCCCATCACTAGAAACAATGTGGCCTAAGAATACCATAGACTCAAGTCAAAACTCACACTTAGAAAATTTGACATACAACTCCTTATCCTTTAAAGTTTGGAGAACAACTCTGAGATGACTAGCATGATCCTCCTCATTCCTCGAATAAATCAGAATGTCATCAATGAAAATGATAACAAACATATCAAGATAAAGCTTAAACACTCTGTTCATAAAGTCCATGAAGGTTGCAGGAGCATTAGTCAAACCAAATGACATGACTAGAAACTCGTAATGACCATAGCGCGTCATGAATGCAATCTTTGGAATATCACTTTCTCTTACTCTCAACTGATGATAGCCAGATCTGAGGTCAAGTGGCACCCTGAAATTTATCGAAGAGATCATCAATTCTTGAAAGAGGATACTTATTCTTAATAGTAACCTTATTAAACTAACGGTAGTCTATACACATTCTAAGAGAACAATCTTTCTTCCTTACAAATAAGACCGGGGGGGCCCAAGGTGAGACACAGGGTAGAATAAAGCCTTTCTCAAGAAGGTCTTTCAACGGGTCTTGTAACTCTTTCAACTCAGCTGGAGCCATTCTATATGGCAGAATAAAGATAAGACGAGTATTAGGAAGAATATCTATACGGAAGTCTATTTCTCTCTCAAGAGGGACTCTAGGAAGATCATCTGGAAAGACCTATGGAAACTCACTCACACCTGGAACTGACTAAATAGATGGTGTCTCAACACTAGAGCATTAACTCTGACTAAGTGATAGATGCATCCCTTGGAAACTAACTTTCTCACCTTAAGGTACGAACTAAAACAACCCTTAGGCACTGCTAAACTACTCCTCCACTCTATAACTGGCTCATTCGGAAAATGAAACTTTACAACTCGAGTTCTAAAATCAACTAGGCTATAATAGGCATGAAGCCAATCCATACCTAGAATAACATCAAAATCTACCATGTCTAACTCGATTAAGTCAGCCATGGTGTCCTTGTGATTGATAGAAATGGTACAATAACTATAAACTCTCTTGTAGAATAAACTCACCAACAGGTGTGGAAACACTGAAGGGCTCAAAAAGTTTCTCAGGAAGGATATCAAAATTTATAGCAACATAAGGAGTCACAAAAGATAGACTCACACTTGGATCTAGCAATGCATATACATAAAAACTTAACACTTTGATCATACTTGTGACAACATCTGGCGAATCCTCTTTTTCTTGGCGACTAATGATAGCATACAGACGATTTTCTCCTCCGCTTGTCCCTGAAGTAGCTCCTCTAGGTGTAGCTCTGTGTGGCCGATCCACTTAAGAAGATTGGGCTTTATTACCCATATTGCCATTACCCTGCGTGCTCTTTGGGCACTCTCTCATGAAATGACCATTCTGACCACACTTGAAGCAACTAGTGGAGACATCATGACACACTCCTAGGTGATTCCTACCACACTTAGAACATGCAGGAGTCTCATTACCTCCTAGTGCCACACTTTCTTAAGATTGTGCAGGTCTAGCTCTGAAGTTCTGAGAGTTCTGACTCTTGAACTCACCTCTCTTTCTTGGTGCAGGTGCACTAGCAAATGATTGAGCACGTCTATTTTGATTTTGTTGAAAAGATGATCGGTTCGCATTGCTCTTTTTCTGCCCGAACTCATTTTATGTTGTCTTTGCCTTCTTATTTCGGAATTCTTCTCTATCTCTCAGCTTATCTTCCTCGACCTACTGCACATGGATCATAAGTCTTGCTATGTCTATGTCTCCTATAAACATAGTTGACTTACCTTTTTTGCTTGACAGACAAGACAACCTAGAAACAAACAAGCTTATCCTGCTCCTCATATTAGCAACTATCTCTGAAGCATAATGGGAAAGTTGGGTGAACTTAAGGCTATACTCATGAACACTCATGGATTCCTGCTTAAGAGTGAGGAATTCCCTTACCTTTTCCTCTCTCAGTTCACGGGGAAAGAAATGCCCCATGAAGGAACCTTCGAACACAACCTAGCTCACAATTGGTGCACCCTCAACTCTATTCTTCTTCCATTGATCGTACCATACTCTAGCAACACCCTTTATTTGGTATGCAGCTAGTTCCACTCGCTCAGCATCCACAACATGCATAATCTCAAACACCTTATGTAGCTCTTCCATAACTTTTTGGATCCTCAGTGACACTTGAACCAATGAAGTATGAAGGATTCATCCTTAAGAACTCACGGATTCTGTACATATCAGCCACATCCTCTTGATTCCCTCTTTGTTGCCCAACTTGGTTGGTCACAATTTGACTCAACATTCGGATACCATCCCAGAACTCAGCATTAATGACCTATCCTTGGGGTTGCACTTCTAGTGCATGGGGTACCCCTTGATCCTGAGGATCAACATTTCTCTAAGCAGGACGACCTCGAACAACTCTTCGTAGAGGCATGATCTGAAAGATACATGAAAGCACAAATTAGAAAGAAACTGTATAGAGTTAAACTTTATCACACGAAAAGAGTATGAAAGAAGTGAGATAGTTCCTAAATGTCGCAGCCTCCTAATTATAGATGTGGTTCACTTCACACTGATAACTAGGACTATACAGACACAGCTTCATAGACACCCTAGGACTCTTGCACTTTGTGCTCTGATACCAAGTTTGTCACACCCTGGGCCTACACCCTGGGCGTGGCCGGTACTCGAGAACCATTGTTGGCCCCAAGCAAATCATTGGCCTAGCTCAACTTTCAGCGGAAGATTTACTCAACATAGAATAATATTAAAAGATAAACTCAAATAATAAACTCAGAATATAATAGAATATTCAACTATCCTTAATAGGCAACTCAAGTTTAGAACATTAAAATCTAAAAATGAAATGACATAAGAACTACTGTCTATCTATCTATGAAGCCTCTACTAACTCAGATGGATGTCGAGACAAGACCCATGACATCCTAATAACAAAACTTGAATGATAAAGCATAAATGAAGGATCCTTCAGAAGCAAAAAGGCTCACCAAATAACTCTAGAACTCAATTCAATCAACGAAGCGTTGATTGATAATCCTAGTTACCTGTATCTACATCATGAAAGATGCAGGTCAAATTGTGTCAGTACACAGAATGTACGAGCATGCAATGGGAAATCTAAAGCATGACATAAGCTTGAACTGGAACTGAAGAAACAACCTAACTTGTCTCAAATAGACTCAACTCAATTCAATATAAAGCAATAACAATAATGCAATATAAAGAAAAGCTATTAAAATAGTAGATAACAACTCAATGTATTGGAAAATACTATATAACTCAGTTTGTATGTAAAAAAAATACAAAATAGACTCTTTGGGAGATTTTTAAACCGACAACAATTACTATGAGCTATGTGATGATACAACATCTCGCCGACACTGCCAAAACTTTCCTATAATTTGTCGGGGAATAAAACACCTCAACTAAGTGGATCCACTAGTCTATGCTAAAAAGCAATATGGAATCATCTAAAAAGTATGACCCTTTCTACCCACGTTGGCTCCATGGTTTATTGGGGCTGTGAGTTGTTAAAACTCTCCCCCATATCGGTGCTCAATACTACTCCCAAAATATAACTTAGCTTATATGTTTTAAAGAAAACATTTCATCATCCTCAACTTTGAGAATATTACTCAAAAGGTTTCTTTAAAAAGAGATAGTACTCAAAACTACTCATGGACTCTATTAGAAAATGGTCTTTCCTCTCATCGTAAATGTAAAAACATTTTCTCTTGGGAATACTTAGTTCACATATATCATTTTAAAGAAAATGAACTCAACTCTACTCTTCCTCAAGTCTTAAGAAAAGTTTTAAATTTTTTTGCAAAAGACTCGAAAGAACACTCAAGACTTGACTCTTAACTCTACCTTGAATTTGAATTATAAATTCAAGGTTATGATTCATGATATGAATGATTTCTAGATGTATAGAAGTAGTTTAAAGTAGTTAGAATCAATAGGGAGTAAAGGTACCCTTTGAAAGAACACAAATAGAGCAAAGGAGTGAAAACAGGTCGGGGCAGGCAACCCTGGCACACTGAGTGGCGCATGGCGCCAGCCCCTGAACTACAAGGGAACGTTTCTGGCGCACTGCTGGGGCGGCACGCTAGCCCCCAACCAAGAAAACCCCGACGAATTTTGTTTTTCTCGTTTTCTGACTCTAACTCGCCTAGAATTGAATGGTTTCTTCCCCAATCACTTAGATTCGAATACCCAACATAAGTACCCTATAATTTACTCAAAAAAACACTCAAATCACTAACATTCCTCGCAAGAACTCCTAAAAATCCCAACAATCAAGATTAGAAATGGAATTTCAAGAAAACTCATCCAGAACTCAAATCTTTCGACTTTGAGAATGAAATTGCATTTAAAATAGCATGACTGGCATGTTGGTGAACGAAGACAACACTATGGGAACTCAAATACCTCTTAGGGATCAAACCCTTGGTGAAACCACCTTCGATCCGCAAGAAATTTCAATGAACACCTTGAATATTCACTCATTTCTCCTCTTTTCTCTTCTTGAACTCTCTTCTAAAACCCTAAGCATAATTAGGATTTGTAAAACTGAACCAAATCATATTTGACCCCAAAGTAATACTAAAAATCATTTTAATCTGATTGGGTTAGGAAAATACCAAAATACCCCTCACTAATTCGGGTAACTTTGCTTAACTGGACAAGCTAACTTCAAATAGGCATATCTCTCTCATACGAGCTCGAAACTTAGCAAACTCGGTGGCGTTGGAAAGAGGATTTCAAGACTTTCATTTGATATCTTATAGTCACCTAATCCATTATGTACTGAAAGTTATTGTCGTTTGAAGTTGACCCAAAATTCACAACTTAAGCATAACTTGTAAAATTTCATATTTGACTCTTTCCAAATTAGTTTGTTCTAAATTTAGCTCTTTCAAATACTGAGGTGTAACAATACTTCTCTCAAGTCATGATACATCTTTGTGGAACCCGGATGAATAGAGTATCTAGAGCTATGAACTTCCTCCATGATCCTCTATTGTAGTTCATCCACCTTTGGTATACAAAATCTACCTTGATACATCAATACACCATCTCCCCCTTGTTCAAAAGCCATCACTTTCTGCTTATGATCATTTGCCTTCAATTCAAGCAAAACAGGGTGTTGGTCTAGTTTCTATTTCACTTCAAACACTAATGAGGATTCAACCCCATTCATCATTACTACTTCTCCTTCATTGGAATCCATTTACCAGACACTCAATCGTGCAAGTTTGTGCATGTTTTTGGCTAACTCTTTCTTGCCTTCCTCAATATTGGAAGTACTTCCCATAGACAACATGCTCAAGGAATCAACAACAACATTAGCCTTATCTAGGTGATATAGAATACTTATGTCATAATCCTTGAGTAACTCCAACCACCTCATCAGTCTGAGATTAAGCTCTTTCTAACCGAATACATACTAAAAACTCTTGTGATCTGTGAACACATCTACATGAACACCATAAAGATAGTGACGCCATATTTTTAAAGTGAATACTACACCAGCCAACTCTAGATAATGGGTTGGGTAAATTTTCTCATGAATCTTAAGTTGTCTGGAGGCATAAGCTATAACTATGTCATTTTGCATCAATACATAACCTAGTCCAGCTCTGGACGCATCACAATACATAACAAAGCCTTGTGTACCCTCCGTTAAGGTCAACACTGAGGCAGTAGTCAACCACAATTTCAATTTCTGAAAGCTTTTCTCCAAAGCTTTAGACTAATTTGAGGTAACGTTCCAAAGACACTTCATCTAATTCTAAGCATCAACTATCGTTAATCAGTATATAACCCAACTAAATGAGTTGGGGACGAAATCCACGACGTGTTTCAGATTCAATTGGCAAGTATGAACATGGTCAATTCAGCCATAGGAATAAAAATTATCGAACAAAGATATCATTCAAATCAAAGGGTCACATGAAAGTTAAGTGGGGGTTTTGGTTTTGATTAACAGCTACAAACAGTCACAAATAACACGAATTAACAATAATGAGACGGGTTCCTAGGATGTGATCGATTATAGGCTAATATAGACATATGGGTAATTGAAACTATTAGAAAAGAGCTAGATATTAGTGAGTAGGCTAGGCAATAGAGGAGGTAAATTTTCTCTCGAACAATAAACCCTGAATCAAGTTGATTTCTCTTGAATATCAACAAGCATGCAAAATAAGAGCAGCCCACACCTTACTCCATTCACTCTCTCGAGCTGAATGTGTGGGATTGAGTTTAGGATTCACTTTCTCGAGCTGAACCCAGGTCAACCCAATACCCACAGACCATCAATCAAAAACCTTAGTCCTAAAACCTCTCTCTCGAGCAAGTCAAGAACACAAAGGTAGAAGTGCATTTGCAACTACAATTCTTAAATTAAACCACAATTAATGATTAAACGCACTTCTAAAGAACAGTTAAACTAACAATTAGCAATATCCATAAGTAAATCAACCCATAATCACATAATCACACCCCAAGAATTGGGGTTTTAGCTAGACATCATAAAAAGTAAAAACCATTACCAAATTGATTATCCATCAACTAGGTAAGAGATATTTCGTCTTTACAATGCTCTAATTCGAAGATTCTCAAAGACCCACTTTCTATTTCTCAAAAGTGAATTTCTTCAAGCCTCCAAAGCTAAGGAAAAACTTAGTAAGATATTGTTCTGAAGAGTAATTAATCTAAAAAAACTAAGATTCAATATACTAATCTAGATGTTTAAAAACGTATTTAAAGTCACCAAAAATGTGGTGCGAAGAGTCACTCGGCGAAGTAAATCGAGCTCGCTGAACCACTCGGCGAGCCACCCTTTTGTTCTTTTCCCTCCCCCTTTTGCCTTGGTACTCAACATCCTAAAGGTCTGTAACTTCGAGCGATCTATCTTAGCTTCGCGGAATCACTCGGCGATCCGCCCATTGCTCATTTTTATTGCCAACTTGGTTCTTTCCTTCAGGGCTTGGCACACTGAAACTTTAGGCGGTCAAATGAGCCACTTGGCGACACGTCAAGTGCTCTTGGATATCCTCAGGCTCACACTTCTTCATTTCTTCGGCTTGTTTTGTTACTTTTTGCCTGCTAGTGTCCTTGCTTAGTTCCTCAATCCATATACCTAAAAATCAAGGATTTACATCAGTTATTCGCACAAATTAAACATTTGAGGACACCAAATCTATGTAAACAAATCCCTAAATGAGCCCAAATCTTGGACTCATCAACACCCCCAACTTAAACTTTTGTTTGTCCTCAAGTAAAACTCAAGTTCAGTAGTTCAAAAAAGATGTCTCAAACAGTGCTACATAAGACTCAATCATGAATACACACAACAAGAGTCAACTTACTCATGCAAGGATCAATTGTGCACTCGAAGATTCAAATTGTGACTCACCATTATCAAAGATACTCAAGTTCACAATACTTGCTTCAAATGCAAGTTCAAGATCAACAAACGTACCCAAATACCCTCAGAACAAAGATGATTCCATATTCACACACTATTCTTCAACAATTCATAGCTCCGAAATCACACAAGATTTTCACACTCACAAAGATGAACACATGCATGACTCCACCCATAGATTTGCCCTTATTTTCCAATCAACAATCGTTTCAACTCACTCAAGATCAAAAAAGTCTTTCCAAGGCTTGTAACGGGGCTAAGTGTAAAGGTATGGTAATTTATGCTCAATGGCTGCTACCCTCATGAAATGTGGTCTGAACATCACTTTTCTTCTTTTTCTTCAGTATTTTCATTCACGCTCAAAATTCACCCCATTATTCAACTTTCTGGCTGCCCCATTTCATTTGCAACTTTCAAAACTTTATTTCACAACTTTTCCATTCTTTTTCTTTCTTATTTTTTTTTAATATGGAGGGATTCCATTTTCATTCATAATAAAGAGTCACAAGCTCAAACATCCACAAGATAGAAACCAAAACATAATTTAAATACAAAAACCCAATATATAAATACAAAATATAGTCACAAGAGGTAGGTATGGAAATTCCTAACCCCACTACAAATGAAAATTTTAGTTGTCCTCAAATGCAACAAAATAATAAACAGTCAATAAAAATGACAGAGAAGGAGGTAAAGAAAAGTCATGTCTACACAGTCGCTCCATCAGTCGGGGCATTAATGCCCGAGGTCACATCTGCACTAGCTCCACTAGACCTAGCCATGGTAGTGTCTCTTAAGGAGGTCTGTCAAGCAGTCTCGAACATCGCATCCTCCAAGTCGGCCAGATCATCATATACAGCGGCATCTCGCTCCCCAAGCTGCTCCTCATCGGTATCAACCTCAGACTCGGCAGCAGCAACATCCTCCATAGGCACATCTTCGATGGTGCCCGGAGGCATCTCAGATTTGGCCGGGGAATCCCTATCCTTAGCTGACTCAAGAGGGAAGTGATGTTTGTGAACTTCAAATAGTCTACGTCGTTTCTAAAATCTACAACTTCAGCTTTCAAAGTCCTCACCTCTGAAGTAACCGAATGTCCTCTCTCACATATCTCAACTCTCACTGTGAGATCACCAATCGACGTCTAGAGAGGTGTCAAAGTAGCTAATATGGCTCGCTCAATCATCCAAGGTACCTTGGCCTCGAATTGGGTAGCCCGCACATCGGTAAAATTGGCTAGGTGCCCATCTTGAGGAGCATGGCCTGAGTGATCCTAGTAGGCTGGAAAGCAGAAGAAGAACCAAGAACCTGAGAAAAATTGGAGACGGGTGTACTTGTAGGCCCGGAGGCCAGAGTAGGCAAAGATGCCTCTGCAGGTATGTACTCGACATCAACCTCCGGGAATGCATCCACCGGAGCCGCTCTCCTCCTATCAGCCTCGTCCCGAGTGTACTCTACCTCAATGCATAGAAGATCTGTGGAAGATTTGGGGGTGACCTTTATGTCCCTCTTCTCATCACGAGGGACTCCAGCACGTCGATATAGCTCTGTAATCAGGACCGGGAAGGGGAGGGATGTTTGTTGTTGTTTGTCCCTCATGGTCATCTCCTGCTTAATAATGAGTCCCAAGTTGAGCCGCTTCTTTGCGATGATGGATCCTAGATAGACCGCCTTTGGATGGCGAAGGGTGGACTCGTTCTACGAAGGCATGATAGAGCTGCTGATGAATCCAAACCAGTACCACGCAGCTATATTCAAATCCTTTTTCTCGATCGGAGCCCCTGCCTCAATAGACCTCGGGGTGCTATCAAAAATTAGGGGAGCAAGCTAGCCCTTCAAATCATCTAGGGCATGTGTTGTAGCTAGCCCCGCATACTCATGCTCATACCCCGTGGCTCTGTCAAGTGTAGCATTGATGTGATCGCTATTGCACCCCAATTCTTTCCCACTGACCAATATGGACTTCACCGATTTGAAGGCACTAGTCTTGTTCTTCCTCTGGGGAACTAGCTCACCAAACGTAGCGTAGAACTCATGAACCCAGGTGGGGATATACGGGCCTCGGTGCCTGGTGAAGATGTCAAAGCGATGGTACCGGAGTGTGTCCCTCACCCCAGAATATCTGCCTTCTAGGTCCTTTGTGGACAACAGTTTCTCCTCGATAATCGTCCTCAATCCCTCGACCTTTAGCCTGTTTGGTAGCCGAGGAGGAGGACCCTGAACTGGTGGCACTGGAACCATCGTCTGTGCCGGGGCTAGCACTGTGTCAGCAGTAGGAGGGGTGGCTTGTGGGATTTTAGACATACCTTGGCAAACTCGAGCACATATCTCAGCCCACCTGGTCTGAAGTGGCTGATCATCCTCAAACTCTGAGAATGAGCAGATTCCCCATCACTGCCGGAGTTGTGCTCCGGTCTTTCTGCCTCAGGCGCAGGTTGCAGAAAGACTCGCCTACCAAATCGGCGAATCGCCAAATCACTTTGGCAAGCTAGATTGGGATCGCCGAAAGGATTGCCTAAAAATTTCCCAGAATAGTGGCATGTCGGTAATGTTCAGGGCCCTTCAGTGAATCGCCGACACCGTTCGGCGAGCTTAGACTAGCCCGCCAAAAGTTACAGTATGTCCTAGGGGTTAGGGCGCAGAAAAGGTGATCAAGAGAGACTTTCGGTGAGTCTCCGAGTGAACTCAGTAATCCCAGGCTTCTCGCCCAAAGTTAGGGAACCAAACTCAACCAATTCATGAAATTAAAGGCGATCTAGGGGGATTTCGGCGAACTGCCGAGTGGTTCGGTGAGCTCGACCCAGCTCGCCAAACTGCCCAACTTGCCCATTTTCAACCCTGACTCCCAAAATCAAACCCGCAGCCCCCGTAAACAAAATCAAATAACGTACATACTTAATTATGCCCAGATCCTTATGACCCATGCCACTGGGGTACTCAGACTTCCCCTGGTTTGGCCAAAAATGGCCATTTGATGACTTTAGCCCTTAAGAATGACGTCCAACGCTCCATGATTGGGCAAAGAACATCATTTAACACACTTGGGGTTACTCGAACTTCACCTGACTAGCCTCAACAACAATTTAACACAACCCACAAGCTTACAATCAATTTTAAAGCATGAAATTCGGGAAATCAACCATTTAGGCAATTTTAGCAAAGTTACGAGAATACGAAAGGCAACTAGCACACATTTATGGTTTCAGAGAGGCCCAGCACACATTAATGAGAATTGAACAATAGAATTGGAGTTTAACCGCTAATTACGAGTTTAGGGTTCGAAAAACCAAACTTTATGCCAAAAAATGAATTTGTAATGCTAGGCGGCAAAGAATTCCCACTCCGAACACAAGATTGATGACCAAAAAGTAATAGAATTCAAAAATATTGAAAAACTAAAGTGCGGGTATGATTGTATGAAGTTAAAAATGAGATAATATGAAAGAGTTTGAAATTTTAAACCTTTGGCCTTTTAAAAACCGTCCAGTTTGCGCCCTTTCGGCGATGTTAGTTGTCCTCGCCAATCCACTCGGTGACACGCCGAGTGGTTACTTACCTCACCGAGTTTTACAGGACCTCTAGTAAATTTGGGGGTCCAAAAGGCGGACAAAGGTGGGATCGCTTACCTGTTCGGCGAGTTACCGACTGGACATTTTGCTCGCCAACCTGCATTTTTTCAAACACATTCCACTTTTCACCTGCACAAACAACACCCGCTATTCAAAATCAAAACACAAAGCAATAAAAACTTGGGTTTCCTCCCAAGAAGCATCTTAGTTAACGTCGTGGCACGATGCAAGTACCCATTTCAAGTTTCATTCTTAGGGTTTGCCATCGTATCACTAGGCAACCCTCTTGTTGTCTTGGGTTAAGATGCGAAGAAATTTGACCCATTTGGGTCTCCAAATGCTTGATAGAGACAGAATGAGAGGTCACTGTCTGGTTGAGAGTCGATACATCTTTCTTCATTTCCTTCAAAATTTTATCGGACCCTTAAATCTTGTTGAGAATATGCAAGAGCATATCCTCAGCCTGGCCACCTTCAGAATCTTTGGGCTTTTGACACTCATGAGAAGGAACATACCTATCTTTCTCCCCTTCTCATTCCTTCCAAGTGACATTACGATCAAGCCACTCTCTATCACGATTTCTCCAGCCCCCGTCTCTATTCCAACCTTAGTTACCACCCGGCCTTTGGTAGTTTGGACGATAACCTCCTCCTTGGTTGGCTAGAAAATTCACTTCCTCATTGTACAATGCTTCAAACTTGGCTTCATCGGGGTTTACGCACCCAACACCCACAGCATTGACAATTCTCGTACCAAAACCCATGATGTTCTTGGCCAAGATCTCCAGCTAGGTCATTCCCTTTGCCATATTTTGGCCTCTCTATTGATCTTTTACAATCTGTTCTTTCGTCAACTTGTAAGTGAGAGGAGAGACCTGATCTTCACGGGTGTACCATGCTCGGTTAATTTTGGTCATGCCATCCAAGAGTTGGGTTGCTATAATGTAAGGTTGTTTCATTAAACCTCCCGGAGAAAGTTGATCAGCCACTCCCTTGTTCACTGAATCAAGGCTTCTATAAAAGTATTACAGCAAAATGTTGTCGGGCAATCCATGAGTTGGGCATTGCAGCACCAACTTCTTAAATCTTAGCCAAGTCTCATGAATTGGCTCACTCTCCAAACATTTGAAGCTTTGAATGTTGTTCTGAAAAGTAATCATCTTCGAAGGAAGAAAGAATCGTACTTGAAATGTAGTAATAAGCTCATCCCATGAAGTGATAGATCTTTTGGCAACTCAGCTAACTACTTACACGCTTCTCCTATTAGATAAAATAGGAACAACCTCAACCGGACCGACTCTTGAGATATGTTCTTAAAGGAGAATGGTCCGCAAACATCAATAAAGTTCCTTATATACTCATGGGGATCCTCATGAGCCAACCCACCAAATAAGCCCTTCAATTGTAAGAGTTACAACATGGTGCTGGAGGCAAGCGAATGGCACCAACTCCACCCACTAGATTTGGGTCATTGACATTCGGTTCATTGACATTATTGAGATTGTCGATGTCATCTTGGTGGCCCACTTGGCTACCATTGCTTCTGTTGACACTCATTTCCTTTGTTTTAGAACAACAACACAAAAACCAAAACTAAAAAATAAGTGGATTCAACTATGACTAAAAAGAACACAATTCAACTTCACCAAAAGAATTACAAACAACACCACTCCCCAGCAACGACACCATTTTGGTTTGAGGTAACGTTCCAAAGGCACTTCATCCAATTCTAAGTGTCAACGGTCATTAATCAGTATATAACCCAACTAATTGAGTTGGGGTCAAATCCCACAAGGAGTGGTACGTATTTCAGATTCAATAGGGAAGTATGAACATGGTCAATTCAGCCATAGGAATAAATATTAACGAACAAAGACATTATTCAAATCAAGGGGTGACACGAATGTCAAATGGGGGTTTTGGTTTTGATTATCAGCTACAAACAGTCACAAATAACACGAATTAACAATAATGAGACGAGTTCTTGGGATGTGATCGATTATAGGCTGATATAGATATATGGGTAATTTCAACTATTAGAAAAGAGCTAGATATTAGTGAGTAGGCTAGGCTATAGATGAGGTAAATTTTCTCTCGAACAATAAACCCCGAATCAACTTGATTTCTCTCGAACATCAACAAGCATGCAAAATAAAAGCAACCCACACCTTACTCCATTCACTCTCTCGAGCTGAATGTGTGGGATTGACTAAGGATTCACTCAATCGAGCTGAACCCAGGTCAACCCAAGACCCACAGACCCATCAATCAAAAACCTTAGTCCTAAAACCTCTCTCTCGAGCAAGTCAAGAACACAAAGGTAGAACTGCATTTGCAACTACAATTCTTAAATTAAACCACGATTAATGATTAAACTCACTTCTAAATAGCAGTTAAACTAACAATTAGCAATACTCATAAGCTAAATCAGCCCATAATCACATAATCATACCCCCAAGAATTGGAGTTTTAGCTAGACATCATAAAAAGGTAAAAACCATTACCAAATTGATTATCCATCAACTAGGTAAGAGAGATTTCTTCTTTACAATGCTCCAATTCGAAGATTCTCAAAGACCCACTTTCAATTTCTCAAAAGTGAATTTCTTCAAGCCTCTAAATCTAAGAAAAAGCCTAGTTAAATATTGTTCTGAAGAGTAATTAATCTAAACAAATAATATTCAAGCTACTAATCTATATGTTCATAAACGTATTTATAGTTGCCAAAAATGTCCTGCGAAGAGTCACTCGTCGAAGTAAGTCGGGCTCGTCGAACCACTCGGCGAGCCGCCCTTTTGTTCTTTTCCCTCACCCTTTTACCTTGGTACTCAGGATCCTCAAGGTCTGTAACTTTGGGCGATATATCTTGGCTTCGCAATATCACTCAGCGATATGCCGACTGATCTTTTTCATTGCAACTTGGTTCTTTCCTCCAGGGCTTGGCACACTGGAACTTTAGGTGGTCTAATGAGCCACTCGGCGACACACTGAGTGCTCTTGGCAATCCTCAGGCTCGCACTTCTTCATTTCTTCGGCTTGTTTTGTTCCTTTTTGCCTGCTAGTGTCCTTTCTTTGTTCCTCAATCCTTATACCTAAAAATTAAGGATTTAACTCAGTTAATATCACTAATTAAGCATTTGAGTACACCAAATCTATGTAAATAAAGCCCTAAATGATCCCAAATATTGGACTCATCATAGACCATTGAAACTTTGTTATCTTCTGAGTTAATTTTGTCAAATGGGATAAAATATATGAGAACCCCTCGACAAACCTTCTATAATAACGAGTCAATCCCAAGAAACTCCTAATATCCGTTGGAGATGTAGGTTTAGGCCAGTTATGTACTGCCTCAATCATTTAAGTGTCAACTCGAATCCCATCACCAGAAACAATGTGACCTAAGAATTCCACAGACTCAAGCCAAAACTCACTCTTGGAAATTTTGGCATACAACTCTCTATATCTGAGAGTTATGAGAACTACTCTGAGATTACTAGCATGATCGTCCTCATTCTTTGAATAAATTAGAATGTCATCAACGAATACGATAACAAACATATCAAGATAAGGCTTAAACATTATGTTCATAAGATCCATGAACATTGCAGGAGCATTAGTCAAGCCAAAAGACATACCAGAAACTCATAGTGACTATAACGGTTCCCGAATACTGTGTTTGGGAAATCACATTCTCCTACTCTCAACTGATGGTAGCCAGATCTAAGGCCTATCTATGTAGTACCCTGAAGTTGATCGAAAAGATCATCAATTTTCAGAAGGGGACACCTATTCTTTATAGTAATCGTGTTCAATTGCGGTAATCAATACACATCCTAAGAGAACCATCTTTCTTCCTCATAAATAAGATCAGAGTGCCCTAAGGTGAGACACTAGGTTGAATAAAACCCTTATCAAGGAGATCCTTCAACTAATCTTTTAACTCTTTCAACTCATTGGGAGCCATTCTATATGGCGGAATAGAAATAGGTCGAGTATCAGGAAGAATATCTATACTGAAGTTTATTTCTCTCTCAGGAGGGACTCCGGAAAGATCATATGGAAAGACCTCTGGAAACTCACTCACAACTGGAATTGACTAAATAGGTGGTGTCTCAATACTAAGTGATAGATGCACCCCTTGGAAACTAAATTCCTGGCCTTAAGGTACAGAATAAAACGACCATTGGGCACTGCTAAACTACTCCTCCACTTTATAACTGGCTCATTAGGAAACTGAAACTTAACTACTCGAGTCCTATAATCAATTGAGGCATAACAAGCATGAAGCCAGTCCATACCTAGAATAACATCAAAGTCCACCATATCTAACTCGACTAAGTCAGCCATAGTGTCCTTGTGATTGACAGAAATGGTACAATCACGATAAACTCTCTCAGCGAGAATAGACTCATCAATAGGTGTAGAAACACCGAAGGGCTCAAGAAGTTGCATAGGAAGAATATCAAAACTCATGGCAATATATGGAGTCACAAAAGATAGACTCATACCTAGATCAAACAATGCATATACATCAAAGTAAAGACTTAGATCATACTAGTGATAACATCAGGTGAATGTTCTTGCTCTTGGTGACTAATAATAGCGTACAGATGGTTTGTTCCTCCACATGTCCCTGAAGTAGCTCCTCTAGGTGCAGCTCTGTCTAGCGGATCCACTAAAGAAAATTGGGATTTATTGCACCCATTACCAATTCCCTGTATGTTCTTAGGGCACTCTCTCATAAAGTGACATGTCTGACCACACTTGAAACAACCAGTGGATCCATCACGACACGCCACTTAGCACATGCAGTAGTCCAGTTGGCCCATTATGCCACACTACCTTGAGAATGAGAAGGTCTAACTCTAAAGTTCTGCGAATTCTGATTCCTAAACTCACCTTTATTCTTTGGTGTTGGTGCACTAGCAGATGATGGAGCAGGTCTAGTTGACTTTTGTTGAAAAGATGACCCTCTTGCATTGCTCTTCTACTGCACGGACTCATTACCTGATGTCTTAGCCTTCTTGTTGCGGAACTCTTCGTATCTCTCAGCTTGTCCTCATCAACCTATTGCACATAGATCATAAGTCTTGCTATGTCCATGTCTCCAATCAACATAGCTGCCTTAACCTCTTTGCTTGATAGAAGAGACGACCCATACACAAACAAGCTCATCCTGCTCCTCATATCAGCAACCATCTCCGGAGCATAGCGGGACAGTTGAGTGAACTTGAGGTTGTACTCATGCACACTCATGGATTCCTGCTTAAGAGTGAGAAACTCTCTTACCTTTGCCTCTCTCAATTCACGGGGAAAGAAATGCCCCATGAAGGCACTTTCGAACTCAACCCAGCTCACAATTGGCGCCCTTCATCTCTACTCTTCTTCTATTGGTCGTACCAGATCCTAGCGACACCCTTGAGTTGGTATGCAGCTAGTTCCACACGCTCAGCATCTGCAACATGCATCACCTCAAATATTTTCAACAACTCTTCCACAAAATTTTACAGATCCTCAGTGACACTTGAACCAGTGAAGTCTGGAGAATTCATCCTTAAGAACTCACAAATCCTGGATGTATCAGCCACATCCTGTCGAACCGCTCTTTGTTGACCAGCTTGATTGGCCACAGCTTGACTCAACATTCGAATAGCATCCCAAAATTCAGCGTTAGTGACCTCTTCTTGGGGTTGCGCTTCTAGTGCATTGGGGACCCCTTGATCCTGGGGATCCACATTTCTCCTAACAAGATGACCTCGAATAGCTCTTCGTGGAGGCATGATCTGAAAGATACGTGCAAGCACGAATTAGAAAGAAACTTTTATAGAGTTGAACTCTATCGCACAAAAAGAGTATGAAAGAAGTGAGATAGTTTCTAAATGTCGCAGCCTCCTAATTTAAGATGTGGCACTCTTCACACCGATAACTAAGACTCTACAGATACGACTTCATAAACACTCTATGACTCTTGAACTATGTGCTCTGATACCAAGTTTGTCATGCCCCGAGCCTACACCCTAGATATGGTCGACACTCAAGAAACATTGTTAGCCCCAAGCGAACCCTTGGCCTCACTCAACTCTCAGCGAAAGACCTATTCAACATCAGAAATCTCAAAACAAGCTCAACTCATAAGATGTCATAAATAAAATAGTTTACTCAGTATACTCAAATGAACATAAGTGTTCAACTCTCAGTCTTTAAAACATCAATAAGGAATGAGAAAAAGACTCTTCAACTACTATTGTCTATCTATGAAGCCTTTAACAACAATGATTGAAGTCAGGACAAGACCCATGACATCCTAACAAAACTGAAAAGTAAAGGTGGGATCCTCCGGAAGCAATGAGGCTCACCAAAACTAACTCGAACTGCAAGTGGTATCAACAAAGCGCCTGTTGATGACACTGATCGATCTCATGTATCTGCATCATGAAACGATGCAAGCCAAATGGCATCAGTACATGGAATGTACAACCATGCAAGGGGAACTCTAAAGCACAGACATAAGCTTGAACTTGATGAAAAGGAAGAACTTACTCACCTCATCTACACTTAACTCAAATCAACTCAACTCAAGGATACTCAATGATACTCAAAGATACTCAAAATACTCAACTCAGAAATACTCAACTCGGTTCAATATAAAAGAAACAATAAAGATACATTATAAAGAAAGCTTTTAAAACAACAGATAATAACTCAATGTATTTAAAAATATAATAATAACTCTTTTACTCTTATTTGAGAGATTCTCTAACCGACAACCATCACTATGAGCTATGTTTTGATACAGTGTCTCGCCCACGCTACCAGAACTGTCATATACCTTGCCGGAGTATAGGACATCCTCAACTAAGTGGATCCACTAAGCTATGCTAAAAATCAATAAGGAATCATCTAAAAAAATATGACATTTTACCCACGTTGGCATACATGGTTTATGAGGACTTTGAGTTGTCTCAACTCGTCCCCATATCGGTGCTCAATACTACTCCCAATAGTATAACTCATGCTCATATATGCTTAAAAACATTACCTCATCCTCAAACTTTTAGATTATTACTCAAAAGGTCCTCTTAAAAGAGATAGTGCTCCAAATTCCTCATAAACTCATTTGGAAATCGAAGCTTCCTCTCATTTTAAATGTAAAAACATTTACCCTTGAGATAACTTAGTTCTCATATATTCATTTTGAAAAGAAAAAAACTCAACTCTCCCCATTCTCATACTCAAGTACTCAAGTCTTAAAACAAGTTTTAAAAGTTTGTAAAAGACTTCTCAGAAAGACTCGAAAGGCTCTCTCAAACTTGACTCTTAATGTTTTCTTGAAATTGAAATGTCAATTCAAGAGTTATGATTCATGATATAAAGGATCTCTTGATGATTAGATATGTTTAGAATAGTTATAATCAGGAAGAGAGTGAAGACATTTTTTAAAAGAACTCAAGCGGGACGAACAACGGAAAAGGATGGGGGCAGGCAACCCTAGCGCATTGAGTGGCGTGGGGTGCCAACCCCTAAACTACAGAGAACCATTTCTGGTGTACTGTTGGCACGGTGCGCCAACCCCCTGGCGCATCGATGAAGTGTCGCCCCAGGCCCCACTCAGAAAACCCGAAGAATTTTCCTCTTCAATTTTTGGCCCTAATTCACTTAGAATCGAATGGTTTCTTCCAAACTCTCTTAGATTAGAATACCCCACATAAGTACACAAAATCTACTAAAACCAACCCTTAAACTCATAACATTCATCTCAAGAACTCATCAAAACCCATTATTAAAGATTTAAGAACGAAACTTCAAGAAACTCATCAAGAACTTCAATACATGGATTGTCATGGACGAAATTAACTCAAGAAACTCATGATTGGAGTGAAGCTGAACGAACTCATCACTTGAAAGCTTACATACCTCGTAAGGATCAAATCCTTGGCGAAATCCCTCGACGATTGCAAGAAAATCTTGAATGCTTGAATATTTTCTCCTTTTTTCTCTCCTTGAACTTCTCTCTAAAACCCTAAGTGTGTTTTAGAATTGTGAAAACTGATCTATGTCAGTTTAGACCCCTAAAATATTACTAAACATGAATTAGGCTAGTGGGGTAAGGAAAATACCAAAATACCCCTCCTCAATTCTAATGAAATTTCTTAATCAGACAGGTTGAACTCAAATGGGCATATCTTCCTCATCTGAACTCGAAATTTAGCAAATTCAATGGTGTTGGAAAGAGGAATCAACGATCTTTCATTTGATACCTTATGGGCCACCCAAATCATCCTGTACTGAAAGTTATGATCGTTTGAAGTTGGCCCAAAACTCACAATTTAAAGCTAACTTGCACAATTCTCAATTTGGCTCTTACCGATTTCGTTCTTGCTAAAATTAGTTCTTTCTAAGACCGAGGTGTTACAGTATGGGTTGGATGAGGTAAGAAAATCTTAAAATTTGAAACATTTTCAAAAATAATTTTTAAATTTTGTTTGAGGGGGTGGTGGTTTCGAGGTAGGGATAAAATATATTTGAAATTAAAAAAAAATAAGAAGATTAAAAAAAATAGAATGAGGAGGGTCAGGTACGGGATATGGATAGGGTAAGAAAAAAGATTAATGGATGAATTAGAGTTTGGAAAATGTTTTCTTTAATTTTGGAAGGGAAGTCATTTTTCTTAGATTTGAGGAAAATGTGTTGATTTGGAAAACATTTTCCAAACATTTAAGTCAACCAAACATGGAAAAATTGGAAAACATTTTCAAGAAAATGATTTCCTCCATACCAAACACACCCTAAGTTCCTTTGGTAATTGTGTGTGACCAAGTAGTGCATTGATTTACCCAAGAGAAGACATAAAAATATTAAATAATACTTCCTCCGTCCAACGTTGTTCACTATACTATTTTGGAATGTCCAACAATAATTGTCCACTTTATAAAATCAATAGATAATTTTGCACTTAGTTCCTAATTTACCGTTATCATTAATTACAGTCACTTTCTTATTACATTTTACAAGACATTGTATTTATTATATTCAAATGACGATATAGTAAAATTATCCTTCTATTTATAGTTTCTTAAATGGGGTAAAAAGTCAATATTGGATAACTATTATTGGACAGATGGAGTATATTTGTACTCTGTTGTGATATTAAAGAACTTACTAAACTACTCCCGTTGTCCCTAATTACTTGTCCACTTTTCCTTTTTTAGTTGTTGCTAATTACTTGTCCATTTTAACATATCAAGAAATGACAAAAAAAATTACCTGTTATATCCTCAATTAATTACTTTGAAAAATGTATAACTTCTTGATAATCGTAAGTTTTTAATTCATTCACTTTATATTTAATAGAGGTAAAATGATAAACTTACTAAGTCAATTATTATTTTCTTAATATGTGTGTTAATTTAAAAGTGGACAAGTAATTAGAGACAAAGAGTGCCTATTTTTGTGATTTTTGTGATATTAAATTTGCGCCTAACTTTCTATTGGTACTCAAAGTAAAATAGTCATTGACTTGACCCAACGGGATTTCTAAAAGAAGTGCTCTGGTCGGCCAATAACATTTTTTTGTTGAAACGACACAAAAAGGACACAAAAGTAAAGCGAATTGTATTCAATAAGTTTGTGTAAAATATGTTTTATATATTAAATTTTAAAATAATAAAATATTATTTATTTTGCGTTGATCTGAGGTGATAAAAATGACTACAAATCGATTGGTAATTAATTTATACCTAAAGTTCAATTTCAAAAAAAAAATTATGCTACTTTTATTAAAACGAAATGAATTCTAATATCTTGAGTTGCAAGGTATTCCATCGATTTGAGTAGTAAGCTACTCCTTCCGTCTAATAATAGTTGTCAACTATATTTCATCTGTTCCTAATTACTTGTCCATTTTTCCTTTTATAGTTGTCCTTAATTACTTGTCCATTTTTCCATTTATAGTTGTCCCTAATTACTTGTCCATTTTGACAAATCAAGAAAAGACAAAAAAAAAATTACTTATTATACCCTCAATTAATTACTTTGAAAAAAGAAGAACTTTTTGAAAATCTTAAATTTTTAATTCATCCACTTCATAATTAATAGGGGTAAGATGGTAAACTGACTATGTCAATAATTGTTTTCTTTAATAAGTGTGTCAATTCAAAAGTGGACAAGTAATTAGGGACAAATGGAGTATTATTTAAGGTTGTCCAACAATCTACTTTATAAAATCAATGAATAATTTTACATTTAGTTTCTAAATAACTTTTATCATTAATTTCAATCATTTTCCTATTTTATTTTTCAAGAGTTATATTTAATATATATAATGGGTGATATAGTATTGTTGGACAGAGAGTACAAGATATTAAATGTCTTTTTTTTTTTTTGCATGATTAATTTTTTTATTAATTTTATCTCAAAAGTGCTTATTATTTTATTTTTAAAAAGTGCTAATAATTTTTAAATGAGGCGTTTTCTCAATTATTTTAGAGAAAATAAATGTTATGGGGGGAGTATCAAGAGTTTATTTACAGAAGCTAAACAAATATATTTCTATTGAAAGTGACGCTTAAAAAACACTTTTTCAAAAGTTCAGTCAAAATACTAATTATTAGTTAAAAGTGTGTTTTATATTTATTGATTGAAAACAAATATTTTCTTATCAAAAATACTTTTAGAAAAACATTTCTAGGAAAAACACTTTTCGAAATAAATTAATTTTAGAAGTTTGGTCGAATATGATATTGATTTTTGAGCTCCATCTTGATTAATATATTTTCGCTCGTGTTTAATATAGATTTATTTTTGTCTTTGTTTAACTTCATTTTACATTACTATAAAATAGTGGAATGAATCTTTATTCTTGTTGTCTTTTCTATTCTTTTTATTCATCACTTTTTAAACAGTAAAGCATCTGGAGAGTTTTTATCCAAATCGTATGAAAGCATGTTTAGTATCATGTTCTAACTTATACTTCCGACTCTTACATAATGTTTTGACAAAAAATATTAAAAGTTAACTAAATCATATCAATATAAAAAAAATTGAGATGCTAGAACGATTTCAAAATATTAATTAATTTGATTATATAAATAAAATAATCAAAAATTAATATGATAGAAATTTTATAAAATAATCAATTAAATCGTAACATGAACACCCAATACCCTACACGTAAGAGTGACAAACGAGCGAATCGAATCAAATATGAGTCAATCGAAAATAAGTTCAATAGAAATGGATAAAATATTCGACCGATTCATATTTTAAATGGATAAAAACAAGTTACCCCATGAATAATATGAGCAAATATATCCATATTATTATTGGGATCATGATAAAAGCTTCAAAACCAAAATTCCTTACCCTACTCTTACCCCCCTCCCATTCCCACCACCACAAAGGTATAATATTTTTAAAATTTGACCTGCCCACCCCACCCACAAACCCCTAACCCCAAATGCCTCAAAATTAATTACTTTTCTTACTACTCTGACCCCACATACTATTTTCAATTATCTATATTTATTCTCTTTTTTTTTTCTTCTTCTATATAATAGATACTTCGTAGCAATGACAAATGCAAAAGCAAGAGTTGCAATAGACACAAAAGAAGAAGAAACAGTCAAACCAAATAGGTAATTTTCTGCATTTCTCGTTCTATAATATCAATTTATTATATTATTTTTCCTTAAAGTCACTTGAGAAACTAACAGCACAATGAAAAGAAACAGCCAAACCAAAGACACAAAGTAACACTACTTCCATTTAAATTTACTTGTCAAATACTTCTTAATTCTGTTTCTATTTAGTTGTCACCATTTTAGATTTTATATCCCTTAAAAACTATGTAAGTTTAATATTTATCTTTATTTAGTGCTCTTAAAATCAAGTTTTCAATCAATAAACATGAATTAATTTATTTTGATTAATTAATTTTACCAATATAATGAACATGAATTAATAACTTAATTTTTATATGTTGGTCAAATACATACTTTCAAGACTAATAACTCTCAAAGATAAAATAGGAAGAATAATGTATTTATGCATTGATTTTGTGAAATAACAAGTATTAAGGAATATCTATTTTTAATAAGGACGACATGTAAATAGGAACAGAGGAAATATTTCCTAATTTGATTTTTATCTTTACTGGTTATTTTTCACAAATCAAAGGAGGACATTTTTATTTTTTTCTATTATATTCTCAATTTATTAATATTGAGTTAATATCTTTAAATAATATAGTAAGTAAATATGTTTGGAACCCTATCAAATAATAAAAATAAAATGATAAACTCACTGTACTAATCATTATATTCTTAATTAGTGTGTTAAGTCAAAATTTAATAAGTAAATTTGAAGTGATGGAGTATCAATTAATTATATTATTTTACGCCTCAAGTAGAAAGACATGACTCAAATGGCTAATACTTTAGCTAAAAGATTCTTCTTACTTTTTTTTTTTTTACTGTCATCAGTGTTTAATTTGATAATTATTCTAAGATTAAATTAATTTAAATTCGTGATATAAAAATCTCATTTTGGAAGGTGAGTCTGTTTTAGGACTTAAATTTGAAGCCTTTAATCAACTAGGAAGTAGTAATTACCACTTAATTAACTACAACTTTTGCCGGTTGCTTATGGTTAATTAGTTGTGTGTTCTTTTTGAAATGGTGTACCACTACAATTTTTAAATATTTTTACGCAATAACTATAGCCACTTTGTAGAAATGATTTCTGTTGTAATTTCTCTAGTAATTTTAAGGAAAATATAAAACTTATAAGGATGTGAAATATTAGGGTATACAATATCCATTTTCTTAAAGAGCGTCTCTTTTCTTCTTGTTTTTTTTATAAAAAATAAATAAAATAAAACTGGCAAAGAAGTGTACAATGCTCCCTCAAATTGCCATTAATTTGGTATGATATAAAAAGCTCATAATACATAAATATACTTTTTAACTTGGTTTAATTTCACATATATGTCCTCCAATTTTTGGTGTGCACAAGTAGACACTTAAACTTGTACAAAATGAAATAAATACACACACGTCCTACGTAACATGCTACATTTATGAGAATTTGTGTCCTACGTGGTGTTCTACGTGTATTATGTCACATAGGACTTATGTGTCTACTTGTTCAACTTTATATAAGTTTAAGTATCTATTTGTGTACACCCAAAATTGAAGAACATAAATGTGAAATAAATGACTAAGTTAAATGACATTTATGTATTGTGACTATTAAAAAAAAGGCAGAATACATACGCAAACCCTTTAAATTTGTCAGTTTGTTTCATTTAAATACTTATACTAATGATTATACCTATTGAATATTTGAATTGTGTCTAAATATTCCTTTTAAACATGTTTTTGACAATCTTTTTATTTTAAAGTTCGATTTCATTATTTTGTGATATTTTATTACTTTATTTTTTCTTTTGAAATCAAATTCCAATGAATATATTGCTTTGGATTAATAATAATAGTCATGATATTTATGAATTAAAATTAAAAAGAATATGTCTTTTGTAGGAATTACAGTTGAAGAAAAAAGGAATGGCACACTCTATTGAGATAACCGTGATAGACGATCAAATTCCACTGCTTCTTAAAACTGCAAAAGATGAGGTTTCTCTCATAAATTTGTTTTTCATTACATTAGCCCACTTTTCTTTTGGAAATTATATATAGAATTTTTTAGACTATTTCCTTTCATATAATTTTAGGCCTACCTCATGCATGGTCCTAACTTATTCACTAACTATGGTTACACATTTTTTAGTCGGGTTTGGTGAGGTAGAAAAAGTGGGCCAGGTGAGATAAATATTTAAAGTCATGTGACATTTCTAAAATTAAAAAACCAGATTGAAGTGTTTTTTTTAAATTAATCTTGTTAAAAGAAATGGTAAATATACATAGTTTGTTAAACAACTAGGGGTGTCAAGATGAACCTAGATATAGGTAATCCGCCTAACCTGTTCAGAATTTTATGGGTTGAGCTCAATATAATTTGAATTGGTCAATCTCAATTCATTCAAGCCTTAACTCATTTAAAAAGAATTTTCAATTGAGTCCAATTTAATCCTCAATTTCAACCCATTTTAATACTCTTTATTTGCATTAGTGTAATGTATGTTCTCATATTAAGTGTATGCATTACTATCTATTTTATATCTTCTAGGATTTATCTATCCATTTATAACTTTTTAAAAAAAAATTATTTTCTTGAGTTGAAATTCAAATTATGGTTATAAAAGGTAAAATTACAATATATTAAGATTAAGCGGCTGATGATCAAACCCTATTTTTAGCCCATTTGTAACCCAAATTAAATTTGAGTACCCGATTTCTATTTCAACCCATTTTAATATTTATAATTTCAGCCGCCCATTTGACACCCTCCTAAAGAAAGAAAGAAAGAAAGAAAGAAGGTATATATACAGCACTATATTTAACGACATAGATAAACTTGATTGTATATAAAAATATGTAATTGCTTGCTTATTAAGTAGTACTACTTGTAATAAACATTCTAAAATTTGTTACTCTTTTTAGTTACGGAAGGAAGAAGGCAAACTAAGCTCATGCCAAATGCAACAGAGTCAAACAACGGAATCAAATGATGAAGATCCACCATCGGGGTCGCAAACAACGGAATGTGTAAATCAAATCTTTCATAAAAAGTTTGAAGATTTGGACAAGTTGTCTATTAAATCGTCTACCATATTCAAAGTAAATGTGGGGCTACGTGAATCAAATCCAGCTGCTTATGTACCAAAGATGGTCTCTATTGGTCCTTATCATAAGGGAAATTCTCAACTGTCTTCAATGGAAAAGTACAAACTATTGTATCTACGACGGTTTCTTGAACGGAATAACCAGCTTGATGTGAAAAGTTGCATCAGTGAATTGGATAAATGGATGGAGAAAGCACTAAACTGTTACGGCGATATAGAAGGCTTTGATACTGATAATGATAGTCATGAATTTTGCCAAATGTTGTTGCTTGATGGTTGTTTTGTGGTTGAGTTTATTCGAGAGCGTTGTCAAATATATCCACAAGGAAAAAGAGAAGGAGAAGGAGAAGACAAAATTATCAATTTTGTTGGTTCCAAATATAATCAAATAGTCCGAGACTTGTTGTTACTAGAAAATCAACTTCCTTTCTTTGTCCTCAACAAGCTTCATTACATGACAAAGCAAGATGATGAATTACCACTAGTAATACTGGTGATGATTTCGTTTACCCATTTTCTTGGTTTGGGATGTGAATTTACCCCTATATTCATTATAGAGACAATATGTAATGAAGAAAATATCAAACATATACTTCAAGCAGTACACATACATTCATGTCATGGGAATCCTATAAAAGACTCAAAACATGGCGGAATGGAAACTAAGGTCATGCCAAATGCAACAGAGCTTTCCGAAGCTGGAATAAGCTTTATTAAAGTTGGACATTTTGATAGATTGTTGGGTGGAGGAGACCTTGAGGATGACATAAGTTTATTTGATATAAAGTTCGAGAAGGGAGTGATGAAAATCCCTTGTTTTGGAGTCGGAGATGGTACGGAAATCCTCCTACGAAATCTCATTGCTTACGAGCAACAATCATCTGATGTAAAACCTAAATATTTTAGTGATTTTGCATTTTTCATGGATCATCTTATCGACTCAGAAAAAGATGTGAATTTGCTTCGCCAGAAAGAAATCATAAAGAATTGGATAGGAGAGGACAAAGAAGTGGCTAGCCTCTTCAACAAAATCGGAAATGGGGTCACCGTTTATTCCGACTTTTATTACGGAGAAGAATTCAAAAAAGCAGTTGAACATTGTGATAAAACATGGAATAAAATGAAGACAAATTTGATGCGCAATTATTTTAGTAGTCCTTGGGCAGGAGCTTCAACTGTGGCAGCCATCATACTCCTCTTACTCACAACTTTACAGACTATTCTAGCTGTCACAGGATCATTACATAAGTAGTGTGTTTACTTACAACTCCATGCATGTAATTTGCTTATGAGTTTTTTTTATTAAATTTTATCTCCCTCTTTTGTATTTGGTTTTACAGTTGAATGATAATTAGGTTATTTCAAGCATCTATATATGTCACATTTCATCAACAACATGTATTAGATAATTCTATCCATTAGGCAAGCCAACACATTAATATCTAAGTAAACAAAGTAATCCCCAAACAATAAGCAATATTTTCAACAAAGCACAAAAACTTGCATAAAATTATAACATTCTCTTCCAATTGATTCATTTTCTGCAATGGCAAGATACGCCAACATTGGATAGTGTATCCAACATAGGATGCATAGCTGTTAAAATATGTCAATGATAAGTCTTAATGCTCCCAGATGTTTTTATGATCTCCTCACAAGTGCAGGGACCCGGTCCTCTGCAGAGTATGCTCGTCCAGGACCTTATGCTATACAGCTGGCAAGCTGTCGCGTCAGAGTTTGGTGAGGTTGTCAGTGTACCACACCAATCAGAAAGGATGAGGTTGTTTGTACATCGGTCAATAACTCTTAATGGTTGATAAATTCAACATTACAAACAACAAATCATTTATTCATGCAAAGAGAGAGATTCAAGCTTCAAAACAGTAATGGACCTAATAGATTGCTTTATTGCTTCCTGAACTAGATGTTACTTTGATTGATTGTATTTGTGCTTATATTGTAAGAATCGTTTTGCTTGTGATAGAAACGTTTCAACCTTGGGTGAATCATTGTAAGAACTTAGTTGAGGACAACTTAGTGTCTTACGTCAAAATCTATATTAATCAGTTGGGTTAGTATAGTGGGCAATGCAGACATTGCTTTGTCTCATTGAGTGATAGTTTATTACTCAGAATAGAGATTAGTAGGTTAATCTCGTGTGTGTTGTAAACTGGGTTTTACTTTGGCTTGTGAAGTTTAGTAGCAGTTTGAAAAATCCTATGAGACAGGTCTTGGTTGTACTCCCTTGAGCAAGGAGGTTTCCACGTAAAGTTGTGTGTGCCATCTTTACTTTCAGTACTTATTTACTTTTCATTATAGTAATCGTGCTAAGGACCTGGTCCTATCGTAACTCGTGGACGCATATATTCCAACAAGTGGTATCAGAGCTTGACTTTTCTAATTGGGTAACACCAAGAAAAGAAAAGATCCTGAAGGAATGGGTGCTCCACCCAACATGGGAGAAGGTTAGTCAACCACCAAACCACCTCGTTTCAACGGACAGTTTTATGGTTGGTGGAAGAATCGAATGCATGACTACATCAATGTTGAAGACACTGAGCTGTGGGATGTGATTCTTGATGGACCGTACATTCCCACAAGAAAGGCAACAAATGGTGAGCTTACTAAGATGGTTCCAAAAACTAGAAAGGAATACAATGAAACGGACAGGAAGAAGACAGAGAAAAACTATAAAGCGAAGAAGATTCTAGTATATGGAATCGGCTCAGACGAGTACAACAAAATTTCTACTTTCGAGACAGCCAAAGAGATATGGGACTGTCTCAAAATAGCCCATGAGGGAACGACACAAGTGAAGGAGTCTAAGGTCGATATGCTTACGACTCAATATGAGAACTTCTGTATAAAGGAAGGTGAAACCATTCACGAGATGAATTCAAGATTCACTTCCATAACCAACAAATTGAGATGTCATGGTGAGCCTATTCCACTAAGCAAACAAGTTCGAAAGATTCTTAAAGTACTTCCCAAGTCATGGGAGAATAAAGTGAATGGCATAACTGAAGCAAAATATCTGAAGGTGCTCACCATGGATGAACTGATTGGAAATCTCCAAACCTACGAGCTGAACAAATAGCATGGGTCAACCATAAATGAGGGAAAGAAGGAGAAATCAGTGGCCTTGAAAACATCTTCAAACGATGGGACTGAGGAGGATGATGAAATGGCATACGTCACTAGAAAGTTCCAGAAGATTATCAAGAAGCACGGAGTCTTTCAAAAGAAGGGCTCGAACAGCAGAGCACCAAATGCAAATGATCTTTGTCATAAATGTGGCAAACCTGGTTATTTTATGAGGGACTGTCTAAGTCAGAAGCAGGAAACTCAAGACTTCAGACCTCGAAGAAGGGACCAGGTCCTAGACCATGCCAAGATAAAGGCTCATGTTGATAAACTAGTGAAGAAAGCCTTGACTATATGGGGAAATACAACCAGCGAATCTGAGAAAGAGGCAGACAACCATGAAGATGTTTCGATGATGGCTATCAAAAATGATGAAACTATGTTCAATTCCATTTTCTCACTCATGGAAAAATCTGACGATGAAGAGGATCTGGATGAGGTAACCCTTTTTGAACTCAAAAATGACCTAGACACTCTTTCCATTAAAAGATTGAGAAAACTTGATGTTGTATTAATTGATTCAGTTGATGAATTAACTTCTGAAAATTTGATGATAAGTGAAAAACTGAGTTTGTGCGAGGATGAAAACTCAGCTCTTAACTCTCAAATGTCTGAAATGAGTGTTAGGATAGGTATCCTAGAGACTAGTAGTTTGCAACCCAACGAGGAACCTGGTACCTCTGAGGGTGGGAAGCGAAAACTCAGTAACTTTGAGTTTGAGCTAGAAGAGAAACTGAAGACCTCTGAGTCTAAGTTAGTTGCCTCTCTTGAAAGGAACTCTTAACTAGTGAAGGATATATGTATGATCAAAGAAGAGTTAAACCACTCCCTCAAATGGACTGATTCGTTTAAGATACTATCCAACTTAGCAAATCAGAAGTTCAACAACAAAAAGGGGTTAGGTTGTAGACATATAGAGCCTCCCTACAATCCCCACAGTAAATATGTGTCTGTCTCTGATAATCTTTTGTGTACCCATTGTGGAAAAAATGATCATCTGAAAGAAAAATGTGAGATTCTGAGAGGAGTAAAAGAAAGGCATGAGAAGTTTCTTAAATCGAGAAAAGTTTTTGTAAAAATGAAAAGGGTACCTGGTCCCAGTTACCATTTTAGCAAGAACACTTTACCCCCCATGGACAAGAAGGTTTCTCATTAAGCCTTTTGACAGTTTTTGGGAACTCCATCTGAAGTGGGTTCCTAAGTCTAATAAGTGATTCTTATGCAGAAGAGAGGAAACAGTCAGTGCTGGTACATGGATAGTGGATGCTCAAGGCAGATGACCGGAGACACTCTAAACTTCCTCTCTTTGGAAGCACACTAGGGCGGTGGTGTGTCATTTGGTGGTGGAAAGAAGGGTTTCATTCTCGGAATTGGCAAGATAGGAAGAATAACTGATCATTTCATAGACAATGTACATTATGTGAATGGTTTGAAATACAATCTTTTGAGTGTATCCCAAATTTTCGACAAGGGAAATGAAGTTAAGTTCATATATGATAGGTGTTTGGTTACAAACTGTGTAACTACCAAGGTTTTTATGTCTGCCAAAAGAGTAAAAAATATGTATGTTGCAGATCTTGACTCGGTAGAAGGGGACAATCTTTCATGCCTAAGTGCTCAAACTGACAATGCAAATCTATGGCATAGGCGAATAGGTTATGTGAGTACATCCTTGCTGAACAAGCTTGCTGCAGGGGACCTGGTCCATGGATTGCCAAAGCTGAAGTTTTCTGATGATAAAGTCTGTGATGCCTGTGTAAAAGGGAAACAGACAAGATCATCTTTTAAAACTAAGAAAGGTGTGAGCACAACCAGACCATTAGAACTTCTCCACATGGATCTATGTGGACCTATTAGAGTTCAAAGCAGAGAAGGTAAGAAGTATATTCTGGTAGTTGTTGATGATTTCTCTAGGTTTACCTGGAACATGTTTCTGTGGACTAAGGACGAGACAACCAGACTTCTGATCACATTTGCCAAAGTAATTCAACTAAAGGTAAACTGCAAGATAGCTAGCATCAGATCTGACCATGGCACAGAGTTTGAAAACTCTCAAATTGAAGGCTTTTGTGCTGAATATAGAATCCATCACAACTTCTTTGCGCCAAGAACTCCCCAGCAAAATGGAGTTGTTGAAAGGAAGAACAAAACATTGGTGGATATTGCTAAAACCATGTTGATTGACTCAGGGCTGGCAATGAATTTTTGGGTAGAAGCAGTCAACAAAGCCTGCTATGTTACAAATAGGTGTCTTATCAAGACCATGATCAAGAAAACACCTTATGAGTTGCTGAATGACAGAAAACCTTCAATTGCTCATCTGAAGCCATTTGGTTGCAAATGTTTTGTATTGAATATTGGAAAGGATGACCTTGGCAAGTTTGATGCCAGGAGTGATGAATGGGTGTTTGTCGGGTACTCTTCTACCAGCAAGGCACACAAAGCTTTTAACAAAAGAACTCTATGTGTTGAAGAGAGCATGCATGTGATATTTGATGAGTCTGATGATAAGGGCAATGATGAACACAAAGAAGACACTGAATTGGAGGAGCTGATTAAGGGAAAACAGGACAAGGCAATCCAAAATTATGGAAGCAAATAGGTTGCAAGGGAAGACGGTGTAGAATTCACAGAAGAACCTGGTCCCTCTGGTTTAGCTCAGGAGGTATTATCTCAAAATCTAGAGTGTGAAGAAGGTGAATCCGTTGTTGATGCTGAAGAAGAGATATCTAGAAAGTCCGAATGGAAACATCAATCTTCACATCCGCTGGACAATCTCATCTCTCCACTTAACTCCGGAATACAAACTAGATCCAAAACAAGAAATCTAGTTGCATATTCAGCTTTCATATCAACCATTGAGCCTAAGAATATCAAAGAGGCCTTACAGGATACAGATTGGGTGACATCAATGCAGGAAGAACTTCATCAGTTTGAGAGAAGCAAAGTATGGCACTTGGTCCCCAGACCACTCAACACAGCCATTATTGGGACTAGGTGGGTCTTTAGAAACAAACTTGATGAGCATGGGATCATTACCAAAAATAAGTCAAGACTTTTGGTACAAGGATATAATTAAGAGGAAGGGATTGACTATGACGAGACCTTTGCTTTTATAGCCAGAATGGAAGCCATTAGAATCTTGATAGCCTTTGCTGCCCACATGAAGTTTAAACTGTTTCAAACGGATGTCAAGAGTACCTTCTTAAATGGGCATTTGAAAGAAGAGGTGTATGTTAAACAACCTCCAGGTTTTGAAGATGTTGATCTCTCAAACCATGTGCTGAAGTTGGATAAAGTTATGTATGGTCTAAAGCAAGTTCCTAGAGCTTGGTATGAGCACCTGTCAAATTTCATCCTTGCAAACGGGTTCAAAAGAGGTAAAATTGATAATACTTTGTTCCTAAAATCCAGAAGTAAGGAGATGTTGATTGTGCATGTATACGTAGATGACATCATCTTTGGATTTAATTCAGAATCTCTATGCAAAGAGTTTGCTGATTTGATGAGTAGTGAATTCGAAATGAGCATAATGGGGGAGCTCACTTTCTTCTTAGGACTGCAGATCAAACAGTCATCTCAGGGCACATCAGTATGTCAAGAAAAGTACATAAAAGAATTGCTCAAGAAGTTCAGCCTGCTTGAGGCAAAAGTCCTTGATACTCTTATGAGCACGAGTGTGAAACTTGACTTGGATAACAAAGGGATTGATGTTAATCAGACCATGTACATGGGAATTATTGGGTCACTTTTGTACCTCACTGCAAGCAGGTCTTCAGTGTAGGGATATGTGCAAGGTTTCAAGCAGCACCAAAGGAATCACACTTGAAGGCAGCCAAGCAAATTCTGAGATATTTGAAGGGAACTCAGGACCTGGTCCTCTTCTATCCTACTGGTGATTCTTTTGATCTAATTGGTTATGCTGACGCTGATTATGCATGTTTTCTTGTTGATCGAAAAAGCACATCAGGCATGGCACACTTCCTAGGATTAGGGCTGGCAAGGAGACAGGGACGGGGACTGGGGGATGGGACGGGGGACGGCGCTGGCGGGATTTGGCCGGGACCGGGATTGGAAGGACAAAAATACGTCCCATCCCATCCCACTATATATACGGGATGGGGGTTTGGCGGGACGGGACGGGACGTGGGAATTTTTATTTTTTATGTACTTATTTATTTATATTGAAATTATATGTTATTGAATAACATTTTTAGTTTATTTGGTTTTCAATAACATTTTTAGCTAATAAATAATGCTTAAGTTTTCAAATTTCAAATTCAACTTTCAAATTTCAAACTTCAAATTTCAAATTTGAGAAGTTCAAATTTGTATTTTAAATATTTTAAAGTAATTTAAACTTGAAATTTCAAATGTCAAATTTCGATTTTTAAATTAAGTATTTTAAAGTTAGTTTAGTATATATGTAAATATGTATGTATCTATTAAAATTAAAATGCAAGACAATAGTTGTATAAAAAAGACTTGAATAAAGCCTTCAAATTTATTCAATAAAATTTAATTGCAACTTAGAACTTAAAAGTTAACAATTTACAAATATTAGTGGAGTAACTAATCTACGCAGCCACCTTCTAGGAAGGGTTCAGTTTTAATAAGTTCTCAAATATTAGATGAGTAGCTAATCTACGCAGCTACCTTCTAGGAAGGGTTCTGTTTCAATTAGTTCTCGGATGTAATCTAATATATGTGTTCTCCTTTAAAATCCAATTATAATTGTCGAATCATATCGATGGTGACATCCTCCGGTGTTGGCAAACTTGCTAGAAACTCTTGTGACTCTAATTCATCGTCACTAGATTCAATTACCACTTTAACCCAAGATTCTTGTCTGGAACTTAACTTTGGCAAATTATAATTCCTCCTCTCGACGTTAACCCAGTCTCTAAATAAAACTGATGTTTCCAAACTTTCTTCCGCCAATGAATGCTATGATCGCCAATTTGAAACCTTGCCGCACTAAAAGCAGCCTCCGATGCAACTGATGAAGCTTGAATAGCTAGAACATCACGAACCATTTTGCTCAAAATTGGAAATGCAACGCTCCGCCTCCTCCACCATACTAATAAATCTTCATTGCCATCTTTGTCTTCCATTGCTTCTAAAGATTGATTAAGATATTCTTCAAAATCATCACAGTTAGTAGAATTAAGACCAAGAAAATCTCGCATATAACTTGAAATTCGAGCTTTACTCTGAGGATTAGAAGTTTGACCAACTTCTCCTTGAGTATTTCCAGTAGTTCTATATTTTTCATACAAAATTTTTGCTTCTACTTTTATACTAGACTTACACATTTCACAAGTTGAAATTTCTTCCGGTAAAATTTTTAAAGTATCATAAAAAGTGTCAAGAAGTCCCTGCACATCTCATAATTTATAGTCAGGATGAAGTAAAGTAGCAATTAAAAAAATTTGAGGAATAGGAAAAAAATATTTTTAAAATTTTTCAATCATACCTTCAATTGCAACTCTAAATTTATCAATATTTTTATATTTAGAAAATTGAATTGAAATACACAAATATTTATTAATACTGATGAAATAGTAGGATAATAAATTCCAGAAAACATGGTTGTAGCATCATAAAAAA
Organism: Solanum tuberosum; assembly: GCF_000226075.1. Taxonomy (NCBI): domain Eukaryota; kingdom Viridiplantae; phylum Streptophyta; class Magnoliopsida; order Solanales; family Solanaceae; genus Solanum; species Solanum tuberosum. Next base: position 184,009 of record NW_006239048.1, on the reverse strand, counting down.
GTCTTAAAAATTCTAATAGTTCATTAGTTTCTTCCCAATCTTCTTCACAAATTCTCTCTAATGGGTCAGCATTATAAGCATTAAACACCATTTGTATGGGTCTTCTATATTCGTAAGCAATTGAAAACATTTCGTAAAAAGAATGCCTCCTTGTTTTAATATGTCTTGGAATTTTTCTTGGTGGCAAATCACATAGTACACAACGCTCATTAAATTCCCTAATTCTAGCAGCTCTATTAGCATAAAAAATCCAGGCAACAGCATATTCAATTTTCATACAACCACATTCAAATAATGAAATACCATCTTGTACAACTAAATTTAATACATGTGCAACACATCTAACATGAAAAGAATTAACATCAATTGGACATAATCTAGTTTTTAACATACTAGCAGCGTTTACATTATTAGATGCATTATCTAATGCGACAGACATTACTTTATCTATAAGCATGTAATAATCTATAACACTCAAAATATTTGAAGCTAAATATGCACCAGTTTTTTTCTCTACACATTCTTTATAACTTAAGATTCTTTTTTGCAAATTCCAGTTATGATCAATCCAATGTGCTGTAACAGTTAAATAATCACGTCCATTAACACTACGACCCATGTCCGAAGTTATAGACACTCTACAATCTAATATGCTAAACATACAACGAAGATATTGACAATGTTTACCTTGATATACAAAAACATCAGATTTAACAGTATTTCTTGAAAAACCTCTATAATTAGGATTATAAGTTTGTTGAATATATTCAATAAAACCGGGATGTGAAGGAAAACTATAAGGTAAACCACAAACAGAAACCATTTTAGCTAAATTTTCGCGATCTCTTTCCTTATTATATTTACGTTGTGTTAGTGGACCACCGTGGTTAGAAGGATCTAATGTTCCTTGAACCATGTTAGAAGCCCCTACCGATTTATTAACATTAATATTAAAATCATTAACTGGAATTCCTTTTTTCCTATCGGCTAATGCTTTAGCTTCTTTATATTCAATCGGCACACAAGATAACAAATGTCTATTTAAGCCCCCCGTCCCACCTTGACCCCCACCTTGTCTATGTTTAAAAGGTTGCTTACACTTATTACAAATAGCAATAGAGTTTTCCTTATCTAAAGTCATAAATTGCCACACAAAAGAAGTTTTAGGGCGTTGATACTTCACCTTCTCCCTTGTAGGAGGTATAAGGGGTGGGCGTCCACAATTTTACTCCGTTGGATTTGTAGTTTCAGTTGGAACTTCTGTCACCGGACTAATAGGTGTATCTTCTAAATCTTCTTCTCCCGGATTAACTTCTACTTCTTCACCTGAATATTCATCAAGATTAGGATTAATATCACCATAACGTCGTTCTAGGATCATCACTGATTTCTTGGGTGACTAAGAAGCAAAATTCAGTGGTACTGTCTACAGCAGAAGCAGAATATATGGTTGTTAAATCATGTTGTGCTCAGCTCCTATGGATCAAGCAGCAACTGGAAGACTTTGGTGTTCACACAGACACTATTCCTCTAATATGCGACAACACTAGTGCAATGAACATGGCCAAGAACCCAGTTCAGCATAAGAGGACAAAATACATAGATGTGAGGCATCACTTCCTAAGGGACAATGTTGAGAAGCAAAATGTGGTGATGAGTTTCTACAAGACAGAAGACCAGTTGGATGACATCTTTACAAAGCCATTGAGTAAAGAATGATTTGTCAAAAATAGACTGAGGCTGGGGATGCACAAGATAACCTAATTCCATAACAAGTTTGCACAAAATCTTCTAGTTGATTATGTTAAGGAAGGCAGGTAACTATACTAGTTGTAATGCTTATCATTTGAGAATTCACTTTTGGTACCTTACTTCAGGTATACACACATGGCATGTTGGCTGAACGGAAAATCTAACCATACAGGCAGGGCAATATGTCAAATGGGACCTGGTCCCCGAAAGGTTAGTATCACTTATGCAACACTGTGTGTTTGTCAACGGTCACTACCACATATCCCTTAATTATTCATTGTGTCAGTTTCAAACGTCTTTTCACTTTAAATCCAAGAGTCTCTACTTTTCAGGGACCCGATACCCCTTGTGCTTAAATACAACTGATTTTAGTGAATCTAAACATCCTAATCTCTTCCTAATCTTCTTTTATGATTCACTACTCTTTTTGTAAAAACCGTTCCTTCTTCTTATCAAAATGACTAACTCCTCTTCATCTTCAAAGCTTCCCGTTCCTTTGGAAATTGAAAACCCCCATTTCTTTCAATTTCTCCATTCCTCCCTCAGAAGAATCTCCTTCGACACCAGTCTGTGGAGTTGGCGATACAGGTGAATCCATCACACTTCACACTGAAATGATGGTATCTCCTGCTCATCCATCTGGAGAAAATCTTCTCTTCTCTCATATATTGGTTCTATCCGGTGAGAAATCCCAACACTCAGAGGCCCAATCGGTTATGAAACCCAGTGTTTCCCTTCCTACAGAAGAAGTGGCAGTGGTGTCCAAGGTTGTGTCCTCTACCATGTCCAAATGACTATTTGATAGAGATTTGCCAGAAGGAAAAAGCCCTGAGTCGAATATCCTAGCAGTGGCGGCCAAATTGGTGGTTGTACAAAGTCTGGCTTCCCTTAGAGGCGATGTTCAACCATCTTTGCTGGAACAAGAGTTGAGGTCGCCGGAATAGGTCCCTCACAGTGTTCAACCTGTGTTTGACCAAACTCTTAAGTCTTTTAATGTTGAAAGTGAGCAAGAGGAGGAAGAAAAAGTTCCTTTGGTATGGAGTAGAAAAAGGGTTCAAGGTGCTAACGCCTTGACAGTGGGTGTCCCAGATCTAGAAACAGTTAAGAGTGTTCCTGACACTGATTTTAATAATGAGCCCGCTGAGTCTGCAAAGGAGAGGAAAATAAAAAGGAAAGAAAGATGGTTGAGTCCCACACAAAGGGGGACAAGAAGAAGTATGGCACCAGGAGTGAGATGTAGAAGGTCATGGGAAGTGTCATAGCAGCAAATGTGATTCAAACGGAAAGGGCTAGGAAGAAAAGAAGGGAAGGTCATCTTCCTGAAGAACCTACCTCAACCCCATTGCCTGTTGGGTCCAGTGATACAGAATCAGATGATGTTGCTGTGTATGTGGCAAAAAGAAGGAAGGAAGCGTAGATTGAGAGAGTCAAATCAAAAGGGGTTCAAAAATCAATGAAGAAATCTCATGTAAAAAAAGTGAGTAAAAGGGCTACTGAGCAGTCAAAACCAATCAAGGTACCAGGTCCTCGTATTCAAAAGCGAGTAGAAGAAAAGAAGCTGACGAGGGAAGCACGTATAGCAGAAATGGAAAACTAAAAGGTGCTAAACGGTAGAGTCTTCGACCCTGATATTCTTAAAGAACTTGGAATGTCCACTCTTTTTTATTCAGTTTCCCTGAAAAATTGGGATTATTTATTTGAACCCCCAGCACCTTACTTGCATGAACCTGGTGCGCGAATTTTACTATAAAATGGAGCTTCTAGATGATGGAGGAATCAAGACTACTGTCAAAGATGTCAAAATCTTTCTAGATGAGGAAACCTTGGGGATTATTCTGGGTGTGCCTATGAAGGGGATCCGGTCAATTGAAGGATGCAAACCCTCTAGTGAATTCATTAAACATGCTACAAATAGGGGGAACATAAAGCGAGTAGGTCTGCCAAAGAAGTTTCTAAAGGGGGAATACCAACTATTCTTTGAGTTCGTCAATAAGGTACTGGTACCTAGGACAGAGAAGAGAACTGTAGCATCTGTTGCTGACCTATTTCTCATGGAAAAGCTGGATGAACAGGAGGAAATCAATCTTCCTGCTATAATGCTTGAACATATGCACAGGGTGATGACTTGGAAAACAGCCAAACATGGCATCCCTTATGGCTACTTTCTGAACTATGTGTTCAAACATGTCGAAGTGCCTTTGGGGCGAGGAGTACCTGGTACCACCAAGAAATTGTTTATTGTTGTTACCCTGTTAGAATGTGAATGTGTTGAAGGGAAGGCCAAGGGTAGGTCTCAGGTAGCAGATCTCCTAGAGCAGCAGGCTTCTCTCAAACGAGAACTGACTGATCTAAAAGTGGTCCTTAATGACAAGGAGGTTGAGATTGCACAACTTAAGTCTCAGTTGCATAAGGTTGTCTCGAAGATACCAGGTACCAGTGTTGTGGATGAGCAACTGGTGCAGAAGTTGAGAGCTGAGAATGAGCAGCTGCTGAAGACAAATGCCTCACTCAGTGAGGAAGTCAAAGCTCTCAATAAGCAAGTCATTCAGGCTCACGTTGATGCGAATGAGCGGATGTCTCTGCTGATGCAAAACCTTACCCGTCCTCCCCCTCCGTCCTAAATGAGTCCTGTCTCCCTATCCTCTTCATCTCTGTGTCAAAAATTCTAGTGGCTATGTGTACTAGTTTGGCTGGTTCCTATGGTCAGCTTTTGTGATCTAATAATCTTTTCTATTATGCCCTGTTCAGTATGCTTTGATATTCTCTTTATGCTTACATATACATGTTCTGTGTGGCCCATGGCCCTGGATTCTTAAATGTTTTGCATGCAACTCACATATGTTTACTACCATTCCTTTTCAATGATGTCAAAAGAGGGAATTTTAAGGTGAACTGTTGTGAAATTAGAAGGGAACTGAACTAAGGTTGAAGCACAATGATAGGGGGAACATTGACAGGGGGAATTAATGTATTTTTGAATGAATGCTTAACACTTATGTGAGGCTGCTTGTAAGTTGTTTGTTATCATAAAAAAAAAAGGGAAATTGATAAGTCTTAATGCTCCCAGATGTTTTGATGATCTCCTCACAAGTGTAGGGACCCGATCCTCTGCAGAGTATGCTCGTCCAGGACCATATGCTATACAACTGGTAAGCTGTTGCGTCAGAGTTTGGTGAGGTCGTTAGTGTACCACACCAATCAGAAAGGACGAGGTTGTTTGTACATCGGTCAATAACTCTTAATGGTTGATAAATTCAACATTACAAACAACAAATCATTTATTCATGCAAAGAGAGAGATTCAAGCTTCAAAACAACAAGGACCTAATAGATTGCTTATTGCTTCCTGAACTAGTTGTTACTTTGATTGCTTGTATTTGTGCTTATATTGTAGGAATCGTTTTGCTTGTGGTAGAAACGTTTCAACCTTGGGTGAATCATTGTAAGAACTTAGTTGAGGGCAACTTAGTGTCTTACGTCAAAGCCTATATTAATCAGTTGGGTTAGTATAGTGGGCAATGCAGGCATTACTATGGCTCATTGAGTGATAGTGTATTACTCAGAATAGAGATTAGTAGGTTAATCTCGTGTGTGTTGTAAACTGGGTTTTACTTTGGCGTGTGTAGTTTAGTAAAAGCAGTTTGAAAAAACTTGTGAGACAGGTCGTGGTTTTACTCCCTTGAGCAAGGAGGTTTCCACGTAAAGTTGTGTGTACCATCTTTACTTTCGGTACTTATTTACTTTCCGTTATTATAATCGTGCTAAGGACCTGGTCCTATCGTAACTCGTGGACGCATACATTCCAACAGTCAATATTTGTATTTATGTAGATTTAATTTATTTGTACAAGTGGTTATTTTAATTTTTTTTGAATCTGTACAAGTTTATTCTGAACTCTAACTTATATGTACATAGCTTTTTTAAGTAGATCAAAACTACAATGAAATTCACCAAGTGTAATCACTTCTATTTTCTTCCATAAGAATTAACTGATATTTCTTCTTCCGTAGAAAGATAAATTTCCTAGAATCCTTAGCTTTAATTTGTAGTATTCCAACTTACACAAAATTATCATGTACTTTGATATATAACATTAGAGACGTCAATTCTAATTAAGTTATTGCATAGTTAAATATATTTGACTTGTTATGATATATTCTAATAAAATGATGTTACATCTATCTAACAAAAAATTTCAATTTATTTCTTTGTTATTGTCAAGAAATAATATATAGTTGAAAAAAGATGGAAAGGATATATATTTATGTATGGTTAAAAAACTAAATCAAGAACGATATCAACCAAATCAATAAATATCTATTATTTTTTATTTGATTTTAATAATTGAAAAACCGATTAAATTAGTCTGATTTTGATTTTAACGAGAAATAAATTCAAATTGAACCGTGAGCACTCCTAACCAGGGCATATAGGCGGCAAAAATCTCCCCCCCCCCCCCCCCCACACACACACACAATCGATTAAATTAAGACATTCTCACAAGACTTTGCAGGACTCCTTGCGTCCCTCACTTATTTAGCTAACCCTCTGAATTATTTAAAGTGTAATAAACACATCCTTAACACAGCCTAAAACCTATATTATAGCCACTCACTGACTCACATGATGAGAGGTGTTTTACACTTGTTCCAATTCATCATTATGTCAGCGCCACGTCAATAGATGATCATATCTAAAAAAAATCAAGTCACTTGATTCCTTCTTCTTCATTATCAACACCCACTCCATAACCACTAAACCCACTTATTTTGATCATTAAAACTCATAGCAATCACCATGAAAATTATAACTCACCACCAAATTTATCCCGTCACTACCACCGAATACAATATCTACTATCAATTTCATTTTTTTTGTCAATCCAAATAATCCAAATAAATTTCATAAAACATGGTCCAAAATCTCCATTGAAGAAACTACGTTTTAATGTTAATTAATTATCTCTACTAATTAATTATAAAAATGAACACGTGTCCATATTAATCAAAATAAAATTGATACCTTTTTTCGTATCTCGCATGTCTCTAAGAGAGTGAACATACTCTATGTGCCACCTGGGCACGAAAGGGTGCATTTATCATACTTTAAAATAATTCAGAGGATAATAAGACTCATGTATAGTTAAAGTGTGTCGCTGAGATTTTACGTATAGTTGAGAGGGATATTTGTGTCTTATCCCCTATTTATTAGATATTTTATAATTTCTAATATCCACCATCCAACACCCCCCTCCCCAAACTGCCAAGCAACCCCATAATCCTGATCCCCACCACCACCCTCACATCCCTAGCACCCAAGCTGACCTTAATAGTGCTTTCTTAGATTTTATACAAATATTTTTAAAAATATATTTTCAACTCATTTAGTAATTGTTTATTAAAAAATAAATAAGAAGCTAACTTATTTTTCAAAAAGTATTATGTCTTTCATCATACTAAACACACCCTAAAAGTATTTTTCTTCAACTAAACTTGATATCGAATTTTAGAAGAAATGTGTGGAGGATAGGAATTCTAATTATATATATAGTTTTGATGATTGACTTGTGAACCAGGTTCTCATTGTTGTGAATTAGGTTCTTATAAAATGGGTCAGCGATTTTACTTATCGTTACGTGGCGGATAGGACTCCACAATAACTTATTGAAAAGAAGCTGAAAGCAGAAGAAGTCATAGTTTACTAAAGATCTTTGTTAACTATGATAAAAAGTGTATCTTAAAAGAGTTTGTTTCATACAAGAAAAGGGAGGTTTTAACCTAAGGCACTATTGGAACATCACGAGTCAGTTTAGTTATTTAGTCGTATTAAGTTTGAGCAGTCTCTATCCCTGTTTATTTAGGATTAAGTTTCAGCAATTATTGTCTAGTTAGGTTTTATTACTTCAGTTCGTTTAGGAGTCTTTCCACTGTAATTCTGTTTAAGCCACTATCTATCTTCATTAATAAATCATCGTCTTTCATATTATACTACGTCTTTACATGGTATAGGGCTCTTCACGCTCTAACGAGAATGATCCAATTTTTTTCCTTCCTTCTCCTCACACAGATCAACAACAATGACCAATCCCAATGAGAACAACAATGGCAACAATCCAAGCGGTTGTCACAACCTCGCCACCTGGAAAGCTCAATTCTCTATGCTTATGTATGGCTACAACCTCTTTGTCCATCTCGACGGGACCACTGCGGCCCCCCAATTGCACGATTGCCCTCGGTACGAACATATCTCCTAATCATGCCTTCTTACCTTGGTTCCACCAAGACAAACTCATCCAGAATGCCTTTATGGCTTCTGTCAAACCCACCATTGCTTCTACCGTTGCTACCGCTGACTCGACTAAATCAGCTAGGGATGCTTTGCATACCACTTACGCAAATAGGTCTCAAACTCGGGTCTTCAGTTTGCGTGATCAGCTTTCCCGTGTCACTAAGGACTCTCGCTCCATCACTGAATATCTTCACAATATTCGGTCCCTTTCGAATGAGTTAGCCACTGTTGGTGCTCCTTTGTCCAATCCTAAACTCATAGTCAAAATACTCAGTGGTCTGGGGCCTGAGTTTCGAGAGATATCTGCTGCCATTCGTGCACGTGATACGATTATCTCCTATGAGGAATTGTTTGAAAAACTACTCTACTATGAACTCTTCCTTCGCCACAAGGATGCTAAGAAATTGTCAGGTCCTATCACTGCTGCAGTCGCCACTCCCACCAAATACAACATCAATAATCGCATGCAAACATTCAATTCTTAACAATGGCGTCAGAACTCACGACCAAATACTCCACCACAATGGCAGTCTAACTCAAATCTAAATGATGTTACTCGTTGTCAACTATGTAACATGATAGGCCACAAGGTTGTATCAGTAACTCGCATGGTTGTATCAGTAACTCCAGGCATTGCCCCAACAATCCTGAGGAATTGACAGCCTGAGCTACACTTTTCTGACTCTCATCACTAACCACCATTGGGTATGCTACATTTACTGATGGTAAAGGAATCATTAACAAAATTTGACTTCTTGCTTGAGAATATGTATCATTCAAGCCCATGAGAAACTGATCAAGCTTCTGCCTCTGCAGATACGCCATAAATTCCTTGGACCTCTCACAGTTACAAGCAGGGAATGGAACCATAGACTCAAATTCATCCCATAATTCCTTCAACTTAGTGAAATAAACTGAGACAAACTGAACTCCTTTAGATATGGTAGTTATTTCTTGATGAAGATTAAATGTTCTAGATCCATCTACCTTATCAAATCTTTCTTTTAAATCTTGCCATACACCTTGAGTAGTGGAGGCATACACCACCCCACCAAGAAGACTACTCGACACTGAATTCATAAGCCATGAAAAACTATGGCATTCACTCTCCCCCATTGACTCCAAAGTTTAACTGGAAAACTTTCTTTCTTCCAAGAGCCATCCACTAACCCTACTTTATTTCTTCCTAATAAAGCAATCCTAATAGATTTACTCCAAACCCCTTACTTCCTTTCAACTGAAATGAAATGATAGTCGTACTTGAAACATGAGAATTTGATAGGTATAAGGGTAATATTATTATATTATTCTTTGATTTTATTAAATTTAATACTTTGAAAAATGTGTTAGATGATAAATAATATTTAATAGTAAGGGTAAAATAGACACAAAAGGTAAATTATCTCTTGGTTTTCTAAATTGGACAAGCATTGTTGAACAACTATTTTTAGTATAGTGAACAACTATTGTTGAACAGAAGAAGTAACATCTATTGAACCCGTGCTGGCACGGGCTCCATTATCTAGTAAATAATTATTAAAAACATCTATAGTTTAAAATAATTGTTGAAATTGTCAAAATGTCAATATTTTAGTAAATAAAGTGTATCCTAGTATAATTCATTTACCTTCCTTTTATTTCTAAACTTGGGCCCACATTTGACTTCATTATCGTTGAAAAAGAAGAAAAAAAAGACTCCATTACCCACTTTTCTCTCTCTCAATTTTTTACCCACATTCTCTCCTCTCTATCTCTCTCTCTCTCTCACGATTTTTACCATATTCCCTCCCCTCAATTAACTTAAACCTTTCCTTGTTTAAACCGAAATTCCTCCATTTTTCTAAGAAATCTCAGTAATCATTCAAAAGATTTTCAACCTTTGATATAGGTAAATACATTGTCATGAAGTATTATTTTATTTTATTTTATTTTTGTATTCTATTGTTCTATGTTTTCCTTTGAAGCTATTTCAATTTTTGTGTGTTCTTGTGTTTTCCAATCTCCCCATTTTTAGTTAGGATTTTAGATAAGGGGAAAACACAAAAGTTGCAATTCAATGTCTGATTCAAAGAGGACTATAAGAGGTATCACATATAATCATCAACTTTTTGGGGGTTTTTTTCTCTTTTGATTTATCCATTACTCAAGAATTATTCGAAAATGTAGGCTCTGCAACTAAAATGGCTCAAGAGAAGAGATCTAAGTTGCTTCATGATTCTACCCGCATTCAAGTTCAAGATAGCAATGTCACCAAGGTAAAGACACTATTAATAAAAAGAAAAATAATTTTTTTGGGTAGAGAAGATTTCGAAAAACATGCTGAAGACCAAGTTGAGGAAGAACAATTTCCTACTAGTTTGTTTTGTATGTATTTTTTTTTTTTTGAATTTTGTATTCTTTCTCAATTTGTATTCAAACCAGTATGTATGCTATTAATTTTGGTATTCATTCAAAATCTCATGTTTCATAGTTTATGAATCTTGTATTTGTTCCTAATTTGTATTCATCTCAAAGGTATGTCAACTAGTTATGTATTTTATTTATAGGAAGAACAACTTTCTATTAGTTTGTTTTGTTTTTATAAAAAAAATTCTTCAGAAGTTTGTATCCTTTCTCAATTCGTAATCAAACCAGTATGTATGCTATTAATATTTATATTCATTCAAAATCTCATGTTGCATAGTTTATGAATCTTGTATTTGTTCCTAATTTATATTCATTCCAAAGGTATGCCAACTAGTTATGTATTTTATTTAAGAATGCTTGCAACAAATATTCACTTATTCCTTTTCAGTTTTATATTTCATTCTCACTTTTCAATCATATTAATTTTATATTTTTTATATCATTATACAAAATACAATATAAAACTAGAATGAATACAAATACAAATAATAACTATATTGGAATGAATACGACTTAGGAAAGGAAACAAGATTCTGAAGAGAAAAATAAATACACAGTGAAAAAAATACATGGATACAAATATGTTTCTTAAATAACTACAGATTCATTTGGCATATCTATTGGAATGAATACAAACTAATAAAGAAATACAAGTTTCATTATACAACATACAAAAATTAGAATGAATACAAATACAAATGGTATACATATTGGAATGAATACGATTTAAGAAAGGATACAAAATTATGAAAAATAAAACAAATACACCGTGAGAAAGGTATGCCAAATAATAGATAAAAATATAGGTGTTCAAATTTGTAAATTAAAAAAAATCAAATTTAATAGATAAAACTATAAGGTATTATCATAAAGTTTCATAACAATAATTAGTTTTGAAAGACAAGGCCAAATAATGACATTTAGGAAGAAGGAAGAGATCACCTATTGTAGGTCTCATAATCTTTTGTAATGGAAGTAATGAGGATTTTCAGCAACTTTATCTAATTTGAAATATTATCTTCCTTGATTTTCTCTAATTTGTTATTTCTTAGTTATACTATGTTAAGTTAAATAAAGAAAAAAATACATAAATCAGCCCCATAACAAACTAAAATATTGACATTTTTAATAAATATTGAAAGTGTAGCTAAGAGATCCTATTAAATGCTAAAATATTGTTGTTTTGAAAATTTTCCCATAATATAAAGAACAAAAATATAAGTACATGGGCCACAACTAAATGGTTGTTTCAAGTTGGTATAACTGTATAGAAATAACATTTGTCCTTAAATTTCTTCAGATAAACTCGATTTCTGTTTTTCTCAATAGATTAGTTGGATCTGGGCCTAAATTTTCGGCTGAAGTAACTTCATAACTCGAAAATTCAAACTAATAAACAATTATATTTTCAGTATGATGATTCAACAAATTAAATTATATGAAGTTGACAGAAAATTCATGAAATTATATTCAAGAAGTCAAAAACACAACTTATGAGCATTATAAATTTATTTATATATTTGGAGAGGGAAAATTTCATGTTGAAGTCCAATCGTGAACCGATATTAGGTACTATTGCATAAAAGTACACACATAAAATGTAGCCAGGTAACATATATGTATCCACCATCATTTCGAACACAAATTACAAATTATGTTTTATATTAGAGTTTGATAGATTTCAATTAGTAAAAATTAAAATAATATTAACAACTACATATATAGCTAAATAGTCTCACAAAGTGAGGTCCGGAGAGAGTTGAGTATACCTTATCCTACCTTAGAGATCAAGGATGTTTCCAATACACCTCGACTGGCTAAAAATTTCTTCAAAGATCGAACGCTAAGATTGGACAGTCAGATTTTGCAAATTCTATAACAAATGCCACCTAAGTAGTATCGTATCACTCAACTTTTGATCGAAGGAATTGCGTGTAGTTGATAATTTTGCCAAGCATCACGACTATCTCAGTCACCTATTAAAAAGACAATAATGAACTTATCATATTAGAATTCTGCATATTTACTTGAAAAATATATAGCAAGGAAGTATTTTCTTCAATACTTTATTAAAACCCAGTTGGAGATTCTGTGTCATTCTTTCACTAAATTTTTCTTCCAGGATATTCAATTAAACGAAACCAGACCAAAAAGTATTATAATCTAGTTTAGTTATACGCAATATGTTAATTTGTAGTTAGACACGTTAATATCATGAGATGATAACTGCTCCACTACTGGATCAGATTCCTTAATAGCTGGAAAGTGTTGGAGGTCTCAAGTTCGAAACTCCTTGCCAATGAAAGCAAGGGATTTTCCTTCTAGACCGAGCTCGTTGCATCAAACTTGCCTAGTGCGAGACACCTTTCTTGTGTGGTTGCGAGCTATTGCATAGGAGCGAAGGTTTTACCCTATGCAACCTAAAAAGTAGTGATTGCGGGTTTCCCTTGTCTTTAAAAAAAGTGTCAGCAAATGTGGAGAGTTTGACATATACCTATTGCCTATGTTGTTATATGCTCCACTTGGAAATTATTTGTAATTGACATGACTGAATCTGAGACATGTTGCTGATCTCCACATCTTTGACTCAAATAAATAATTAGAATACAAGAGGAAGTAGCAATTAATTTAAACAAATTAAAAGAAGAGTAAAACTCAAAAAACACAAATTGTTGAGATTAGATTTTATTGTAATTGTTGAAAGAGAGAAACTCGATAATAGAACTAAACCTAGAATTAAAGAGGAACTCAACATGAAAATTAGCCCACAAGTGATTTAAGTTAAACAAATATTTTGAACAACAAAGTTGTAATCATAATGCTGAAATATTAACAAAAGAATTCCAACAACACTTACCAAGTATTTTGTTTACGGCGATAAAGGAAATTGAAAATATGTTCAGCAACTGCGTGACTTGAAGTAAAGAGGGGAGGAAAAATGGTACCAAGTATAAAGGAAAAATATGGAGAAAGAGAGATAGAGGAAGAGAAGAAAGGTTGATATTGCCAATTTCTTCATCGAGTACTTGCATTCCGAAATAGCAATATTAAAAGATTGACAGTAATTTTTAATCATACAGATTGTCTGGGATGAGTCAGTTTATTTCAAGTGGGCTGAGATTTCTGCTCTCAGCGAGTCTCAGTCCATACAGAATGGCTAGAATTTTGGCTTGTATTCCAGTTGTGTGGAAGCATGAAGCCAATGATCCAATTGCAGCCATGGTAAGGCATCTATAAGTTGATATAATTAATATTATTTAAAAAGATTCCGAGAAAACCATAATAAAAAATAATGGTTTGACTCTCCAAATAGTAACCATCTACGCATAAAGAAGTGAAAACCAAGTAATCTTAATCTTGCTCTGGAACTGGCTACTACCGCACAATGTGCCCTTGCTTACTAATCAAATTTAAAAAGAGGATGGATTTCGACTATGCTTTGAGTCGTTAGGCTAATAAAGCATTACTTCTAAAACGCTAAGGTCATTCACTCAATTCTCTTGGTAGCTCTGCTACCGATTGATCAAGTTATGCTGCCTACCTATCATGCCAAAGGCGCTGCTGGTGGACATGCCTAGATGCCCTGGCTCTAATCACCGTGTGCACACACATTCTCACTCTTGAAAAAACAAAATTGAGTAAATTGCAAGTAGTTGAAGAGAAACAAGAATAAGGAATACCAAAATACATTTCTGCAGAACTGTCTTTGGTAGATTTATATGGCATAATAATTACTGTATCCAACGCACACTAATATCATAATCAAATTTCCTTAAATCATTGTCCTAATCCTACATAATGTACATTCAGATGTTTAACTCACTAAGGAACACAATCCTGCTCCCAAAAGAATACTCCACACTAAAATTATACAACAAACAGAAGACATCGGCTTCAGCCGCTCCAACAATCATCAGGTGATAATGCATCTGAATCCGCAATGTACAGCACAGAGGACAGTACTTCATCACCTTGGAGTGTCGCATTCAGTACTTGTTCTAACAAAGTACTATCAACAGCTACTCCACAGAAAGCAAAGTCAGCAACATCTGCACCAGAGCTCTCAGAACATTCAACAGAACAGAATTTTGAATGTTCAGATAAGTAGCAGCTATTTTCTTGCCTTTGTTCATCCACACACCTACAACCTTAATTGAGCATAATCATTCTCTAGTAATAATATCGCCATTATCAGCTGCTAAAGTTGACTCCTTGCTGGCTAATGAATGAAGCATTGATTGGGCAGCAATCAACTTTTCCCTGAGCATCATATTATATTCATAGAGGTTTTGGAGATCTTTCTGGAGATTGGTCATACTTACATGATCAGCAGCCTGCAATTCTGCAGAACAAAAGCAGTGACATCAATTTAGGCAAACACCTCACCACACTTTCTCAAAAAGATTAAAGGGGTAATGTAAAGAGAGATGCTTCTAAGGGACAACACGTATGGAAGCCTTATAAATACTTCATTAGTTCATATGGTGTAGTAGATAATATGCCATCTCGATAAATAAAGTTCAAAACAAATATCCTGAAGTTCCATCATCAAAAAAGTCAGTAATCAGAAACAGTCTCCAGTTACATTTACTACAGCTCTGATTTGGTTTTAAAAAAAAAAGAACTACCCACATGTAGCATAGTTGATTACTCAACTGGAAAGTTATAAAACCAGAAAGGATAGCTTATTGACATAAAGTTTGTTGACAATCTAAGCTATGATCTTCCAATTAGCTTAATAGCAAAACTAAACACCCAAACCTAGACCAACTATCAAGCTCCTTAATTCACTATTTTTTTCTTTTTTTTGATGACAAGGGAAACCTGCAGCCGCTATCCTTTGGGAACACAACTATCAAGCTCCATAATTCACTATTTTACTTATCGCCTATTCACTCCATTCACAATCGATATATCCTGAAACCTCAGAGGTGCTGAGATCTATAAGGCCACCACCACACAAAGAAACAGGACATAGCATATCGTTGCAGAAGTTTCCTACACACCGCCACATTTTCGAACCACACTCCTAGAAACAGGGATAGAATTCAAAGAATCTCCATAAAAAATTCCGAACAAGAAAATGGTTTAAATATCTAACTACCAAGAAGTAACGAGTCACCAACATAATTGGGGTTTCTAATCTTCAAATACGTTATCATAATCAAAGAGATCAATATCATCCATAGTGGGCTCTCATAAACTTGACCTGTAATTTCTTATGCTTGTCACAAAGCATTTAACCCAGAAAGGTTGACCAAATCTATAATGATCTTGATAGCATGGGCAATTTGAATAAAATAGGCTGAAGCATGACATGAAAGAGCAGCTTAAAATCGGATATATGAAATCTAAACAGTTAGCTTGTTAGTTGGCATGGAGGATGGAGAACATAATAAACACTAATCTCGTAATTCTAGACTTACTTAACAGGGGCGGAGGCGGAACAGTTACGTCATTAGCTGCAGGAAAAGCTGGAGCCTGGAGAGCATTCTCTACATCTGGAGCAACTATGTCTTCAGGTTTACTACCTTTTGTGTTTGGAGGTACAGCATTTTCTTGGAACTGAAGTCACATAAATATAAAGTAAGTCTAACAGCTTTCTACGGATAAAGCAAAAGTGAAGTTACCAGTTCTTTGGGAAGATAAACAAAGTGGACATGAAAACTAAGTCGTATTAGCATAGTTGCGGTTTGTATAAGGGAACAAGAAAAATTAAAACTGATCATAAGAGCAGAATATGAAGAAAGAACTGCATATTGTTAAGTAGAGGAAGAACTAACAACAAAAGCAGGAAAATATCTTAACATATAAGTGACCTATAAAAAGATCTAAGACCATGAGGCAACATTTGAAAGATGAAAAAGCTACATGTTAAATCACTAATTTCACAAAAATGGAACACCATTTAGAGGTCTCTTGTCCATATTGTACTGTGTCGGGACTATGACTTCCCTTTCCTCTTTTCAACTCCCAAAATGCTTCTACAAGTCCAAGTCCATATTGTACTGTGTCGGGACTATAACAGGTAGTTCCCAATCGAAGCAAAGATATTTGGAAGTTCTAAAAAGTAAAGCATTCATTTCTAGTACCTCTTATATAACAGCAAAAATCATGAAACCAGAGAAAGTAGCTGTGACACCCTTGGTCTTTTCCTCACATTAAAACAAGAAGGGGTATTGTTAAAAATAGAAGAGCTAAAACATCCATGTCCACCATTTAGATATCTGTTTTGCTATATTGGGTTAAGTCCAAATCATGGTAAAAGAGAGCGCATGATGGGACCAATCATGTGAACAGGTTAATGGGATCGTGTTTAGACAGTAGCCAAAATACAAATATTATTTAAGCAAATTCAAGAAACAAAAATATCAGAGAGAAATAGAAACTGACTCTTTTTTCCTTCAGATGTGTATTCTTTTGGAGATCTGCTGCAGGTTCAGGCAAAAAATGTGTGGCACTTTGAGTATCAATCTTTTCTGGAATGGCTCTCTGAGGAAGGCAAACAAAATTTCAAAAGTTTACGATCTCCATGAAATTTGTAAATAAGCAGTAGATGTAAGCATACTGATATAAAGGAATTGATGCCGCAAGGCTGCACCTTCTCACTAGGTAAGCCAACTCTTCTGCTAAAACTGATGGTATCTAATCTGCTAGACCCTTTTCCTCTAACTGAAGAGCTCTTTCTTTGGAGTGATTCCATCTTGACGCCTGTGCAACAACCATCATTTCTCATGTCATACTCCTCTTCCAATTGGTTAGGAGCGTACGTGTACATCACATATTTCCTCAACTATCAGAAAAATAAAGTGGAAGCAAGGGATAAGGAAGTTAGACAGGGCAGCTGAATTGACAAAGCTAACTTAAAAAGATTGTGTTCAGCAAGACAACACGTGATTTTTTTGTCCATATACTCACTTTATCCCAGCGGTCTTGAGCTCTTCGGCGACTTCTAACCTTTCGCATCACACTATCCTCATTGCGCAATTTCTTTATCCTATATTCACACTGTAACATAGGAGTATCGACAAAAATAAGAAAGCATAGACATAAGGATCAATCACACCCTGCACACAATTACAAGTAAATTTTCCATGAAAAGAAGTAAGACACTCTAAATTTACTTCATAGGTTTTTACAAATTCAAGTATCTTCAGAGTTCCTTTCTTCCATCACTACTAAGTTCAGGACACCAGATCAATCTTAATGCCTAACCCACATTCCAATCTAGAGGTAAATAACTATGCAATTTCGGAACAAAATGTCTTAATCTTGAACGTTTTGGTTGCTAGGAGTAGAAATGATACCCAAAAAATCAGTGTCAGACAAAACACTTTGCCCAACTTTGTTTTTACTTTTCTTAGTTGATGCTTCATAAAGAAATTAGCAGTTAGCAGATTTGAGAGGTATATCGAAAGACAAACTTTCCTCCACAAACATAGAAAACTGAATGGAAATTATCAAGAAATCAAGCTCCAGTAAGTTTCTACATCGAGTAGCTGTAAAATGTAAATCCTACCACCTCACATAAAAGCAGAAACCATAAGAGATCCATGTCCAATATTTAATCAGCGGACATACCTAACTCGAGAAGCCCCGTGCATTACCATCAATACCTAAACTACAAACAACTATTGTTACAGCATATTTCAACAGAAAAATTGTTAATGAAGTCTCTTTTTGGTTTAACGCATTGTTCTCAACCACACAACTATGTTACACAGATACTTCATTTGCCTAGACTATTGTGTCGAATGGGTGTGACAAGAGTATGGGTGCTTTATGCAGATTATTCATAATATACTAAGAATTGACAGAAAATGCACTTTACAGGGTAGTAAACATACACCCCGGTACAGGATGCACACACGTAAACAAGTCCATGTAACAACAACTGAACAACATACACAGTGAAATCCACCAAGTGGGGTCTGGGGAGGGTAGACTGTACACAGACCTTACCACTACCTCGTGGAGGTAGAGAGGTTGTTTGTGTAAGACCCTCAACTCAACCGCATCAAACCCGAATAAAAGAAGAAGAAAATAATGAAGAAAGCATAGCAGTTAATAAGAAACACAGTTGTAAAGTCTACCGGAAAGAACAAAATAGTGAGATAATCGAAACACAATAAACAACATATGGCCAAAACTACAAGGGTACGACTAGTATTACGACAGGCACTAACAACCCTAAACCTCCGCAAGGCAAGACAACAGTGTACCCCTCTAACCTTCTACCCTAATACGCGACCTCAACTCCTTCCTATCTAGAGTCATATCCTCGGTAAGATGAAGTTATGCCATGTAACATAGCTTACAAATGAAAATCCATAAAATACAGTAGTAGTAACAAAAAGAATGAAAAAATGAATGTACCTGCACCAAAATGTAGAAGAAGAGGCCAATACTAACGCAATAGAGGCCACCAACATCTGCAAGGAAGCTTACTGCACTCTTGGGAGAGGAAGATATCATCAAAACATAGCCCAAAAATACTTCTGAAATGAAACAAACCACTTAAAACACTAAATATACACACCAGATTTCTGAAGCACAGCTAAACATCAGACTTCTTTTCTTACTCCCTGAATCCCGATTTATTCGATGCTCTTCTCGTCTAGTCTATCCCAAAAAGAATGATATCTTTCTATGTTTAGAAACACAATTTACCTTTAGGCATCCCAATCTGCCCTTATCTCCTTATAGCCACATAAAATATATATGGCTTATTTCAGACACACGGTTCAAAAGTCAGTCTTTTTTCTTAAACTCGCCAGTCAACGTGCATCATATAAATTGGGACGGAAGGAGTATTATATTGGTGTGGTCCAGTGTCATATCCTAGACAACAGTTAAAGTATGAAATGATGCATCAGACTAGCAAGTTCAATATTCTTTTTAACTAGTTTAGCCTGCAAATCAACAGTGCAATAGTGTGTTCGGATTGGTTTTTTTAAGTAGCTATAAGCTAAAAGCTAAAAGCCATGAGTTGGAAACACCCAACTTTTGGCTTTTTTAGTACTTTCTCAGCCTAAAACAAAGTGCTTAAAAGCACTTTTTGTGTTTCCCAAACACCTCCAAAAATACAAAAGAGCTTAAAAGCCAAAGGTACTTAAAACAAGCCAATCCAAACACCCACTAGTCTTCATCTGATCACCCTATCTTTTTCCCCTTTATTTTTTCAGATAAGGTAAACGTTCCAGTTGATTATCCTATCATTTCCCCACCTTCATTATTTTTGCATCCACACTAAAAGCTTAAATTCCTCTCTTAGCTTGAAGCACATAAAACTATATCAAACAAAAAAATAGGATTCCATAGACACACCAGTGAGAAGGTGCGATAGAGGTTGGTTATAGAGAGTACGAGGAGAGGCAGAGGTAGGACGAAGAAGTATTGGGGAGAGGTGATAAGACAGGATATGGCGTAGCTTCAGGTTATCGAGGACATAACCCCAGATAGGAGGGTGTGAAGGATTCGTATTAGGGTAGAAGGATAGTAGGTAGTGTAGTGTAGTCTTGCTTAGGGTGACTTGTGTTTGTTATGGTTCTAGTTGTATTATTATAGTTCTAGTTTTTTTTTTAAGTTTATCATTATTTATTATTGTTTGTTAATAACAATCTACCCTAGTATATTTTTATTTTATTTTTATGACGAGGGAAACCCGCAGCTGCTACCCTTTGGGTGCGCACAGGGTAAAAACTCTGCTCCTATGCAATAGCTCGCAAACCACATAGGAGAGGTAACCCGCACTAGGCAAGTCCGATGCGACGAGCTCGACCCAGAAGGCAAAACCCCTTGCTTTCACTGGCAAGGGGTTTCGAACTTGAGACCTCCAACATGGAAGTCCCAAGCCCAAACCACTGGGCCACCCCGAATGGTCAATCTACCCTGGTATATAGTTTATGGCATTTCAATTATCACATAATTTTATTGTTGTTTTGACTACTTTTGCACGGTTTCTTGTTTCAATTTCTCTTCATTGTCTTCTTCTTTATACCGGGATTTGTTGCACTTGAGCTAAGGGTCTTTTGGAAACAGCCTCTCTACCTCCATGAGGTAGTGGTAAGGTTTGCATACATTCGACCCTCCCCAAACCTCACTTGTGGGATTTCACCATTCAGCCATTGCTACATAGCAGTGTAGGGCCTTAAGTGGAATGTTGTTTTATTTTGCCTCTCTGATTCTACAGACAAGTTGCTCAGTGAACTTATAATGTTTTGAAAGAGCACTGCTTTCAAGCAAACATCAAGGCATGGTACTCATATTGTCTTCAGGGGCTTTCCACTAAGGGAACTTGATCTTTGTTATTTTTCTACAACAACAACATACCCAGTCGCACTTAACAGGTTGCACAATCTTAATTATGCACTCTGTATTAGCCAGAGAAACTAAACTTCTCATGAATCACGTAGAAAACAAATGCTAGGGGACAACTTTGGCATTTAAAAAATTGGCATAGGATCTGGACCAATCAGCTAGGACTATAACCAGAGAGTGAACATCTCTGTGGGTGCTGCAGAACACCAAATACCTAGTTCCGCATAAGATGCGCATATAGAAGAAATTTAGATATCAACAACTAACTGAGTTCCAGAACTCCCCTCCTCTCCCCCGTCGCTTTCTCCCCAAAGTTGAAAACATGAGGGCAAAGAGAAGACAGAGGGGAATGAGGAAATTCAGGAAAATACATATCAATCATCTTATAAAGCACAATACTGCTGAAGGCTCTCGCCTAGATCTTCTTCTTTTTTTCCTATTGAAAGGTAACAAAACTTTCGCCTATATCAGTTTTCAAGACAAATAACAAACTTAAAAAGGAATTGTAAGTAGTTGATCAGTTCATACACAAAAATGTAGAAAATGAGTTACAAAAGAAGAGCTGTCAGATTTGGTATAAATGTATTTCGGGAACATGTAGGAATTCTCCTCAGAATGACAAGACATCATTAACATATTGTATGGTCCAGCATAAACTCATAATTTCTTACTGAAGTTGCTATTTACCAAAAAGATGAAACAAGAGAATCTCTTGCAAAAGTATGACTGGAAAGATATTTGCAAACTTCATAGCTAAAGGTGTTAATACAATACATGCATTATTCTAGGTCTAAGTGTATGACAGAATGAAAATTTAAAAGTCATGAGGTTTGAACACTAACCAGAGAAGACAACAAAGAATAGAAAATGTGCTGAGAGATGAAGATGTTACTCACCAGGTCCCATAACATTTTGATCCTTGATCTCAACAATATACGAAGATAGGAAGTTGATATACAATGTCGTGTTGATTAGACCATCATTAGGGCTTTCGAGTGATGCTTGGAGTTGACTTATCTCATCAAAAGAGGAACCTGGAAGAAACTCATGAAGTAGTGGTTGGATGAGCTTCAGGTCATTCAAATTATGGTACAATCTCGGGAAAAAATTGAACTTCAATATATTTGGTGTCAGCCCTCTAAATGTAACTGGTTTGTCGTCAAAATTGCTTCCATTTCTTAGTGTTCCACTGACCAAGCTAACATGTTTCTTATTTTTAGGATCTGTTGCTGTTAGATTGAACTGAAATCCAGCAGCTGCTGCAGGACTATTTGGGAGATCAACAAATTGCCATGAAATATAGGCATTGTCCCGGCTAAGTGGACATCTGCTGCACTTAAGCATGATGGTCGGTCCCTTAGTTGTGTTTATACAGGAATAATTGGCAAATGTTGACAGAGGAGCAAATCGATAGTCAATCAACCCTGGATTCCCAGTTACTACCGTTCCAAGACCACGTAAGTGTAAGCAGCTCATACTTGAGATGGTAGTGATATTAAACTCCAAATCGTTTATAAAAGCAGCTAAATCAGGTGCATTTGTTGCTCTCACATTGTGCATCTCAATAGCTCTCTTCGCTATTATATGGTATAGCAAACTGTGGAAGCATATATAAAGAGTCTATTATAGGTGGAATAGAAGGTAAAGAAAAAAAATAACAGCAGAAGAAAATACTATTCAGAAGAAAAACAGGCTGGATTCTTTTTTATTTTTTAGATAAGAACAGGCCAGACACTTGGAAGAAATAGTGAAACACTAGAAATTAAAGAGAGAAAAAACATCATGTACTCACGCAGCAAAAAGACCAATAAAAAGTATCCAGCTAGCTATTGAAAAAGTTCCACCAAGCTCTGTTTTCCGCTTCATGACTACCTTCTGGTCATCCTACATGAAAATGGTGCACATAATAACAAAAATCTAAAGATTGTGAAGAGGTGTGTTCAAGAATTTACAAACAGAAGTAAACTTTTACAGTATCACAGAAACACAGAAAACTGCTAAAACCAAAAACATCAACTGGTGGTACAACAAGATGACCACATCACAAGTAGGCTCGTTGATACTTGATTTGTCATACTGCATATGAGACAATAAGCAGAATAAAGGCCATTATTCAACAACTAAGATATATAATCTACGAAGTGCATGTTAAATTTGAGCTGCCTCTTAGTACTGGATATGATATCAACTATCATATATGATACACCAACCAGGGCATACACAGAATTTTTCAGAAGCAGACTGACATTTCAAAAGTGAACAAACTATGTAATGACATCATTTTTAAGAAATAAAATTCATATTGTATTAATAAAATTTATTTCAGGTACATTATTACAACTCACCTCAACAAAATTTCACTTTTTGAAATGTATTTATCATAGGTGAAAACCGTCTTTATGTTAAACTATTTTTTGGTATTTACACAAAGAGAACTTCAGTGGTTTAGTTTATACTCACCTAGCAAGACGTCAAGGGTTTGAATCCCTTCTGTGTGTGCTTTATTTTTCTAACAAGAAGTCAACAACGTAAGTCCAAATTTTTTTAACAATAATCGTGGTTGAGGCTTGATCTCCCAACCTGAACGAGGATAACGAAGCACTCGACCAGAACTGGGACAGTCTAACTGTCAAGTGGTGACATTTTATTTACCTATATAAGTTTTTATATTATTTATATGTGCAATAATTAAAAACAATTCGACGGACACCGCTTGATATAAGGTAAATCCGCCCCTCAGAACATGTGATCTCAGCAAGTACCCAGAAATTTCCTATTATTTTTCTGATGCTCAAATCTCTAAATCTAGAATTCAAGTATCCTACAAGTGTATACATGCAGGGAAAATATTGATACTTTTGGGGTCAGAATGCGATTTTAAAAGAACACATGGGGTTATTCTAATAACTAATGAAATATAAAAACTTAAACAAATGGAATTTAGGGGTTGGATTGGATGCAAGAGACTCTTATCTTTGCTTCTTTTTATTTTCCTTCTTTTTCCCTTCTGAGATCAGTAAAGTAAATTTTATATCAGTCCGTACCAAGTAGGTAACAAAAGCTTAGAAGTGAACATGACTGCTAAAATGATAAAAAGTCTAATAAGTCTAGGTGGTCTCTACACCACTAACAATGTAATGAGAGCTTAAAATGTGAGCATGACTCCTAAAATGATAAGAAATCTATTAAGCCTAGGTGGTCTCTACACCATTAACAATGTAATGACAGAATCAAAAGTCAACATGACTACAAACATCCGAAGAGGGCGAAGAGAGCTACTCAGATGAGTAAAAAGAAAAAGTTTGTGGCAGATGGTGTGTTCTTCGAGGAGCTAAATTAAGTGTTAACACGTGACTTGGCAGAAAATGGATATTCTGGAGTGGAGGTTAGAATCACTCCTACGAGGACTGAGGTCATCGTCAGAGCCACTCATACTCGGCTTACAAGTGAGAAGGGGAGGAGGATCAGGGAGGGAGTTGACATTGTCCAAAAGAAATTCAATTCTGAGGAAAACACTACAGAGCTGTATGCAACACAAGCTCCTAGGTGGTCTTGCCGTTCTGAGTGCATATGTGGTGTTCTGTGATTTATCATGGATAGTGGAGCCAAGGAAAGTGGGGTGATTAATTCATGACTGTCAGTGGAAAATTGATAACTCCGTGTGCCAACTCCATGAAGTTCAAAGATGGTTACATGATATCTTCGGGTCAACCTGTGAATGTGTATACTGATTCTGCTGCAACAAATGTTCTCTTGAGACAGGGAGTACTTGGCATCAAGATCGAGAAACCGTGCTTGATTGGGATCCAAAAGAACGCACAGTCCAACAACACCTCTTTCAGATCTTGTCACGATCCATTCTCCCAAGGAAGAAGACGAGTGCATCAGACAACTTGTGGCGCCAAGCCACCAACTAACATTGAGGTTCCAGTTCAATGAAGTGGGTTGAGAACCATGAGGTCTCAAATTCAAATTCTAGTGGGGGCAAAACACAGGATGATTTCTTCCTATCTATTTAAGCCCAGGTGAATAGAGTTACCGGGTACATGTACTAGTGAGAGGTAGCAAATATCAGTAGGATTAGTCGAGGTGCACATAAGATGACCCAAATACCACAGTTAACAAAAAAATCTGCATATTATGTTTTGTTAAAGTCGAGTGTTAGTTTTACTTTGCCAATGTCGGGTACTATAGGGACACATAAGGAGAAACTTTGTGTTAAAGCGATAACCTTCCTACTGCCTCAGATGAAAATTTAAATCTATCAAAAAACAATGAACATGACTCCTAAATGATAAGGATTCTAATATGTCTACAGTTTCTATATCATTAACAATGTTTCTCTGCGAAGAACAATTCCAAAATTAAGAGGAAAATAAGAGGGAAGGGGTCTTCTTCATCTCACTTGAGCAAGAAGAGGAAGAAGCATCGGCAAGAGGAGGAGGAGGAGGCTCAATTTCACAAAGCTGGGTTCTTGATGAATGTGTCTGTTCTAATCTTTGGTTTAAATTCTTATTCATGCTTCTTAGAACAGTCTTTAGATAGCAAATCCATACTGAAAACTGGAAGACATTTTTTTGTATCCCATTCGTATTGCATCCCAATTCCCATTTGCTTTATTTTTTTATTTTTTATGGTAACAATGGTGTCTGGTACATCCCCTAATTGTTTAAATCATCTTCGAACTGTACCCATACTGTACACATATTGTGGTTCATAGGTTGACAATACCTAAACTTACAGCACCACTTCATTTGATACTTGTCTTTCTCACATACGACTTGAGCTATTAAATTTTAATTTATCATTCAGATGAAGTCCCAAATCCACAACAGAATGCAAACATCATGCAAAAGAGAACTTGTTTTTTTGGTAAGGTAATTTGTTAATATATCAGTATCTACTGCAGGGATACAAAAGTTAACGAGGAGAAGTTCCCTGTTACAATTGCAACTTCAGCAATCATCGTGCAAAAGAGAAATGACCGTGCAAGAACGAAATTGACCCAAGAAATCGATAAAACCCTTCATTCAACTGAACAGACTGCTAGTGTTAGAAAACCTGGAATTATATGGTTAGAAAAAGAAAAAAAAAGGTAACCTTGAAAGAAAAAAGAGAGGAGGTTGGAGGATCGAGTTGTACTCAAGACCCTACACTAACTCAATTTATGATCCATTGGTTATTTGTCAATATAATTGAAGTATGAACTCCTTTTGTGAGAATCAATGATACTAAAGACTGGCATAGAAAACTATTCTTATTTAGTCAGATAAAAAGATTTTTTTGATAGGAAAAGTTTAGGAGACTGGAGAATTAGATGTCCTTAAATATACACAAACGAGGGAAGGGATCTAAATCAGTCCTTGCACTACTGACTACTCTAAGCCTCAAATCCGACATGTATGAACCCTGCAGAAAATGAATTGATGGTTTACTAATCCACACCATTACTACTGCAAACTGCAGCTCACCAAAACTGAGGTACCAACTTTGAAGTAATAGGTACACCCAGTTCGCATAGTATCATTTTGAAGTATAGCTTAAGCAACTAAAATGACTTCAATTTACCTTTACCATCGCCTAGAACTGCATCACCATCACTCTAAAAACTGGCAAAAACATACCCCTACTTAGTCTATTCCTTATAAATTACTTCTCATAATTAGTTCAGGAAAACGTTATCCATATCCAGTGCTGGAGCAAAGTGGCCTCCAGTCCTGGAGTTATGATCTAGTTATCCATGTACTCTAATTAGCCTATTAGAGGCACTTTTTGAGTTCTTATCATTTCGCACCCTTAATGTATGCATCATTTTTAATTTATACGCCCCTTTGTTTATTAAGATGTGCCCCTAAATATGCATCATATCAATTTGCACCCTATCCCTCACAAACTTATTAAACATTTTGTTTTATGAATGTGTAGGTTGGAATAGAAAACATCAAGGGCTCTGTGACACTGTAACAGTATACACTTATCTATTTTCTCCGTACAACATCTCCAACTTCTTATTATCCAAATACATGCATTTCAAGGACTACATAGCGGAGGATTGTGCTAAAGACTTCATCTTCAAAGGATTGCTTAAATATCTAGGTTGGGTCAGTTATATGAATCCTAACTATCTATATATTCAATCAATTGTTAAGAAATTGGGTTCTCAATCTAGAGATTGCTTAAATGGCAAAACAAAGTACCTTTGACTAAAAGGACCTTTATCAATTTTGACAGAGGTAAAAACTTTATCAATGACTCGGAAAACCAAATGTCATTTACAAGTGAGAATACGACGGTAATCGAGACAACTGATAAAGTTAATGAGTTGAATATGAGAAGTAGTGGGAAAATTAGAGTTGTTGGACATCTGTTTTACATAAAAACGGAATTATAGATGCTGTAGAAAGAGAATATGGAGAAGAAACATATATTCTTTCAGTACCCAGTACAAATAATAAATTAGCAATGCACATCTTAGGGGGTTAATAATGAAAATAACAAAGGATAGGATGTTAAACAAAAGCTGGTGCATACATAAAGAGACAAATTGTGAAAAAACAAAGGATACAGTGCAAAACTTAAGATGATGCATACATTAAGGATGCAAAATGCAAACAACACAGAACTTCTTAGTGCACAGGATTGGAACTGAAATCTAATGGCTCCAGAATGAGATAATAGATCCTAGTTGAATATGTCAAAGCATATTGAAGTATGAGCTCCTTACCAATAGCAAAACAAGACTGGAAACGTAGATCTTTCATAAGAAATAACCTTAGATCAAAAGGAAATATCTCTGTAAGCTCTCTCCAAAAAAGAAACTCAAGCGAAAACTAGAATGGGATAGCAGATAAATATGAACTTCCCACTGTTAATGCCCTTTCTTTACTTTGATAGGTGATACTACAAATGAGCATCCCAGGAGAATGCAATGATATTCAAGCACTAAATCAAGTGTCTTGAGAGAATGGAAGAGGTAATTCTCAATCTACCCCTGGATATTAACTGGTGGTACTATTTCAGCTCTTGACTATAAGATCATCAATTCCATCATTAATATCAAAATAGTGGAACACCTCAAGAAAATTCTATACAGAATAACTTCGATACATCACCTTGAGAAAGCAGCAAACAACATTTGCCCGCAAAAATTCAATCATTACAAGCCTAAAAATGGGTATGGCAAATAATTTGAATAAACAAACGAATAGAAGAAAGACTCATCATACTTATACTTCTGCATCAACCTTTTTTTTGTTTTTTGTCAGTTTTCTTTGCTAAGTGAGCAGGGCTTTATTGAAGAAAACCAACATTAAGAAGCTTTTAAAATATAGATTCTTGCCCTTTTCCATTATCTCCACCTCCCTTTTATTAGCTCAAGTTTGCGTCATACTTTAGAGGCAGCTATAGCAAGGGATTTATGATGGTTTTCTGTCTCTTTTTGTTTTTTCCTCTTTCAAGTTTTTATTATGGATAGGAAGGCAATCTGAACTTAATTCCCTTTTCTTTTTAAGCACTCATTAGGGGTTGGAAGTGAAAATATCTTACTTAGGCTACAGGGTGCTAAGGATAACTTTCGCTTGTGCCATCTTTGCACTTTATCCATTTATCATATTCCCAGTTTTCCTTTCAGTTCCATGGAACAGAAGCAAAATATCCAATATAATTCTTGCAACTAAGAACTACGTAACTATTATAGAAAATCATTTTGTGTCATACTCAACAAAACCAACCACAGCGTCCCTGATATCACTCAAATCAATGATTCACCTCCAGACTTAGTTTACTTCCATAAATTTCTGAGAACTACCAATTGGGAGATCACATTGAAAAAGCAATAACGCAGAATATAATATATGACAGTTAAAACTCATTATTGAAGCAACAAGAAGCTAGCATTTATGACACCAGAACTGGAAGGTGAGTTCATTCAACAAGAAAATATCCTTCTTCTTGCTTAGTCTTAAATCTAAATCAAGGTCCTATTTGTCATTAAAATCTTTGTTTTAAATTGATGTTGACAAATTAGAGTTATGTGGTGTGTCTTACAAGTCCAAGAAGCGAGGTATAAAACTATAATAAACAAAGAGGGCTCTTCCTATCAACCTACTTTTGTAGGACTTCTTTTGAATCTTCATATCCACTCAACATAAACCATACCAGACAACTGTACATGCTCAAAACCTGTTAATAACCCAAAATATATGTTCCTTCTTTTCCAAAACTGGTTGGTTGTCACATATGGCTTCCCAAAACTCAAAACATTCCATAAATTTTCCGCAACTTTTAGTAAATTCAGTTAGCAAAATGAAAACTTGACTTTCAAATCTATATCCAACTAGCTCTGTTCAAAAACCCAATTAACTTTCAGTACAAATTATGCCTCACAAATCTACAAATCATGAAATAATAAGTAAAATTAACCATAAAATTCCATCCTTAAAACAAAACTAACAAAGAAAGAGATAGAAATCATACAAGCCAGTGGCGGGATGCAAAGCAGATATCAAGTCGACTAATCCACCATCGGATCTTGAACCAAATAGAACGTCCATCACCAAGCGGAGCACAACGAGCAAAAAAACAGAAACAAAGCCAAGAAAGCAACATAATAAGTGTAGCTTCAAGAAAGACAGCTTGCGATTGAGTTAACCTCCTAATTGAATCAAAATCGAAAAGGGTACCACTCCCAGGAAACGATAAAGATCTATAATCAACCCCAGAATCACTTTCCACAGGACCCCATTCATCAAACAAGTAACATATTCTACTTGTGAAGTTAAACAAGTAACCAGGGTTGCACTCGCATTCTGTAGCATTGTAGCGAAAGGAGTTGCTGGGACATTGCATTTTCTTCGCATTTAGAGAATGGTAAGAATAGTTGGAAAGTGAAGAAGGAAGAAGAAAATGGAGAGGAGAAGTAAAGAATATATGTATGGTGGGCGACAAAAGAGAGAGAAGTCAGAACAAATGTGACGAACAATGCTAAAGAGGAAAAAGTGCAAAATCAATACACGGTAGCTGCCTTGTTTGGTTTAAAGAAAAGTCCAATTCTAATTTTGATGCAAATTCCTAACTTGTTTTCAAAGATTTTTCAATCATTCATCAAACCCTCATATTTCTAACGAAATTGCAAGGAAAGGCATGGTAAGGATTTTCACCAAGGGTTTCAAAAAAAGTAGTAATAGTATCCATAAATAAATGGATTGAATCAGATATGAACAAGTTGGGTTAGAATTAGATAAACTTTAACTCTATCTCAACGTGAACCATAAAAGAGAGGAAGTTAACAAATCATATTTACACATAGATAAAGTTATTCTATCTTTTAACCTTGTAATTACGAATTTAAAATATGTAAATCTCAATCAAGTTTCCAAACAAAATGATAACATAGAACTTACATTTATTTAGAAAAAATAATAATTGAAACTACAAAAATATGAAAAACAAGATATATCATTAATTTTCGATGAAGGGGGTTTCCCTCGGCTCCATTTAGCTCCATCCCTGGGCATGATTTGTAATATATTGTACTGAGTTATTTTAATTAATAAATAGTTTGAATATATTCTATTTTTCTCATCTTACCTTATACAGGTAAATTTCTCTATAACGATTGTTCTTTATAATAGCATTTGACTACAATTGGTCTACTTTTCTTCAAAATGTATTTTTCATGTTATATTTTATTTCTCTATAACAACATTCTACTTATAATAACAATGACATTCACTAGAGTTGTACATTTTTGGTAAAATTACTCCTCTATAACAGTCATTCTCAAGTATTATGTAACAATATTTTATAACAAATATATTATATTATAATAAATATTAAAATATTTATGATATTCATCATTAATAACATGCACATAGTAAATTTCAAATACGAACATCTATTATTATTTAAATCTTTTTTATGTAGATTATTAATGCTTAAATTTAAGTTCAAACATTGATCTAATGATTTTTCTTTGAAAATCTCAAAACTCAATTATTGATCCTTAGAAAATGATGAAGAAGACAACGTGGGTCTTCTTGATTTGGTGTTATTTGATTAAATTGGTGATTGGGATTGATTGTATTTGTGTTTGGAAGCTTTATTTTAAATTTGAGATTAGTTGAGGCCTATTTGCAATATTTTGATCGAAATTCAAACTGCAAATTCAAAGAATACCTTGTAGACAATACAGACAAATCAAATCCGGTAGGAAGAATAATTCTTACTTATGGCCCAAGTTTACTTGTGACCCAAATAATACCATAAATAATATTTAGTGAAGAATATATCTCGTTCGTACATCGATTACTTGATGGACGTACCGGATTAAGTCATAATCTCTATAAATTGGTTATCCCTCTACCCATTAGGATTACCACATATTCTCTACACTAATTTCATCGCTGACAGCTGTGGTAATGTAAGGCTAGGATAAGGAGGTAGAAACCAATTTACGATTAATACTCACTTTTCTTTGTGATGATGTCTTCCGCATCAGGTATGTGCCCCTGACGATCTCTATGTAAGATTATCGTGTTCAAGATCCTAATGTGTATTAAAATATTTAATCTTACATGTGGCATCCAAGCCTGGATTGTTTGAATGGATAATATTCGTATATCTTCTGCCATTAATTCAAATAAGGAATTTTTTTTTTTATCACGGACATCAGCCTACTATTTGTTATTTTGTCCAAACATCACATTAGATGTAACTTTGTAATACAATATGTTAATTAAAGTTTTTTAATTAACACAACTTTGACCACAAGAAAAGAAATACAACACAAATAAGTTTTTACATTGTCCTTGTCCATAATGTACAATAC
Source organism: Solanum tuberosum (assembly GCF_000226075.1). Classification (NCBI taxonomy): domain Eukaryota; kingdom Viridiplantae; phylum Streptophyta; class Magnoliopsida; order Solanales; family Solanaceae; genus Solanum; species Solanum tuberosum. Next base: position 152,416 of record NW_006239048.1, on the reverse strand, counting down.
AACGCTGCTAAATTAAGCCTAGCTAGTGTAGAGCAGTTTATATGCCTTAATTTCTTTGTAGCCAATTAGTTTGGTTTGATTAATTTAAATACTATAGAATATTTTATATATTAGTTATGCTAGTGAATTTGTCCGCGCTTCATGCGATGTAAAATATATATTTAAATTTAGTATACTCTCTTTTTTATAAAAATAAAATAACCTTTAAACAATATATATTTGAGTGAATTAGTAAATGTGAATTATTTAAAAGATATATTATGAAATATATAGTGTATGAGGATTTTTATTATGTTTACCTCTAGTTCCTTTTTTAATTATTTGCTATAGAATCTATATCCATATGAACCATAAATATGTGAATAAACTTATATCTTTACACTTGCATAAATACTTACAATTTTAAAAAAATAAAATACAAATGGGTTCTACAATACTTGAATTCGGATTATTCGAACTTCAATATAGATATCGAACAAAAAAAACTCATAAATTACAAAATGAAAACGAAAAAATGGTAATAACGAAGACAACATTACCAATAAAATAAACTAAAAATATCATTTTTATTTTGCCTATAAAAGGTACTACATCACTCCTCCATAAACAAAATTTATACAAATTATAAACATCAATGAATTTACTAAATAAAATTCGTATGATAACAAAATGAATGTATTCATCAAATTATCCAAGAATTACAAATATAAATATTTTTATTTATAATTTCTTGTTATATAAATACTACACATAGTATTAATTAATTTGTGAAGTATAATGTCTTCAAATTTTAGTCTTTAAATCTTTATTAATATTTTTTACATGTACTCAATCATATCTTTTATTTATTTTGTTATATAAAGTATATTTTCTTTTGTATGGATTTTATATAACGTGAAATAAACTAAAAAATGAAATAGAATAAAAAGGAATTAATACAATCAAATTTTCAAATTTTCGGTAGTCTTTTTTTTCTTTCCTTTATGCCTTTCTTTTTCATTTTAGTTTCTTTTTTCTTTTTCTTAACACATTAATTTTGTGCTTTCCTTAATTACAACATGTATCTCCAAATTTTACTCTAAAAACTGAAGTCATTTTCTTTCTTTTTCTCCTTATAATGAATTAAAATTAACATATAAAGACTTATATATTGTTGCCAATCTGTGTTAAAAAAAAACAGTAATACTGATTACCAGAAACTTTGCAGAAACACGAAGTTACTAAAGTTTCCAATGAACCAGTGAAGAACAGAAGAACATAAATTAATTCACAAAAATTAAAATCTGTAAAACATACCAGAATCTGGAAAAGATTAAGCCCACTGAATGCACAGTGTCCCCTTAAGGAAATTATTCCCCTCTAGTATCCGAGGTTTGATTTGGAATATGTCCTCCCAGGATAGAATGATCTCAATCACTAGTATATTGATACCTAAAACGCTGGTGTCAGCGAGCCACTCAACGGCAGTAAAGTACACGGAAAATATTTGTGCAAACGAAGAAGAAGAAATCACAAATTTTCGTAAGTAAAAAGTCTGAAGAATAACTGGTATTTATAGCCAAGAGATACTGGTTCCGAAAGGTTGCAACCTTTCAGAAACCACACGACCATTTCAGAAAGTTTGCAACCTTTCAAACGGTCATGGTTGTTCCTGAAAGTTGCAACCTTTCAGAATAATCTTCTCCAACGGCGGGAAATTCAAATAAAATGGGAAAGTAATTTAAAAAAAGTGGGTCACGCGTGTAACATCTCGCAATTTGAAATAACTAGGAAGAAGCTAATAATTCGAAATAGTCATTTTTGGAAAGAATGAAAAATCTGAAAATTTGTTCAAGTTAGGAAAAGTTGAGTTTTGGTCAACTTCAAATGGCCATAACTCCTAGCTCAGGATGATTTAGGTGTACTTCCATATATGGTTGGAAAACTCTTGGAATGATCTTTCCAACGCCGTCGAGTTTGTGAGATTCCGAGTTCATATGAGTAAGTTATGCCCTTTAGAAGTTGGGCTGTTGGATTAAGGAAAGTCTAATCCGGGTTTTGGAAGGGTAATTTAGTCTTTTCCTTACCTAATTATTCTAATTCGTTTTTAGGAGATTAATTGGGGTAAAACCAGATTGTAGTCAGTTTAGAAATGTTGAATTCACGCTAGGGTTTAGAGAAAAGGGAAGAAAGTTCAAGATTCGTCAAGAACGTTCAAGAATCGCTTGTGGATCACATAGCGTTGGGTTAGTTCACCCACGTGCCAAACATGATTCAATTCAGCAAGGTTATATTGATTTGAAAGTAAATCCTTTGAGTTCTTGATGAAATTCGTTTGAAATCTTGTGGGCTGTGTTGTTGAGGTTTGCTTGCTGTTTTATTCATGTTTCCGGGTGAAATTTCGGTCTGAATCTATCTTATATTGAGGGTATAAATGATTCTAAGTGTTTGGGGAAGGAACCATTGAAGTTTAGAGGGTTTAGAGATGAAAAACGAAGAAGAAAGGTCGTCAAACACCTAGGTATGGGGGTGGGGCATCGCGCCAGCCAACGCGCCCCAAAAGGGTCCCTGAATGTTCACCATTGGGGCGCCGCACCAGCCAGCGCCCCCCAGACTAGTCCCTGAATGTTGAGGGTTGGCGCACCACGCTTCTCAGAGCACCAGGGACGCCAGTTCTCCCCATTCGTTCCCCATCTTTTCGTACTTGTCCCTTAGCAATGTACCTATGTTTTCTAGTTGATTCCAACACTCTAAGGTACATCTAAACATCATGAAATCATCCATAAACATGAGATCATGAACCTTGAATCCATAATCCAATTCAAGGAAAGTTAGGATCAAGGTCAAGAGAAGTTAAGAGTCAAGTCTAGAAGTTAAGAAGCAAGTCCAAGCAAAGTTTATAAAGTTTCAAAAGTCTTTAACAAATGTTTTAACTTTGTTTTAAGACTTAAGTTTCAAGTTAAGCAAAGAGTAAATAGTTGAGTTCATTTCTCAAAAAGATTTAAGGGAACTAAGTATTCCCCAAAGAGTTTATAAATGTTTTCACATTTGAGCAAGAAAAGGGAACATCGATTCCAAGAGAGCTTTTAAGCTAAGTTTTGAGTAATTATCTCAAACCAAAGAAAGAAGTTTGTTTTAAAACACATGAGCTAAGTATATTTTGGGGAGTAGTATTGAGCACCGATATGGGGATGTGAGTTCATATTAACTCAAGTCTCCATAAACCATGTAGCCATCATGGGTAGTAAAGGATCATACATTTTAGATGATTCCTTAAGATGCTTTTAGCATAAGCTAGTGGATCCACTAAGTTAAGTGTTCTATATGACGGCAAAGTATAGGATAGTTCTGGCAGCGTGGGCAAGACGTTGTATCACCACTTAGGCTTATAGTGGTGGTTGTCGATTAGAGAACCTCCCACATAAACTATATTACCTTATTATATGAGTAAAATTGAGTTTGTTATTGCTTTTTCTTTAACGAACTAAGTTGCTTTTACTGTTTTACAAAGCTTTTCATATATTGCATGTGTTTCATTGCTTTTATTTTGAGTTAAGTATTCATGAGTTGAGAAGAGCTAAGGTAAGTGTTTCTTTCAGAATCTTTTCAATCATATGTTATGTTTAGCATTCCAACTCGCATACTCATTCATTCAATGAATTGATGCCATTTGGCATGCATCTTATTGTGATGCAAACGCAGGTAATCAGGATCAGCATCCAGCGCCTCGTTGATCCAGTTGAGCACTCCAGAGTCAGTTGGTGAGCCTCCTTGCATTCCGGAGGACTCCTTCTTATTGCTTTCAATTTATTTATCAGTTCATTAGGATGTTGTAGGGTTTTTCCCAACATCCATCCCAGTTGTTTTAGAGACTTCATAGATAGTCAGATAGTTAGTTATGAGTCTTTCAGCTTTGTATTTAAGATGTTTTGCTATGAAACTTGAGTAGCCATTTTGGCTAGTTTGAATGCTTTCTTTAAAGACATTCTAAGTTATTTCACAAGTTCCTTGTTTAGTCTATTCTTGTGTTCAAGTCTTCCGTTGAGTAAGTAAGCTAGGCCAAGGGTTCACTTGGGGCCAACAATGGTTCTCGAGTGCCATCCACGTCCAGGGTGTAGGCTCGGGGCATGACAACGCGGATTCGAGTCGGGTCAGAACGTTTCGGTTAATTAACTAATTAATTGAAATGTTTTGGCCATTTAATTTTATTTAATTAATTAATTAAATAAATAATTAAAATAAAACTTAGTCCAAAAAATAATCTCTCGATCATTTTCCAAAGCCAAAGCTGAGTCGAGCGAGCGACGACGACGATGGCGCGAGGGGGTCCCTCTTTCCAACCCTTTTAACAATTAATAGAAGTGTTTTTCTATTTAAACTCTTCTATTTTTCTTTTCACTACCGATGAGGGAGAAATGCATTTTTACTAAAGCGTAAGAGGACTTTTCAAATTCCAACTTTTCAAGTTCCTCTCTTTTTATCTTCCCTCCATTTCTTATTAACTCTTGCTATATATCCAACAATCCCCCACATGAATGGGGAATGGTTATAACATAAGGAATGCACAGACGAGTGTGTACTTTACAAGCAAGGATCAATTGCGTCTGGATAAGTAGGTTTCCCCTTGGACTTTCCATAGTGAACATATGTCGGATATACTCGGGTCAATTGGTAGATGCGATATCTTTGAACCATCGAGCTTTTGGTGTATACCTACACAACCATATGTCACACAATTAACCCTTTACCGTTTATGTTCTTACGGTTGTGTTCATTTCAGCCATGAACACCTCTTGGTTTTATGAGTGTATAGAGAATAGGCTTTTGACATAAAATTCTCTTTGAAGCGGCTTACACTTCACACTCACGTAGGTGATATCTAACCGTGTCATCTCGTAGATACACTGTTTGGTCAAATTGCCAAACTTAGCAAATCATTAAAAAACTTTAAGTTTTATTAACTCATTAACAAGCCTTAAAGTCTTAATCTTGTTCCTGAACATTGTCTTCATCATGAGAATGGATTGAGTTGATTAACAATGTCGAACCGTCAGTCACAACTTTGTTTTTTTCCTTGAATCTAGCTCTTGGGATCTCCAGTCTGCTAGATAGAGTATCACGACCCAAAAATGGACGTGATGGCAATCATCTTATCCCACCAAGACACGTCAGCCTAAAACTCAACCATTACAATAAAATGCGGAAATTTCATAATCAACTCAAAAATATCCCCAAAATCTGGTTGTCACGTGTACAAGCCTCTAATGTGTTATAACAAAGTTGAAAGAAAATACATGTTTCAAATGACATTGTTTCTAGAATAGAATAAGATCATAATTAAGGAGAAAGAAGGTCCGCTGAAATAACAAGCAGCTACCTCACAAAACCTCCACAAGAAGTCTCAGACAAGGAGAAGAGAAAATATCACAAAGGTCCAGGCTAGCAACCTACAAAAAAAATGTAGTAGCAAAGGGTGAGTATAGAACCACACGGTACTCAGCAAGTAAATCTCTAAACATATGTTAAGGGGATAGAATACAAGTACTCCTTACACCCCAACCGAACCTCCACAACTACAACCTGTATAAAACCAGCCCAACCTAACAGTTCACAATTTACAAGCACATATCTCAACAACAACTTTCTAACCATCACATATTCTAAACAACAGGCTCAATATTCATCAATTACAACCTCCACAACTACAACCTCCTTAAACCAGCCCAACCTAACAGTTCACAATTCACATAGCACACAACTCAACAACAACACTCTATCAATTACATATCCTCAACAACAAGCTCAATATTCATCAATCAAAGTTCCACAAAAAGGCACTCACAAGATCAACAAAACACAATATCAAGATCACTAATGATAAATATATGCAATGCAACGTAATTCAATGTCAAGTATAGTGATGCATGTCTGACCTAGTGATACACACCCGCTGTTTCTCAGTCCGGGACCCATGGGGGACATATCTGTCCATGCATTCATCAAGGCGCGCGATACGACCCTCGATAATAGTAACCATCGCAGCGCGTGATACATCCCTCGAAATATAGTATCCATAGCGACGCGCGATACGTCCCTCAAAATGGTACATCCTCTTTAATTTCTTATTATTTCTCAATTCACATAACACTTGTCACAACCATGTCTCAGAACCATGCAAATGACATGTTCACACAAATAATTAGGAGATGACCATTTTCATAACATTGCACAATTCACAACAACACAATCATGATACAACATCAACAATGATTCAACAAGCCTTTCAAACCATTCTCAACACATCACACACAAATAATTAATCACATTGCCTTTTATTACCCTTTTTTTCATCATTAGAATTAATCAATGTGGACAAGTCAACCCATCACCAAGTCTCATTACCCACCCAAACACATATTACAAGGAAATATATGAATTCCATACACTTAACAAGGGTTTAGAAATCCACTTGTCTCAAATAATCGAACAATCTCTCCGGAACTTGAGCCTTCCCTTTTCGTTGTACTTCCAACTCAAAGCAATCTATTTATATTAATAATCACAATAAGATTTTGAAACTAACAACACCATATTACTATAGGTCTAACTTAGACCCAAAACTCATTCGAATTTATAACCCAACTCCCAATTTTGATGCCAATTAACATTTCAATTATCATATTTTCCAAGTTTCAAGCCTAGAGTTAACTTCCAATTTCTCCAAATAATACCATCTTAATAATTTTCATATAATATAATATACTTAATAATTAATTACCTATCTCATTATATCAAAACTTGAATAATAATGTGTTAATGAAGAAAATCTTAAACATCGAATCCATGCTAAGCCTGAGAATTAGTGATTGACCGCGTAAGAGAAAGTGCCAATTCTGACAAATTTCCAATTTTCCCCTCATCACCTTATCATTGTTATATGATTACCTCTTGATTACCGTAACAATTGTCCATCAAACTTTTGTTTGCCCAATTCACAGAATCCATCAAAATATTATGTCAGCCACATTAATTCAATGTCACGTCTTCCCTTCCCCCAAACTATATATAATTAAGTACATATATAATTTAGCACTTCAATTATATTCTTTATCCCTCAATGAAGTTTCATATATATTTTGTTTGATAAAATATTTCACAGAATCCCAAACAACTTGCAACACGGAAGAAAACGCATACAATAGTTTCCATAGCACCCACAATTCCATTCCTTTTCATAAATACTATTATAATTCAATACACATTATTTCTAATTCCTTAGTTTAAAAGAAATATTGAGATTAGTAAGGTTATGCATGAAACAGTGAATCTAACCTTGTCAATGCGGAGGTTAAGTTCTCTCGCTCGATAATTTCAGCCGCCATTGATTTGTATTGGGATAAAAATAATAAAAATAATAACCTTCCTTTAATTTAATTTAGTTTTCACACATGGGCCGAATGACATAAAGTATTAAATAAAAATTATCAACTTAGCCCATTATCCACCAAATAAATTACTATTTAAATCTATGGAAAAGGTCTTTTATGAAAGATAGATGACTAATTCTTAAAATGGCCTAACGGGTCATTACATAGAGTTAATGCCATGCTAACTTGTCCTAAGCCATAAATCCATTCCCTTAGATGATCTTTCAACTACCTCTCTCACTAGGCTATTCGTTAGTGGATCTGGCACATTATCGCTTGACTTCACATAGTCAATTGTGATAATTCCACTAGAGAGCAGTTGTCTTACGGTGTTATGTCTCCGTCGTATATGATGAGACTTATGTTTGTACATGATGCTCCATGCCCTGCCTATTGCTGCTTGACTATCACAATGTATACAAATAGGTCACACGGGTTTGGGCCAGAATGGAATATCTTCTAATAAATTCTGGAGTCATTCAGCTTCTTCACCAGCCTTATCTAAAGTAATAAACTCAGATTCCATGTAGAGCGAGCAATACATGTCTGTTTGGACGATTTCCAAGAGACTGCTCCTCCACCAAGTGTAAACACATAATCACTTGCGGATTTTACTTCATTTGACTCGGTGATCCAATTTGCATCACTATATCCTTCAATCACGACATGATATTTATTATAATGCAAAGTATAGTGTTATATATGTTTCAGATACCCCAACACACGTTTCATTGCCATCCAGTGAGTTTGATTCAGATTACTAGTGAATAGACTCAGTTTGCTAATATCACATGTTATATCTGGTCGTGTACAATTCATAATATACATCAAACTTCCCAACACTCTGGCATATTCCAATTGAGAGTCACTTTCACCTACATTCTTTTGAAATGTAAAGATTAAATCAATTGGAGTTTTGACAACATTGAAATTCAAGTACTTGAACTTATCCAATACTCTTTCAATATAATGAGATTGAGCTAATGCTAGTCCCTGAGGAGTTTTGAAAATCCTGATCCCTAAGATCAAATCAGCAACTCCTAAGTCCTTCATATCGAACTTGCTGGACAACATGCGCTTAGTAGCATTTATATCGCCAATATATTTACTAATTATTAACATGTCATCAACATACAGACAAACAATGACTTCATGATTCGGAACGTTTTTAATGTAAACACACTTATCACATTCGTTAATCTTGAATTGGATTTTAAGATCATGCACTGCCACTAGTGCTATTAATATCCTAATTGATGTTATCCTTGTTACTGGAGAGTATGTATCAAAGTAGTCCAGACCTTCCTTTTGTCTGTATCCTTTGACTATAAGTCTAGCCTTATATTTGTCAATAGTGCCATCAGCTTTTATTTTCCTTTCAAAGATCCACTTTGATCCTAAAGGTTTATTTCCTGGAGAAAGATCAACCAATTCCCAAGTATGGTTACGACGCCTAGGATCCCCATTAGGTTGTGTATTTTCCATTGATTCTTCCTGTGGTCGTTCAGGTCTTTCACTTGTCGACTCACATTCAGTTTTATACGGATAAATGTGTTCAAAGAA
>NW_006239048.1:95572-143414 GCF_000226075.1 Solanum tuberosum | reverse complement strand
TTCACATGAATTTCAGGATTATTAGATTTGTGAACTGAAAACCGACAGACCTTACTGTTCACAACATATCCAATAAATACGCAATCTACTGTTTGGGGTCCAATTTTCACCCTCTTGGGTAAAGCAACCTCTACATTGGCTAGACACCCCTATACTTTGAAATATTTCAAGTTGAGTTTCCTTCCTTTCCATAAATCATATGGAATCGATTGCGTTTTGCTTCGGGGTACCCTATTGAGTATCTTGTTAGCCGTAAGGATGGCTTCTCCCCACAGGTTTTGCAGTGAACCAGAACTGATTACCAAGGCATTCATCATTTCCTTTAATGTTCTATTCTTCCATTCCACCAAACCATTTGACTATGGTGTATATGGTGCAGTAGTTTGATGAATAATACCATATTCCAAATATATCTTTGCAAAAGGAGATTCGTATTCTCCACCCCTATCACTCTGAATCATTTTTATCTTTAGATTCAATTGATTCTCCACTTCATTTTTGTATTGCTTAAATGCATCAATTGCTTCATACTTACTATTAAGCAAATATACATAACAAAATCGAGTGCAATCATCAATAAAAGTTATAAAATACTTTTTCCCACCACGAGATAGTGTCGACTTCATATCGCATATATCTGTGTGAAGTAAGTCTAAAGGTTTTGAATTTCTTTCAACTGACTTATAAGGATGTTTAACAAACTTACTTTCTACACAAATTTCATATTTCGATTTATTGCATTTGAAATCAGGCAATACTTCTAAAGTAACCAATTTTCGCAAGGCTTTGTAATTTACATGTCCCAAACGGGCATGCCATAAATCATTTTACTCCAGTAAGTAAACAGAAGAAAAATTCTTATTAATATTGTCAACAACTATTACATTCAGTTTGAAGAGGCCCTTATTGAGGTAGCCCTTTCCTAAGAACATCTCATTCTTACTTATTACCGCTTTGTCACTAACTAGGACACACTTAAACCCGTTCTTAACGAGCAGTACGGCAGAAACTAAATTCTTCCTAATAGTAGGAACATGTAGAACGTTGCTCAAAGTCAACACCTTGTCGGATATCATTTTCAACACTACTTTCCCAATTCCTGCAATCCTTGCTATTGTTGTGTTCCCCATGAATAGATCTTCATCGAACTGAGCAGGAGTGTACGTTATAAAGGCTTCTTTCGAAGAGCAAATATGTCGAGTGGCACCTGAGTCGAGAAACCACTCCTTGGGATTTCCAACTAAGTTGCACTCCGAGATCATTGCACAGAGGTCATCTGTATCTTCCATCTCTTCCACGATGTTTGCTTTACTTTTGCCTTTGTCTTTGTCCTTTCTTGGAGCGCGACAGTCAGAAGACTTATGACCATCCTTACCACAATTGTAACAGTTGCCCTTGAATTTCTTCTTGGTATGTTCTGACTTCTGTCCGTTGGACTTCTTTCTCTTCTTGCCTTTGGTAGGAGCTTCTTCAACGATATTAACTCCAATTATTGTCGAACTCTTACGAGACTTCTTTTTGACGGTTTTGTTATCTTCCCCAATCTTGAGCCGAATCACAAGATCTTCAAGCTTCATTTCCTTATGTTTGTGCTTTAAATAATTCTTGAAGTCGTTCTACAAAGGAGGTAACTTCTCGATCATTGTAGCCACTTGAAAAGCTTCATTTACTACAATATCCTCAGCAATCAGATCATGGAAAATAAGTTGAAGTTCCTGCACTTATGATCCAACAGTTTTATTATCTGGCATTTTATAGTCTAAAAACTTTGTGACCATAAACTTTTTCAAGCATGCATCTTCTGTCTTATATTTCTTCTCAAGTGCATCCCACAATTCTTTCTAAGTTGTCATTGCACTATAGACATTATATAAGTCATCCTCTAAAGCACTCAGAATGTAGCCCTTACATAGGAAGTCTTCCTGTTTCCATGCTTCAATAATCATGATTTTTTCTCTGTCTGGCATTTCAGCAGCAGGCACCGGAGTTTCTTCACTGGTAAATTTCTGCAGATCAAAAGTGGTAAGCCAGAAAAATACTTGTTGCTGCCATCCTTTGAAATTCACACCAGAGAATTTTCCGGGTTTCTATGCTGGTGGTACAACAGTTCGGGTTGGTGCAGCAACAACCACTGTAATATTGTTGTTTGCCATTTTTGATAAACAAAAATTGATACAGACTTAGTAAGCAATAACTTAAATTGCAAACTTAATAGGAGTATAAAACCACAAAGGTTTTTGTCTCCACCAGAAACACATATTAATAATAAATAAGTAATTTCCTTAAGATTGTTGTCAATTTGTGTTTAAAAAAAACAGTAATATTGATTACCAGAAACTTCGCAGAAACACGAAGTTACCAAAGTTTCCAATGAACCAGTGAAGAACAAAAGACCAGAAATTAATTCACAAAAATTAAAATCTGAAAAATATACCAGAATCTGGAAAAGACAGCGGGAAAAGATCAATCCCACTGAATACACAACGTCCCCTTAAGGAAATTATTCCCCTCTAGTATCCAAGGTTTGATTTGGAATATGTCTTCCTAGGATAAAATGATCTCAATCGCCAGTGTATTTATACCCAAAATGCTGGTGTTAGCGAGCCACTCAACAGTAGTAAAGTACACGAAAATATTTGTGCAGAAGAAGAAGAAGAAATCAGAAATTTTCGTAAGCAAAGAGTCTGAAGAATAACTGGTATTTATAGCCAAGAGGAACTGGTTCCGAAAGGTTGCAACCTTTCAGAAACCACACGACCATATCAGAAAGTTTGCAACCTTTCAAACGGTCATGGTTGTTCCTGAAAGTTGCAACCTTTCAGAACTGTCCTCTCTAACGGCGGGGAAATTCAAATAAAATGGGAAAGTAATTTAAATAAAATGGGTCATGCGGATACGAGTCGGGTCGGAACGTTTCGGTTTATTAACTAATTAATTGAAACGTTTTGACCATTTAATTTTATTTAATTAATTAATTAAATAAATAATTAAAACAAAACTTTGTCCAAAAATAATCTCTCAATCATTTTCCAAAGCCGAAGCCGAGCCGAGCGAGCGACGACGACGACGGCGCGAGGGGGTCCCTCTTTCCAACCGTTTTAACAATTAATAGAAGTGTTTCTCTATTTAAACTCTTCTATTTTTCTTTCCACCACCGATGAGGGAGAAATGCCTTTTTACTAAAGCATAAGAGGACTTTTCCAATTCCCAACTTTTCAAGTTCCTCTCTTTTCATCTTCCCTCCATTTCCCAATTAACTCTTGCTATATACCCAACATATATGAAACAATTTATAAATTTAGGGAAACTATATATGGAATATATTAAGAACTATATATGGAACAAAATAAATAAATCATTCTTTATACATTAAACTTTAATTTTGGCAATATTATATATATGAAACCTTTTTTCTTCTTCTTTTATTTGATACCTCTATTTTTCTCATCACTCTATGTTTCTTTTTATTTTTGTTTCTCTCATTCAGTACTCTATATATTTTCTTTTTGTATCTTTCTAATTTTATGTAAAAGTCCTCAATACCAATACTTTCTTAAAATATTATCACTTTTTTGTTATACAAATTCAAAGTATTTCAGTGAAAAAAGAAAGAGAACAAAAGAAGAAAAATCAACGTTCATACAAAAGTTGTGTTGAAAATTTTACCTATCAAATGAACCATTTGTAAATTTAGGCTAAACCTTCTTCAAAAGTATCAATTCCTGTTTCTTTTCTTCTTCTTGCTTCACTCTCGGATGTCAGTCAAATTTTGAACGCTTAGCAGCAGCCTGATGATTTTTTTTGTTAAATCACATGAATGACATCTTGAAAGGTGATCAAGGAAGAGTTGTTCATATAATGTAATGTGTTGTTGATCCAACATTTCTACAAAAACACAAGACATTAGTAATGTTCATGCTTTGAGATTACAAAATAATCTTGAATTGTGATGGCCTTCTTCCTTAGACTCATTTTGTCTTGTCTATCTATCTCTACAAATTTATAAAGGATAAATTCTATATTGATTCATGAAAAAATTGAGATTGTGATTGTATATTGTATTCTGTTTATATAGTTGTCTTCAAATTTTAATGGTGTAGAAATCTTTCAAATTCTACAATTAAGTAATGCAGAATTATGTTGTAACCAAAAGAATTTATTAAAATAAAAATAAAGATAAAGAGTCTTCTATTATAAATGATAAGGATTAATCTTAACAGTAATTTTTTCTAAGGTTTAAAATCAATTAAAACGGTCTTGGCATTTGCTCACAATAATGTACTTTCATGATTGTCTTTTTAATGATGAATTAAGAGTGGTCATAAAAATCAATTGCCGTTACTATGAAGGCTTGATTATATATTTATTACATTAGTCTTTTATTAATCTATTTAATTAGTAGATTATGTATAAAAGTGAAATTAAAATGTTAAAAAAAAGGAGAAAATAGATAAATAGGAATGGTGGCCATTGAGAAGTGCCACATCAGCTTGGTCTACATTCAACTTTATATATATATATATAATGCAATATTGGTCATTTGATAAATATACAGTAGCTACCATCTATAGTTTGACCAATCAAATTATGTTTAAATTTATCATTGAAATTTTTTAGCGTAATTTTGTGCTTGATTATTTAAGGTGTTTGAACTCTTCATTTAAACTTCTCATAATGTAATAATTATATATTTTTTAAATTGTCTAATAAATTAAAGTGATCGTTATGCTAAGCAATAAAAAATATGTGTGTACTTGGTGCAAAATAGTTTGCTAGTCACCAAAGTGGCCAAACTAGAGAAATTAACGTCTACACATATAATATTTATGATCACTCGATTTATGTATTATGTTTCTATTATTTGTTTGTCACCAAAGGGGTCAAACTAAAATGTATAAAATTATTCACATGCACGAAATTTTATGATATTATGTGTGCATTTGTATTCATATAGCTTGTTAGTCACCAAAGTGGTCAAACTAGTATGGTTAAGAAAAATATGCATTCATAAAATTGTCGTTTATCTATGAATAAGGTTAATTAAATGTCTATATTGAAAAATAAAAGATAAATTGACTTTCATTATTGCTAGAACTTAAGAATTTACCCAAAGGTGAATCTATCATTCTACGAATAGTGAAAATTATGAGGTAAATTAATATTTTTAGTCAAACATATATTGTATATCCAAAGATGTCGTACATGTTTGATTAAAAATATTAAATTACCTATTAAATATAAAAATGAAATTTTAATTATGATGATGTGTCGTAGTATCTACCCAAAGGAGAATTACAATATAGTTTTATCGCTTTAATGCATTCACATTATTTTTTGATTTGTGAGCATGTATATCTATTTTGCAGTTATTCCTCTTTATTCGCATGCTTTGTATGTTACTGTGTTCAATGAATTGAACTTCTCTGAATGGCATGAACAAGTCCAGTTCCACTTAGGTGTGATGGATCTTGACTTGGCTCTGCTGAATGAAAAACCTACTGTTATTACTGATAAGAGCGGTGAGGATGAGAAGTCTTTTCATAAATAATGGAAGCGCTCTAATAGATTGAGTCTTATGTTCAAGTGAATGTCTGTTGCTAACAACATTAAGAGTACTATTCCACAAACAGAAAGTGCCAGGGAATACCTTCAGTTTGTGGAAGAACATTTTCGTTCTGCTAATAAGTCTCTCGCTGGTACACTAATGGATGAACTCATGACCATGAAGTCTGATGGGTCGCATAGTATGCAAAATCATATCATCGAGATGATCAACATTGCAACAAGACTTTAGACCTTGGGGATGAAAGTGGATGACACCTTCTTGGTTCAGTTTATTCTGAACTTGTTGCCTCTTGAGTATGGACCATTCCAAATGAACTATAACACTATTTAGGATAAGTGAGATGTAAGTGAATTGCCCAGTGTGCTTACTCAAGAAGAGTCAAGACTTAAGAAACAAGGAGGTCATTCCATTAACCTCATGGGTCAAGAAGCTGGTAAACTCAAAGTGAAGGCCAACAAGTTTAAGAAGAAGAAAACACCTGCTAAAATTCCACAGGATGCTCATAAGAAACTCAAGGCTGATATGTGTCATTTTTGTAGAAAGGAAGGACACTATCAGAAAGATTGCCAGAAATGTAAAGCTTGGTTTGAAAAGAAAGGTACATTTAGTGCTTTTGTATGTTTCGAATCAAATTTAGTAGAAGTTCCTAATAATACTTGGTGTCTTGATTCTGGTGCAACTACTCATGTATCCACTATGTTGCAGGGATTCACTACGATCCAAACTACAAATCCAAACAAGGATTTTTTGTTCATGAGAAATCGTATGAAGGCTCAAATTAAAGGCATAGGGACTTATCGGTTGATCTTGGAGACTGGACATCACCTTGATCTATTACTTACTCTTTATGTTCCTTCAGTTTCTAGGAATTTTATTTTTCTTTCAAGACTTAATGTTTCTGGATTTGATTTTAAGTTTGGACATGAATATTTCAATTTATATAAGATTTATGGTTCTGATGTTCTTATTGATAGTTTATATAGATTGAAACTCGATAATAATTTTTTTGAATCCCTTATTACTATTCATCAAAATGTTGGAATTAAACGTAGTTTACTAAATGAAAGTTCTACTTATTTGGGGGATAGACGTTTGAGTCATGTATCCAAAGAAAGATTAAAAAGATTAGTGAAGAATGATATTCTTCCAAATCTGAATTTTACTAATCTTGATATATGTTTGGATTGCATTAAAGGAAGCAAACCAAGCATACCAAGAAGGTGCCACAAAAAACACTCAACTTCTTGAAATTATACACATTGATATTTGCTGACCTTTTTATGTTCCATAAATAATAAAAGAGAGATATCATTATTGAAACTGAAAATCATAAATATATATATATATATATATATAACTTTTTTCTTTGTGTTTTCTGAAATCATAAAAGAGAAGTAGCATAAATGAAAACTTGAAATTATGACAATGCAGTTGAATTTGTGAGTTCTCCTACCGATTTGTTGTGATTTGTATAATTAGAGAATATTTTAATTCCGTTAAACTAAAAAGAGTTAGCGCTAGCAGCGTGTAACCTTAATCCACAAAATTTGTCTTCAATGACTGAGTGATTATGCCAGTAATCAAGATATCAATCAAATAAATAGGTAGTATAATGATTAGAGACCCACGATGTTGAAATGTAGTGATGTGTTCCATTATGAATTGATATTATTCTATTTCAAATCCTTCTCGATACCCTCCAAAAAAATCTCGAATTTGATATTTAAATCGACTTATACCCCCAAAGAAAATCTCGAATTCAATATCCAAATCCACCAGTTAGTGTGAACTTATACAAACTAAACGTCATTTTATGCACAAATATAAAAAATGAAGATAAAATCTAAATACAAGCACAAAGTATCATTTTGTGCAAATCACCCCATATTTTTTCCTTCTCAAAAGCACAGAAGCTCTAGATCTATTTATCATATAATGTTCATAGAGTTTGTTTTAAAAGTGACAATTTGTACTCTAATTAAAAGGTTATTTCTCCGAAAAGTTTTCAAACTAATTAAGCACAAAAATTATCACTATCTAAATATACATTCACATGATGACCATGCTGATCACTAATTTAAAATACATCATTTTGATTTGGTCTTTAAATGCATCTCCAAATATTTATATCAGTCTCATCCACTATTTTTTAAGGTATGAAAAAAATTGTAACTAAGATTGATCATTCTTAATTTTAAACTCAATAAACCTTGTATTGTTACCTTAAATTGGATATGGATATTTTTCCAAATATTCATTTAAATATTTTTACTATTTATTGTCAGTTTTCATTGAACAATTCAACATAATTATTTGAATTAGACATGCTAATAATCATTCTAGCACATTCATTATACCTAAATTCATTCATTTCAGTAATTATTTCGTCACTCTACAAAACAATCATCATATAATGTTCAAAGTTCGTCATCTTTATTCCTGCACATAAAAAATTAGATATTTTTTATAATTAATAAATCTGATAAATAATTTTAGACCTATAACAAAATCTTAACATACTATCATATATCGATTTAACTTATTTAATTCATACCTTATGAACTTTTGTGAATCTTATTCAAACAATGGGCTACATAAGCTTTGTTGAGTATTATTGGAATGTGTTGAACATTCATTGCAATAAGATTTATTTATATTATATGTGGTTAGTTTGGAAAATGAAGGAGTATGACTTTAATAGAATGTCGAAATTAACAGTCACGTTTTAAAGTAAAACATGACGTTTTATGAATAAATTTCCAAGATTTTCAACTTGCAAAATTTGATAGTCCATGATTGGATTCTAAAGAAACTGAATTGTGAGTAACGTTTTAGCTACAAAGCAGACCTCAAAGTAATGAATTATAAAATGTTACTAACAATAATGTTTTATATTTGTTTAATCCGTCAGACTTTTATCTTTTTGTCATTGAATTTTTTTTTGAATAAAATATAGCATAAAATGTTACTGAGAAATACTTTTATTCTAATATTGTAGAACTTCAAAAAAATATTATTTTGGTGAGTTGATTTAAATAATGACTTACTTTGATTAAAAAAAAATCAAAAACTAAATATGATTCATCTCCCAACGAATGATCAAACTTCACCTTACCCGAGTCTCTAAAACAAAGTAACATGACTAAAGTTAAAAAAATATCAAAACATACGAAGATAAATCAAAATAGAAAGTAAATGACATAAGTGGTAACAAACTAAAAAACCACTCAAAGGCTAAGAATAACATTAGTCTGGCAAACTACAAGTGTACAAGGGGAGGTCTATCACCTTATGGAACTACAATGTTCATAGTCTTGTCATCAGAGTCATCATCAAAAAATCAACCTGGGAAAGTTCTTCATCAAAAGAAATGGCATAGTCATCAAAATTAATCTCAAACATTTCTAAAAATCTCTGTTGATTCCTTCATTAATGTTTGATGACTGTGTCTAAATAATCTATCATGCCCCTAAATCCAAGGAAGTGCAATAGGCACCCGGGGCCTCACCTCACCGAGCATACTAGACATAGCTCATATAATTATATTCTTGAATTACATGGGCCAGTAAGACCAACATATAAACACATATGTACAACTGATAAGGAAAGTTGAAAGAGGTAACAATATCTTTTAATGGGGTAATTTGCCCAAAAATCAGCCCAACATGAATATAAACATAAGACTGACAAGGCCAAAACGATGAACATAAACTAATAGTAAGGCCAACATGGTCACTCAAAACATATAAACATATACCACATGTCTACAAGCTTCTAAGAGTGTCTTATGTATCATATAGTTGGGATTGGGCCGCGACCTACCCATTACTATACATATGAACTACAACTTCACGTCATAGACTCGGGAGCTCCGATAGAAGTGGAGCTTACCAACAAAATCCAGAAAGCAACAATCACCTACTGGAGGGATTTATCTGAACCACTACTTAAAGATCTTTCTAAGCATCATATCAACAACAAGTTGAAATTTATAGCATAAATGTCTCTCAATCCAATGAGCATTGTCATCGGCTCAAAGGATTCAATGTAATAAATAGGGCATCGTCAAGGGTCCATAATAATACAACAAATGGGCATCATCAAGGGCTTGTAATTATAATGAAATGAGAGGGCATTGTTAAGGGCCCGTACATATTACTTCAAAAGAATGTCATCAAGGTCTCTTTAATCATAACATTTATATTCTTATTTACCAAGTAACTTATCGCATACTTTACAAGGAAATGACTCAGAACCATTTTTACTTGTGGATAATATATTTTAGATCCAGCTACTAAAAGTAGACAAGGACAATCATGAATAGAGACTCGGTGGCTCTTACTTTACTTCCTTCGTTTAAATTGCTTTTTAATTAACTTCTTGACACTAACTTTAGAGAGATTAACTCTTAATTTAACTCCAAGGATATGTACATAACCATTTAGATATCAAAAGGATATTTACAATCAAAATACTGACTAACTCATTGATTCTCAAGAATAAAGTATATTCAACACCACGTCTCTTAGAATATTTCTCGATACATGTCGTTAAGATAAAGACTCACGCAGAATGAAAATTAAGATGATCATTACATACCTTAAAGTCAGTTAACTTGGCAACACGATAAACCTTACAACCTTAATCTACAATGAACAACAATGAACTTACATAAAGCGAAAGGATATCTAGTACACAATTTATCGAGCAAAACCTTGGTTCCTAACTAATAACTCAACACTTCACTACACATATGCTTCTCTTCTGTCACAATCCAAAGTACACCCTCGACGTGACATGACATATAAGACCCCGAGAGTCCCTACACAAGCCACTTAGCATACATAATACAAGATAGTAGAAATAAATAGTTCAAAAGAGACAGTCTTATAACATAAAGAGTTGACAAAAGCGGAAGTTTAACATTAGTCTCAATAGCCATCTAATACATCATAAGGAAAATGATTTGGACGTAACACATACATCACATACAAAGTCTGAAAATGAAATACAGAAAAACAATAAAAGCATCTTGGTCCTCGAAAAATAAGGACTCACCAAATCTTCAAGATCAATGAAGCCAACTGGCCATGAGTATGGGAGGTAGGAGCATCAGACCCATCAATTATTAAAACAATGTAGGCACAAGTATGCATTAGTATAGGGAATATACTAAGTATGAGGCAATATGTATGAACATACGCATGATAACATAAATGACTTAAAAATGAGTAGGCATGATCATATTGAAACATTTGAAAGCTTTAAAGAAGAGATAACATGAAAATTATGAAAACATGGTCAAGTACATCGACACAAAGGACATAGAAAAGCTTTGAAGTCAACATAGTCATTTTGTGAGATATTAGCCTTAACTGACAATAAGAAAGACCACGAGAGTTATATCATAGAATCCGATATATCCCTCATACCAAAAGAAGGGGAATCTACTTGCCAAGGTAGAATCTATATATATCATCATTTCCTAAGGTGGATCCACTAGCTAGGTAATTTAAGACAATTCTACGAGGCCACATAGTTTGGGGTTAGAGTTTGCTTTTAGAGACTATCCTATTTGAGCTTTCACCTCAAAGCTCTCTCGGCACTAAGTCTATATCCCAACAGAATAGATAAAAATCAAATATCATTTTAACATAGGAGAGGCAATGATCGATACCAATCCACAACTTTTAAGATCAAAACAAAGAATAACTTCTTAAACATAATTCAACATAGATGAGAAAAAATTTCACCAATGTGAATTCATTTGGGAGAAATACCTTTCATAATCATGATCATCATAGTAAGTGAGAAATCCTTTCACATTAACATTGATACTTTCCTTTCATAAAATCCCAAATCATTTATAACCATTTCATAAAAAACATGCATACCTTCAAAATTTATAATTCATAGTTCATGGGCTCATCATAGGATCATCGTTGAAAAGAATAATTTAGATATGGGTAAATACAATTTCAACTAAATATTATATATTAATATCAAATAATGCGTTAGAAGACTTAATCAACCATAATAAATCATAATAGGATGAAACTTACATTTATTGAATTAAAAACCTGATTTGATCAATTAAAATTGAATAGGGAAGTTGAAATCCTTGGGGACCCCATGGAGAAAAGGACTCTATGGGTGAATACACACATACCTTGATGTTAGAATCCAAAAATAATGGAGGATTGGAGACTTTAATGGAACCCTACCTCTTCTTCTTCTTCCTTAGGTTGAGAGAATTTTGAGAGGATGAATTTGGCTAAGTTTTGGGGAAATAGGAGAATGGGGTTGAAATGGGTAGTTTTAGGTCCTAAAACCCTTATATAGGGATTAGGGTAGAAGACAAAACGACATGGTTTTGATTTAAAATGATTAGGGAAAAGACTTAAAAGCCCCTTAAAAATAACTACTGAACTGGTCTACTAGTTAGACCTACTTTCTACATTCTGTACTGGTCAACCGTAGACCAAGTATTGGGACCTTAAAATTTTCCCAACTTTGATGGAACCTTTCTATGGTCCGTAGGACTTCCTACGGTCCGTAGACCCTAACCATAGAACTCAACTTTGGTACTTAAAATTTCACTAAGTTTAAGACTTATCTACGAGACCTATCTATGACTCGTTACATATGATGAAGGGTCGTCCTGGTGAACCGTTCAAAGGGTACTAGGACTTGTTTTTTTAAAAATATTTTCCCTCTTCCTACGCTTGCCATCTACAATCTGAGGAAGCTTCTACGATCCGTAGATGGGACCCGTAAAACTAGACTTCAATCCAAAAATTTATTTCCTTCATTTTCCAAATTCCTAGGTGTTACAATATCTCCCCCTTAGGAACATTCATCCTCGAATGGGACTCAAGACAACACAAGGACGGTAGGGGAAGAGATCTAACTATCTATCGAGAATACAACTTCACAATCAAAAGAATATAAAAAAAGAGGAACATCAACTCCAAACTAAATCATATTTGAAACATCATTTTATAAGGCATACATGCAAATCACACTTAAATGCATATAATCATGAAGAAATAAATCAAGTCACCTCATTTTCTCAAAAATCAAGTTTTTCATGAGTATACATGTATGATGAAACATGAGAATGACTAAGACATGAGAATTGACCATGAGAAACTAAATACCTCAAGCTAGAGTAGGATCGGAGGAAAAGAGATCCGATAATGATACGCCCAAATTATTTCCCTAAAGAAGTATAAGCGGTCTTTGTCAAATAAAGAACCTAACTGAGGTTAGGATCGATCCCATGAGGAATATGGTATAGACTTAGGATAATTTATGGTTAATTGTACATTTAGTTAGATTACTTCCTTAAAAAGGGGGATTTGAAATAAAGTAATTGTTGATTTTATTTGTAATAACAAGTAACAAGTAAGCAAGATTCACAATTTGTAATATCAATATGAGATTGAAACTAGGGAATATGTGTTCCTACAAGTTTTTAATGTAGTAAACTTAATAATAGTAATTTTTTCCTAATGTTTAATATGCAAAGTAGGTCAGTTAGGTATCTCCTAAGTAATTGGTTGTCCAAATAGGGAATTTCACCACGCAACTTGGTATGTCTACATGTGCATACTTTACTAACTCTTACCCTTGACCCCATCTTAGCCCTCATGTATTTGGGTTAGGCTATTAGATAGAGGATTATCACGCTAAATCTTCGTTGTTTAACCTTTTTCTCAATCATTACTTCCTTGGTCGGGCAAGTATGATAAGGTGATTTCTAACGTTGCGCACCATTAAAAAGCATTCAAAATGAAAAAGATTAACAATACATGCATAAACACTATTCCAGAATTACTTAATTATATGTTTTACATTGTTAATTACTCATGGTTCCCACAACCCTAGTTGTGAATTCTTTTATTCATGCTTGAGAAGTCACAATTCATATTAGGGTTAATAGCATAAATCATGAACCTACAATTAAAATAGATGAAATTTGGAATCATCAATTGAAGAACAAATGCAAATTTCATAAACTAAACTTCAAGAATTAAATGTCAAAAGTGTTTGCAAAATAATTCTCAAAGCTAAAATAAAGTATCTCAAAACGTCTAACAACCCAAAAACGAAAATTACAACTAATATTTATAGAAAAAAAAATCCAAAACCAAGTAGGAAAAGGAATAGTAAGGAAATCCGGTTTCGGAATGTGTCACCTATGGTTGGCAACCTACGGCTCATCGAAGGAACGACGACTCGTAGGTTCCTCCGTCAGTCAGCAGTTAGTCAAAATTCTAGTGAGTTTCATCTACGGGCATGACTTACGTCTCATAAGTCTAAGCACGGTTTTTCCTATTCATCCGTCGTTCATGGACTGAAACTCATCCTTTCTGAAGTTTTCTACGACTCTTCATGTACGGCTCGTAGTAGCAATTACGGCTCGTCGTTCCATACTTATCTTCAATCCTCAGTATTTCAACCAACGATTTCAACCTACGGCTCGTCATAGGACTGAAGGCTCGTAAGTTCAGTCGTATATCACTGAAATTCTGCTGCTGCAACACTTTAAATACCAACTACTCCAAAACCTATTTCCTTCAAAATCAGACCAAAATACCACAACATCTAATAACAAAATGCTTAAGATGCATGCAAATCTCTAAGTTTAATGCATCAAAAGTACCGTAAGTTTACGATACATCAACACCCTCAACTTAAAATCGTTGCTTGTTCTCAAGCGACGTGATAGACTCTAAACGACACTTATGCAGAATTAACCCAAAAACTCAAGCAATCACATGACATTTTCTAAACAATCACCCACCTTATTTATTTTTCAGCATAGTGAAATTTTTTTATTTAAGCTCAACAAGACAATTCATGCGGATCAATACATGGCATAGACATACCAATAGACACCTTCACATACATAGACAACAATCACTTAGATACCAATTTTTCAATAATGTTACTTGTGCCCTCACTACAAAGAAATCCCTTTGTTCACACAACATTTGAATTTTTAGTTAGGGACTCAATAAACACTCGCACTCAGAAGCGAATTCAATAAAGTTTGTGCTCAATACCATAGACTTTCCCTTATTTTCTACGTTTTGACTTTCCAAACTGTTTACTTAGGATCACTATAGGACTTTCTTAGTTTATAATGTAGGCTCGGGGTCAGGTATTATATATCTGGATATTAAGTGACTTTTCCGCTCTTCTTGACATTACATTGGCTAGTTTACCTCTTTTACAACCAATTCTGACATCATCTTGCTTTATGCTCTTTTCCTTATGATTCATTGAAGATTGAGTGTGACTTTTGACTTGATCTTCTTGTTTGATTCATCTTTTTATTTAAGCTTTTCATTCTTTTTTCTTCTTTTTTTTCAATCACACCATTCTGAACATTTCTTTGCTCATTTTTCTTTCTTTTCTCTATACATGACTCTTTTCGTACTCTTTCTTTCTTGTTTTCCTTCATAATAGCCACCCTCAGCTTAGATGTTTAGCATGAGTTGAGGTGCACAATGTCCTAGGCAGGACCAGGGCCAAAATCAAGGTACAACTTTGCAGTAGCCACCCTTAACTTAGGCTTTTAGCCTGAGTTGAGGTACACTGTAACACCTCGAACCACCATTAGTTTTTAGTTTTAGGTTAACTTCAAATGACCATATTTTTATAGCACATAAAGAGTAAGGTGGCCTATGAGGTATCAAATCGAAGGTCTTTGAGTCCTCTTTCCAACGCTGCCAAGTTTGCTAAATTTCAAGCTCCTAGTAAAAAGTTATGGTTGTTTGAGTGAAACCTCTCCATTTAAGGCATTCCATCCGTTTTAGGAAAGTGTATTTTGGTGTTTTCCTTTCCCCCACTTATCTTAGTACATTTTTACTGACCCAATTAATGGTTTAATTAGATTTTAAATTCTCAATTCACGTTTAAAAATACTTAGGGGTTTTAGGGTTAAGTTTCAAGAAGAGAGAAAGGGCTAAGTTCAAGCGTTCATCAAGAATTGAGGAATTTCTCCAAGAACATCCTTCTTTCCTGGTATGTGAGGTTTCCCATAGTGATGGATTTTTCATCCTCACACCAAGCATGTAATTCTTTCATTAATTCATCCATGAAATCATTCATGTAAATATTAGTGAAGAGTTCTTGAGTTTTAGCCTCATTCTTTAACAATGGTGGTTTTCAATTCTTGAGGTGAGGGTCTTGCGAGTGCTGTTTCTTGGTAAATTTTGTGTGGGATTTCAATGAATTCATGTTGGGTTTGTGAATTAGAGAAAGTTTGGAAGAAACCAATCGATTGTAGATGAGTTAGGACTCGAAATTGAGCAAAAATATTTGTTAGATTTTGGGCACGAGTGTGGGGCAGCGCACCACCACTCCGCCAGGACTACAAGTCAGTAGTTTGGGGCCTGGTGCGGCGCACCAGCAGTGCGCCCCAAAAACTACCTAGTAGTTTTAGGGCTCGTGCCCTGCGCCACTCAGTGTGCCAGAGTCGCCAGGTTCATTTCTTTTCCGTTCTTCATTCCATGTGTGTTCCTTCGAATCATATCTATGTTCTCTTCTTAATATGAACTCTTAAAGTCTTCATTAATCCTTGAGAGAGTCTACA
This sequence comes from Solanum tuberosum, assembly GCF_000226075.1. Classification (NCBI taxonomy): domain Eukaryota; kingdom Viridiplantae; phylum Streptophyta; class Magnoliopsida; order Solanales; family Solanaceae; genus Solanum; species Solanum tuberosum. Next base: position 127,242 of record NW_006239048.1, on the reverse strand, counting down.
TGTCCCACTCACATGTCTCCATTTATTTTCCAAATTAAAGTAAGTTAAAGAGGAAAGTTTAAAGGTTCTACTTCATAAAAGAACTTAATAGTTTTCAAATGTTTTATATATATATATATATGTATGTGTGTGTGTGTGTATGTGTGTACCTATGTTGATTATTGGGCTTGAAAGATAAGTTTACTAGTGCATGTTTTAAGAATGTAACCACGTCTAATGTTTTGAAAAGTATTTCAATAAAATAAAAAGTCCCTTATTTGTAATGGGTGAACTAAGCACAGAGTTATATTGATTATTTTGAAAGTAGTATTGACCACCGAATTGGGTTAGAATCTTTTATAACTCGAAAGTCCCATAAAACTACGTAGTCAGCGTAGGATAGAATAACATTGATTCTTCATGCGACTCCTCACTGCCTCTGAGAAAGCCTATTAGATGGATGCATATTCACAATATCATCCTATACCCCGGAAAAGAATAGGATGACCCTTGCAATGTGGGCAAAGCGTTGTATCATTTCTAGGCTCATGGTAATGGTTGTCGGTTAGAGAAATTCCCCATAAAGTAAAGTATGTTATTTTCATGTTTCTTTCATTGTATATCTTATTGTAAAGCTTAAATGGTTTTCATTTCATATTCATGTATTGATCCAGTTATGTTGTTTCCAGCCGTTCAAGTCAGTTAAGTGTTTACTCTAACCCTATCACTTACCAGTATATTCAATGTACTGACGTCATTCGACCTGCATCTTATTATAATGCAGATACAGGTGCTCAGGATCATCAACAAACGTTTCATTGAGATCATTATTCACTTGCAGACAGTATTTGGTGAGGCCTCCTTGCTTCGGGAAGACTCCATTTCATTCTGCTTAGTAGTATTTGAGGTGTCGTGGGTCTTGTCCCGACATATATCTTACATTGTTAGAGCCTTCATAAACAGACAGAGTTAGATGCTTCCATTGTTTTTCTCAGGATATTTTATTTAACTTATGAATCATGTTAAGTGTTTGCAAGACATTATTTTAAGGCTTTATTGAATGTCTAGGTGTTCATCTATTTTATGTATCTGCATATTGTTTAGTGTCATGTAATTCATGTAGCTAGGCCAAGGGTTTGCTTGGGGATCAGAAATGGTTCTTGAGTGCTAGTCACGTCCAGGGTGTAGGCTCGGATCGTGACATACACGGTGTCCATGGAGGGACTAGGGCCAAAACAGAATTTCACAATTTCTTTAGGGATGGTGAATTAGGTGTATTAAAAAATTGGTAATCTTTAGGCTCAAACATTTGGATTGAATGGAGAAATTTATCATTTTGGTTGGTTGTTTTTAGGCTTAAGTGGACTCATTATCAACAATGTCCTATGATCATTTCCCAATTCTGAGTCTAAATCATCTTAGCAAGACCAATGTGGCAAGTTCTAGATTGACACGTACTACATGAATATACAAACAATCTCACACACACATGGTACCTTGTTTTACTATCAAATCATTAATGTATTTGGTTCATGTTATAGCTTAAGTTATGTTGTCATATAACATATAAAGATCCTACACATTCAACTTATCAAGCACACAGATACAACACATATCACAAATTCATGGGGTATCCTTTTTTCATGATATTTTGTCATCATGCTTTCATTCTAGTCTACTTCTACACTTACACAATCTTAGACATGTCGGTTCAACATAAATTAAACATTTCCTTGGGAAAAAAGAACAAGGCAAGAAAATCCCAAGAAAGGATTGCTAGTTGGGGATTGCTAGTTGGGTTATTCAGATTTCACCATTACACTCACAATCCGTTCACCCCACCCCCACAAAAAATATAGTACAATGCCCTCAATGCACAAAAGAAAATAAAGCATATGGTGAAAAAAGCTTGTGGCGCATAAGCGCTGAAGATCAATCAAGAAGTGGGTGGGTTCGGTGACCCCGAACCCACTGGATCAACATGTGGGATGCCCTTAGCGACACCCTCAACTCTAACTGTAGAAGCACCATCAGTAGTGCCCCTCCAACCAAGTGCACCTGCAACCAACTTTCTCTCTATAAGTTGCCGCATCTTCTGATTAACTCGCGACTGTCGCTGCGCCACCTCAACATGGTGCCTCTCCCTTTTTCTAGCCCTTCTCTCCTCCTCCGTATCAGTAGTATGAACAGAAGTACATGTGCACTTTCTAAGCGCATGAGGAGGTCGAGGGAAGCATCATTATCACCAAAACCAGTGCATGTAGCACCACATGATCTACACCAGCATCCACTAGCTCAAATCTCTAGGACAACAATGTCTATGACGGCCAAGACATAAATATTATCCTGAAGTTTTGCCAACTCCATCTGAAATGCAGTTATACCAATAGTAGGCCCAGGCTGGGGCCTCTCCAGCATCTGGAGCTGAAAAGCATCAATCATCTGGTGAACTACCTGTATCTTCACCTCAACTGCCTTCTCAGCCTGTGCTTTTGATTCTTTAACAGACTTCCTCATCCATGGTGTAATATGCTGCAAGAGAGTTGCCATTTGAGTCTCAAATTTCTGGACTCTAGCTAGTGGCAGCATGGCAAACCCAATAGGAGTATGAGAACGTGGTGTGCTCGCAGCCAGGCCGGACGAAGTGGAAGATAGAGCATTCATATCAGGCTCCTTAGTAGGGGCAGGAATGGTTCCCTCATCTACCTAGTCAGTGGAAAGTACCTTGCCCATAGGTGGTAAATCAACTAGGATACCCTTCCGTGGAGCCACGGGGTTTGCAGCATCCTGTATCAAACCCAACATTGACCGCCTTGGTCACCTCAATCAACTTATCACATCCCTATACTGAAACAATAGTCTCTCTACATAGGCAGAAGATCAGACAGGGAAATGGTAAGGTGGTCTTCTCCCAAAGGCCCTCTCGTGAATCTTAGATATCATAATCTAGGAGAAGTCTATCTTGTGCCCCACCATCAACGAAACAAGCATCACAACACGATCCCAAGTAACTATATTATCAGCCAACGTGGGGGACAATCTGGCCCGGATAATGGACCACCAGAACTTGGCTACAAAATTTAGAGTCGTCATCTTTATAGGAAGAGTCACGTCACGAACCCACTCGGCGTTCTCTCTCTCATCAGCAATGTTATTAGCCATCCAGCGTAGCAAGCTCTCTCTCTCTACTTAGTATTACGCATGGCTACTCTATTTTTCACCATCCCTATTAGTTAGTCATACTCAGTTGTATTAATCGATTGAGCAAGTGAAGAGCCGTAAATAAAATGGTGTATTGTAGCCTTCGATAAGTCGACGGGGATGCCCTGCACCAAAGTAGTCAATAGTGGGGGTTGAGCCCGTGGTGACAGAGCGTTTTGTACAATAGTTGTATAGGAAGCATAGAACTCCCTAACCATCTCCGGGCTATAACTTCTCGGAGTCTCTGCCATCCACTAACATCTGTGCTGCTTGAAAATCTTATGAATCTCTGGCACTGTGTGAAGGCTATATCTGTTAGTAATCGTTATTCTAAGTAATGGTCTTATTGTAGCCTGAATACCAATCTAGAAAACAATATCAATCTTTCCAGCAAGATTATCTTATATTTGATCCATGAACGACATTGGGAAGTGATCTTTTTCAGTCTATGAATTCAAGTTGCAATAATCCATACAAACTTTCCAACCACTAATAGGCCTCATTGGAACAAGCTCATTCTTCGCATTAGGAACCACAATATTCCTCCCTTTTTTGGCACACATTGAATAAGACACACCCACTTACTATCAACAATTGGATATACTATCCCAACATCTAACCACTTGATGATTTCCTTCTTCACAACCTCTTGCATTGGCGGATTCAGCCTCCTTTGTTTCTGAATACTTGGTTTGCTATCATGCATGAGTTGAATCTTATGAGAACATATACTCGTTGTAATACTAATAATATCAGCAATAGTCTATCATATCGCCCTTTTGAACCTTCGTAGCACCGATATCAACATCTTCACATGCCCTTCATTCAAGTTAGCAGCAATAATAACTGCAAAGTACTATTTTGGCCCAAGAACACATACCGCAAATGAGATGGAAGAGCTTTTATCTCCAATTTTAGAGGCTCATCAATAGATGGTTTTGCAGTTGGAGTGTCTCGACTCTTCAAATCAAGATCCAGCTTCTTTGGTTAGCGACGAGCAAAACTTATCCCATCAAGTGCCGCCACTAACTCATCATATTCATCAATACCATAACCATCAAAATTCATGATCACAGCAGCTAGCGCTTCAACACCCAATCTTTCCTCAATAGACACCTCCGATTCTACCTCAACAATATGGTTCACCACAGACAGTGACTTAAGATCACTTTGATGCTTCATTGATTTACAGATATGAAAGGTCACTTCTTCATTGTTCAATCGGATCTTCATCTGCCCTCTTTCCATATCAACCAATACACGCCTAATATCAAGGAATGGTCTTCCTAAGATAATGGGGACTTGAAAGTAAATGCAGTGAACTATCAGACTAGATGCTTCAACATAGATATGAACCTTCGATAATTTTCGTCTTCAGTCTTCTTAGCCAACCTTTGCTTTGTGGGAAGGGAGGTGGAGGTCTAGGCATAGGGATGATCATTTGTGTTACCTTAGCCTCCTTATCATTCTGATCTTTAGGCTCCTCAAGTACCTCAACTTCTTCTTCCACTGGCTCGCTCGTACTTTTCACTCTAGTTGGCATAGGAGGGTCAATAGTCTGCTTTCCACCCCTAGTAGTAACTGACATACAATATATGTCACTCTTTAAATTCTGAATGGTCTTGTTGGGAAGTATTCCTTGTTGGAGTGGATTCATAATTGAAGATAGTTGGCTCAATTACTGCTCAATCTGTCGAATATATATTGCATGTGACTTAACATTTTGCCCAATACCTGATAAATTATTTCTTATCTTCTTCATATTGTCATCTATTAAGTAAAACCTTTTCATCTTCTTAGCCACCATATCCATAATTCGGTTCAAACTAGATCCTCTATCTTAGTTTCCTAGTTGAATACAAGGGTCACTCTTGTCATTTTTGTTGTTGTACCCATTCCTATTGTAATTGTTGTCACAATTATAGTTCCCATCACAAACATATTTCCCTTCACGGTTATATTTACCATAGTTCCTACCTTGATTTTCTTGGCATTGGCATCAATTATCCTTATTAGATGCTTGGACATTGGTTCGAAAACCCCCGTTTGATCATTCACAAGATTCACATCCTCTTCATAAATATACTCATCAACTTGTGGTGCTCTAGTCTGATAGTTCACTGCATTTACTTTCTTAGCATTTCCACTTACATGTTTCAACTCTAAGCCAACATCTGTTCTTAATTGGGCCATCTCCTCACGAATGTCATCATTGAACTAGTTCTGTGTGACTTGTATTGAAAAAGTACTCCTTTTAATAGCCTATGTTTGAGTGCTCCACACCTTATTATTCTTGGAGATCCTTTCAAGTTTCTCATAAATCTCTTGAAACGTGTTTGCTCCATAAAAATCCTCCAAACATAGTATCTAGCACAGCTTCCCATTGTCATCTAGCCCTCGATAAAAGTATTTATTTAGCAGATAATCATCAATTCGGTGATTCAGAATACTCCTCATATAACCAATGAATCTCTCTCATGCATCACCAACTGATTCTCCAGGTGTAGCCACAAAATTATGAATTTTATTTTTCAGCTTCATCTCTTTTGAAACTGGGAAATATTTGGCTAAGTACACTCTATGTAGCTCTTCCCATGTTGTGATTGAGTTGTATGGTAGCTCAGACAGTCATATTGTAGCGTCATTTGTCAGTGATAATAGAAACACCCTTAAAGAAATTGTATCCATGTCTAAATCTGGTCGCCTCACACTGCTCAAACATAAACTTTTGACTTTGCTTAGATAAGCATATGGGTCTTCTGATGGTAGCCCAGCAAACAACCTCTAGCTGTGAGCATTTTCGTAAGGCTGCTTGTAACCATAAATTTATGTTCGGCAGGCAATGGAGGTACCACGATGTCACTTGTCGATTCTGTAATATTATGGTCCACTATATAGTTAAGACGTACATTGGGTGTTGGTTGATTTTTCACTCTCTCGGCATTGTCAAAGAGAGGGTTATCTTGGACATGTATAAGAACTCCCACAACTCCTTGAGGTTGGAATCCAACAAAATTCCCATTACCCTTTCCGATAGAATCTTCATTGATTCCCTGATTTTGACCTTTTCCAGCCATTCTTCACACAGTTTTTCTTAGTTCAGGATCGTAGAGGGTCAGGGGATTGCCTTGACTCCGTGTATTTGGCATACACTGCAAATAAGACCCGTAGAAAATAAAAACAAAAACAAAAGTAAAATTAGGAAATAATTGACTAAAGTTCAATAAAGAAATTAGTGTAATATAAAAGTCTTATTCCCCGACAGCGGCGCCAAAATTTGATACGCCCAAATTACACTTCCCTAAAGAAGTATAAGCGGTTGTTGTCAAATAAAGAACCTAATTGAGGTTAGGATCAATCCCACGAGGAAGGATCTAGACTTAGGCTAATTTATGGTTAATTGTACATTTAGTCGAATTAAAAGGGGGATTTATAGATAAAGTAATTGTTGATTTTATTTGTAATAATAAGTAACAAGTAAGCAGGATTCACAATTTGTAATATCAATATGAGATTGAAACTAGGTCATACGTGTTCCCCACAAGTTCTTAATGCAGTAACCCTAATAATAACAATTCTTTCGTAGTGTTTAACATGCATAGTTGGTAAGTTAGGTATCTCCTAAGTGATTGGTCGTCCAAATAGGGAATTTCACCACACAACTTGGTCGGTCTACGGGTGTATACTTTACTAACCCTTACCCTTGACCCTAGATTAGCCCTCATGTATTTAGATCAGGCTATTACGTAGCGGATTATCACGTTAAATCTTTGTTGTTTAACCTCTTTCTCATTCATTACTTCCTTGTTCTGGCAAGTAGGAATGAGGCAAATTCTAACGTTATGCACTGTTAAAAAGCATTCAAAACAAAGAGATTAACAATACATGCATAAATACTATTCCATAATTACTTAATTATTAGTTTTACATTGTTAATTACTCATGGTTCCCACAACCCTAGTTGTGGATTTAGTTATTCATGCTTGAGAATTCACAATTCATATTAGGGTTAATAGCATAAATCATGAACTTACAATTAGAATAGATGAAATCCAGAATCTTTAATTGAAGAACAAATGCAAATTTCATAAACCAAACTTCAAGAATTAAATGCCAAAAATGTTTGCAAAATAATTTTCAAAGCCAAAATAAAGTATCTCAAAACGTCTAACAACCCAAAAATGAAACTTACAACTAATGTTTATAGAAAACAAATCCTAAACAAAGTAGGACAAAAATTACTAAGAAAATCCAGCTTTGGGCAATGTCACCTTCGGTTGACCATAGAAGGAACGACGGCTCATAGGTGCCTCCATCAGTTAGCAGCTAATCAAAATTCTAGTGAGTTCCATCTACGGGCATGACCTACGGCTCGTAAGTCTAAGCACAACCCGTCCAGTTCATTTGTCGTTCATGGACTGGAACTCATCCTTTTTGAATTTTTCTACAACTCCTCATGTACGACTCGTAGTAGAAACTACGGCTCGTCGTTCTACTCTCATCGTTCCATACTTAGCTTCAATCCTCAATACTTCAACCAACGACTTCAACCTACGGCTCATCATAAGACTGACGACTCGTAAGTCAGTCGTACATCACCAAAATCTTGTATCTGCAACATTTTAAATACCAACTGCTCCAAAACATATTTCTTGCAAAATCAGACCAAAATACCATCACATCTAATAACAAAATGCTTAAGACGCATGCAAAACTGTAAGTTTAATGCATCAAAAGTACCGTAAGTTCATGGTACATCAGATAATGGGACATCATATCGGCCTCAGCGTTATGTAGCACCCTCAACCCTTTGATTCCTCCATAAGACTTTCACAGACGCAACTTCCTTATTTGTCAACTTCTTAACTTGTCGGTCCAAAATCCTATCTGAAACCTCTTCATAAGAGAGACTCTCATTTATACAAGGCTCTCCAATAGTACAATAGATGTCGGATCACCAACATATTTATTCAACAAAGAGACATGGAAAATGGATGCTTTGATGCTAAGTCATTAGGCAAATCAAGTTCATAAGTAACCTTACCAATACACCTCAAAATCTTATATGGGCCCACATAATAGGGACTAAGCTTCCCTTTCTTTCCAAACCTCATTACACCTTTCATGGGTGAAATTTTCAAGTAAACCCAATCATCTACATCAAATTCTAAGTCTCTTTTCCTAACATCGGCATAGGACTTCTATCAAATTTGAGTCATTTTAAACCTTTCTCTAATAAGCCAAACTTTCTACATAGCCTCACGTACCAATTAGGGACCTATTAAAGCAACTTCACCTACTTCAAATAAACCTATTAGAGATATAAACCTCCTACCATAAAGATCCTCACATAGAGCCATATCAATGCTTGAATGATAAATATTATTATAAGCAAACTCAATCAAAGGGAAATGATCATCCCAATTACCCTTGAAGTCAATCACATAAGCTCTCAACATATCTTTCAAAGTTTGGATAGTACGCTCCGCTTGCCCATCTATTTGTTAATGAAAGGTTGTACTAAGTTTAATATGAGTATCAAGACCCTTTGGAAATATTTCCAAAACGGAGAAGTAAATTAGGTACCACGGTCGGAGATAATGGATAGGGTCAATCCATGCAACCTAACCATCTCCCATAGATATAACTTAGGATAGTCCTCCGCCAAATAAGAAACCTTGACGGAAATGAAATTAGCCAATTTCGTAATACAATCTACTATAATCCAAATCAAGTTGTGTTGTCACTAGGTGCGGGGTAAACCAACAATGAAGTCCATATTCAAATCTTCCCACTTCCAAGTAGGAATACTAGTATCTTAGGATAAACCTCGCAACTTTTGATGCTCAAATTTCACTTGTTGACAATTAGGATATTTAGACACAAATTCCGTAATATCTTTTTTATGCCATTTCACAAATAGACCTCCCGCAAGTCACAGTATACCTTGGTGGCTCCCAGGTGAATGAAATATCGAGAACTATAGGATTTTGATGAGATTTTCTCTTTCAAGTAATCTACATTGGTAACACACAAATGACCTTGATATTGAAGCACACCATCTCCCCTTGGGCGAAAGCCTCTACGGACTTTTTAAGTACCGCTTCCTTTAATTCAAACAAAATTGGATCAAGACCTTGTTTGATTTTTCCGCGAGACACAAAAGATGATTCGGAACCATTATGAACAATAAGACCACATCCATTAGAATCAACTAACCGAACACCAATCAGGACAATCTATGAACATTTCGAACCAATTCATTTTTATCTTCCACCACATAGGCAAAACTAAACATTTATAGTTGGCTAGAAGCATCCACCACCACATTTGCCTTACTGGGTGATAGAGGACACTTGTGTCGTAATCCTTTAGCAACTCAAGTCACCTCATTTGGCGAAGATTTAGATCCTTTTGTTTGAACACATATTGCAAACTTTTGTGGTTTGTAAAAACATCAACATGAACACTATATAAGTAATGACTCCATATCTTTAAGACAAACAAAACCGCTGCTAGTTCCAAATCATGGATAGGATAATTCTTTTCATGAATTTTGAGTTGTCGTGAAGCATAAGCAATAACTTTCCCATTTTGCATCAGACCACACCATAGTAAAATCATTTAAGCATCACAATAAACAACAAACACATATGACCCTTCGGGTAACATTAACACTAGAGCGGAGGTAAGTCTATCTTTCAATTATTGGAAACTCTTCTCACACACTTCCGACCATGAGAGTTTAACTTTCTTTTGGGTGAATGTTGTAAATGGAGAGGCAATCGAAGAAATGCCTTCCATAAACCTTCTATAATAACCAGCCAAACATAAGAAACTTTGAATATCTTAAGGGGATAGAGGTCTAGGACAACTCTTAATCGCATCTGTCTTCTTAGGATCTAGCGCAATACCCTTACCAAAAACAATGTGACCAAGAAAAGCCACAGAACTTGCATTAGTCTCAACCAAAACTCATATTTACTAAACTTCAAAAATAGTTGTTGGTCCTTTGAGAACTTGCAACACAATCCTCAAATGACTAGTATGCTCGTTCTCACTCTTTGAGTAAATCAAGATATCATCGATAAACACAATCCCAAACATGTCTAGATAGTGTTGAAACACTTTATTCATAAAGTTCATAAATGCGGCCGGAGCATTAGTCGAACCAAACGATATTATCAAAAACTCATAAGGACCATACTGAGTCCAAAAAGTTGTTTTCAGAATGCCATCTTCCTTCACCCTTAATTGGTGATAACCCGACTGGAGGTCAATCTTAGATAAGTAACTCGCACCTTGGAGTTGATAAAAAAAATCATCTATCCTTGAAAGAGGATACTTATTCTTAACGGTAACCATGTTCAATTGCCGATAGTCAATACATATGCGAAGTGAACCATCTTTCTTTAGAATAAACAAAATTAGAACACTACATGGATAGATACTCGATTGGATGAAACCCATATCCAACAAATCCTTCAATTGCTCTTTCAATTCCTTGAGTTCTGTCGGAGCCATATGGTAAGGAGGAGAAAAGATAGGTTGTGTATCGGGGAGAAGGTCAATACCAAAGTCTATTTCCTTTTCGGAAGGAACACCGGGTAGATCATTGGGAAATACTTTTGGAAACTCATTAACAACGAGGACCGACTAAAGTGTAGGGGTTTCAGAATCCATATCCCTAACCCGAACAAGATGATATATACAATCTTTAGAAATTTTCTAGCTTTAAGATAAGAAACAAACTGACCCTTGGGCATAGAATTTCCCCTTTTCCACTCTAGGACGGGCTCATTAGGAAATTGAAACTTGACCACTCATGTCCTACAATCAACAGAAGCATAACAAGAATGGATCCAATTCATATCAAGAATAACATCGAAATCTAATATATCAAGCTCTACAAGATCAACATGAGTGACTTTATGGGATAAGGAGATGGGACAATTTCTATAGACTCTTTTAGCCACAATAGATTCACCAATTGGGGTAGAGACAGAAAAATGGTCTATCAACTCCTCAGGAAGAAAATCAAATCTTAGTCACATATGGCGTCACAAAATACAAAGTAGCACCGAGATCAAGCAAATCAAATCATACAAATCTAGGTGAAAGACTTTCAACTTACCGGTAACAATATCGGGAGAACCCTTTTGCTCATGATGAGTTTGAAGTGCATAAAAATGGTTTTGCTTTGGAACAATTGAGCCCGAACCACTAGGCGGAGCTTGCCTACTATCCTTTCCCTTATCAACTCTAGATGGACAATCTCTCAAGTAATGACCACTTTTACCACAACCAATTTTTTCCGGATGACTCTTGCCACACTTTTATCATGTGGGAACCAATGAACCATTTCTACCACCATTTCGTCCTTGAGGCTTAGGGTTAGACACCCTTTCCTTGTTGAAATTAGGAGAGGGAGCATTGGAGGATCCTTGACCGTAAAACCTTTTTCAGAACTAAGAATGATCAATTCCATCGGACCTTGAGTGTGAGAATCATTAGATGAGAAATCTCAATTTCCTTGATGAGCATGGCAGTACGACATTCCTTAACCACCATTTCGAACACACCCGAAACAAACTTACTGATCATTTCCCTAGAGTCGACAACCATAGTTGGAGCATACCTAGATAATTGTGTGAATTGTTTTATGATGTAGCTTGGTTATTGCATGTCATGTAATGTCCTTTTAGCATGATTTCATGTATTGATATCATACTTGGTACATTCCATGTACTAACACATACTTGTGCCTACAATATTGTTTCACTAATGTAGGGTCCGACGCTCCTACCTCTCATACTCGTGGCTAGTGATCCCATATGGACATTGAAGATTGGTGAGTCCTCATGTTACAAGGACCGAGACTCTTTTATTGCTTTCATGTCTTTTTTATTTCAGATTTTGTATGTGATGTATGGGTAACGTCCCAATCACTTTCTTATGATGTAATAGATGGCTTTGAAGCTTATGTTTAGACTTCTGCTTTTGTCAAACTCTTGATTAAAAAATGCTACGTTTAAATTCTTTGGTTTTCTTTTATCTTGTATGATGTATGGTGAGTAGCTTGTGTAGGGCCTCTCGGAGTCTTATATGCTATGCCACGTCTACGGTGTACTTTGGGTCGTGATACTTTATAAGAAAATGACTCAGGACCCTTGACACTTGTGGATAATATATTTTAGATTCAGCTACTACTAGAAGACAAAGGACGGTCATGAATAGAGACTCGACAACTCTTACTTTACTTTCTTGGTTTAACTTTCTTTTTTATTATCTTCTCGACACTAACTTTAGGGAGATTAACTCTTAATTTAACTATAAGGATCTTTACATAACCATTTAGATGTCAACAAGATGTTTATAATTAAAATATGGGCTAACTCATTGATTCTCAAGAATAGTGTATATATAACATCACGTACGTCTCTTAGTCTCTTTCTCGGTACATGTTGTTAAGACAAAGGATTCACGCCGAATGAAAATTAAGACGGCCATTACATACCTTAAAGTCAGTTAACTTGGAAACACGACAAACCTTACTTCTTACAACACCTTAATCTACAATGGGCAACAATATAACTCATGTTAAGCTAAATGATAGCTAGTACACAATTTATCCAGCAAACGTTTGGTTCCTAACTAACAACTCAACATTCCACTATGCTTTGCTTCTCTTTCATTTGAATATTAACAACAACCAAAATTTTACAAATCGTTCCCCAACATTCCAGTCATAACAACACCAAGAAAACACCTTAAAACAACTCAATTTCATATAACAATCTAAATACAATTTTCCAGTCATCGAATCGTATGTCCTAGATTACATAGTTTAATTATTACTTTGGTTCACTCAACTAAATATCAAGAGTGATATTATTACCTCAAAACATCAGCAAAACACCAAATAAATGAGATTTTTTCTCCTTGAAGAATCTTTCAACCCACAACAAAGAGGAGGAAACAAGTAACACAACCTCTATAAACTTTCTAGCGGGGAAATCACCTTGAAATATTATATATATATAAATATATATCTAATTTAATCCCCACCGACTTAAGGGGCCCATCCTATAGGTTACCTGTGTTGTCTCACTAAAATGCAAGTATCTCTCTACTATAATATCATATCGACAAACGGTTTAATGCATTGAAAACTAGACTCGTAGACCTTCCATTTAATATGTTGTAGGTTCTCTAACTCATTGTATATTGATATATATACTTGTTCAGAGATAGGAAATATATGAGACTGTTTTGGAACAATTAACACATTTAACCTCTAACTTTAACTTCTGTGTTAAAACTTTCCTTGACATAAAACATGGGTGTTTTTTTTGTAAACTTCAAATACTTCCATATACATTTCTTAATAAAATTATTGATTTATATCATCATTTTCATTTATTAATGTCAACTTAGTAGCACATGTGTTAGTAGTTACGGAGTGTTACACTGCCTTTAAATTCCGCATTCATAAGTTTGGGCTTCATAGGCTCTTTCCAAAACATACATTTCTCTTTCTTGGCAATGTATTTCTTTTTTAGATGGAAAAATTCATCCTAGGGGGATCCTTCTTCTCTTTAAGAACTATAGACTCACGAAGAATCCCATCTTTCACCCCTACCCTCCACCCACAATTGAAATTGATGATCAAACTATTGATACGACTTTTCTGGAAAAAGCTTAAGGCTCAAATTCCTTTGTCTAGAACAGATTATTTCTGTATGCATGCCTAAATAATCTCTGCTTAATCATTTTTTTATTTCTTCAATGAACCCACCTCGATCTCGGTGGTTACGTGACTAACCTCTTTACTGTACGTGTCTCTTTTAATCACAATCGAAGTAAGGTTGGCCTTAAACACTTCTACCTCAGAGGCTCAGAGAGTTACAGTTTCCGCCACCACAGATCAATTTGACTAGTTATATGGGCTCTCCAAAGCTGCTCACATTTATGTTCTAGTTATTCTTTCTGCTTGAGCATCCGTTGAAATCCTTATGCGGTTAAAATACTAGCCTAAAAGAGAAAGACGAGTTTTGAGGATAAAAATAATGTAGGTCTTGATAAAAGTACAACAAGGACAGGTGAGAATAATCGTGTACCCGAGAACCAGCACTGACATGTGCACTATCTAAGAAGACACGAGGAGGAAACGTTATTTATCCCCTTCTTTAATCTTGAGAAGTTATCAAAGATTTTAGATAGATGGCCACCGCAACAGATCTGGATATCAAATTGACATTTTATGGGACCAATAAAATGATAGAGTGATTACGGAAAGAATCTGACATAGAGGATGAGTAAGTTTCAACTAGCACGTAAGGGTTATGGGGCACAAATAGTGGTGGGTATGCTATACTTGCGACCCAAATCCATGTGTTGACACTTATAACCACATGAGCCGTAGAAGCATATGCACTAGGGACTACAGGAGGGTCTGGCCTCTTATGAGCATGACTTTTCTTTTACGAAGTGTCTCCCTCTGAATGAGAAAACTTACATCGACTATTTCCGAGGGTTCACTCTACTAAGTATTTTGGATTAGTACATTTGTCATCTTAATATGAGGCAGACCCACATGATGGTGCTGTGAGGGTGCACGTGCATCTGATAACTTTTAATTTTTATTTGTATATATATGCATAGATTGTCTAAGAAAGGATGATATATTTAATTGTGCACTTCATAATCAAAAATCATTAGGGTGCACTGGTTGAAGTTGTGACTTTATCTCGCAACAATCTTCAAATCATGAGTTTTTCTCTACAACGCGAATTTATTTGTTATTGTAAACTAGATGATACTTTTCGAGTCTTATGATTAATCAATTACTTTTAATTCCTTCTTTCCTTCAATATATATATATATATAAAATGGTGTGTGTTTTTATGATTTAGTCTAATATTAACTATTTTTCTATAGTGAATACCTCATGATTTTTATTTATAAAATGGTCAAGTCTATACATTACTAGACACATTATCCGTGTTGGTACATACTCAATATATGTTATTTCGTTTGTCTCAATATATATGACACAAATTATATTTGGAGAGTCAATCACTTTTTTCTATATTTTTTTTAAAAATATTTTAAAGTTATTAATTTTTGTGACTTATACTATTTTTTACGTCATTTTCAAATAATATATGCTATCCGTTTTGCAACAATTTAGGTAGAAAAAATGGAATCATGAGAGCCAACAAAATTTCTTATATAATGTATAAATATTTTTAATTGTTAATTATTGTAATTAATAGTACATTTTATATTTGTTCCAATTTATGTTGTATCGATAGAATTTTGAAATCAAACAATTTTTTTTATATATATTTTAAGCTACTAATTATTATAATTTATAATATTTTCAATATAATTTTTCAATATATAATAGATTAAGAAAAAGAAATAGACTAAATCGGAAAGAATACTCAATTTTTTTGAAGTGGAGTTCCTTTGACTTAAACTAGAAAAGGGGAAGCCCCAATTACCATTATTTGAAATTCGTAATGTTATTTTTTAAATTCAATGATATTTTTTTTCTAATAATATATTAACGATCAAACCTTAATATTAGAAATAGAAGGTAATTTATAAATAAAAAAATGGAGAATTAAATCAAAAAATTAAATTTAAAACATATGGGATATCTACTACACTTAATTAAGTAATACTTATTTGATATTTTTTTTTTATAGTAAAAATTTATTTATATAAATAATAATAATAATAATAATAATAATAATAATAATAATAATATCTTTTAATTATATAAAATATGAAATTTAAAAATTAAAAATTATTTTATGTAAAATAAAATATGAAATAACTAAAATATGAATACGAAATTATAGTTACGTAATACAAAATGTCAGTTTTAATCAATACTAAGTTAGATAAATGATGAGACATATATTTTAACTAATGAGAACACAAAAAAAGGGACAGGATTGACCTGGGGCCCACTAAAAAGCTTCAAATGTGTAAATGAGCTGAAATAAGAAAAACAATGATGTTGCTTAGGTTTGAACCCAAACTTTGTACATAAAATGTCAAGCTTTGACCAATAAGCCAAGTAGTCATTATGAGAAAAGCAAACAGCTGAAGCAACCATGTTGACGCCCAGTTATATACTTATTTTCTTTGTTTTTGGTAACTGACATTTCTATTAATCACCAAAATTGTTCTTTACAAATCCATAGCAATACTAACACAACTTGCTATCTCAAAGTGTAAATAAACTCATATAAAGTGTGGCAAGTCTTCAAAATTATCTAAAATTTAAGCTACTGGATTTTTGTCTTGACTTGAAAGGTGGCTCGTACATTACAAATGTAGATGATCTCCTTAGCAATTTCCTCACATTGACGCCTTGTGTTTTCAAAGATCCTCCTATTTCTTTCAATCTAAATTGCATATGTAATCTTAACATATAACAGTTTGAAAATTTGAGCATTCATCGATCTCCCTTTTGCGCACACTATGGCCCATGCTAGGTGAGTGTTCCAGATTGTTGTAGGATTCCATTGCCATTGCAGCCAAGTCATGATTCTTCTCTACACCCCTTGAGCAAATTCACATTGAACAAATAAGTGATCTCTTGTTTCCTCATGATGTTGACAGAGTTTGCATTATTGATCAATATCTAACCCCCATGCTTGAAGCCTGTTAGTTGTTTGCAGTCTATCATGCAGTTGTAGCCATAGAGTAAATTTAGCCTTGGGTCTTGCACTGTTGCCAAATAGTAGGGACTTCCAAGAAACTTTTGGATCGTCTCCTAACAGCTTCTGATAGATATATTTTATGCTTACAGAGCTTGATTGTATTGCCTGAGTTTGTTCCAAAATTCTTCTTGATGCTAGGATCTTCCTTATCATCCACAAGGCCTGAGAAGGTTTAGGTGCTAATACCACTGTATGAGACTTAATATAGTATGTATTGATCCATCTAATCTATAGTTTATCTTGCTTGTGAGCTATGTGCCGGGAGGTTTTTGCAATAGCTGCCTTGTTCCACAATCTGATGTTGATCAAGTTTAAACCCCCTACAGATCTTGGAGTACAGATTCTCTCCTAAGCCACTAAGGATTTTTTGGTAATTGTGTTGGTGCCTGACCACAGAAAGCTTCTACAACAAGAATCAATGAGCTTGAGTACTTTTGCTGGGATGATGAATAGTTGCGACCAATACTATTGAATGCCAAATATAACAGTTTGGATTAGTTTCAATCTTCCAGCATGAGATCGTTTTTTAGCAGTCCAAGAAGAGATCCTTACAACTATTTTCTCAACCAAAGGGGTCCATTGGATCATTGAGAGCTTCTTTGTAGAGAGTGGGATGCCTAAGTATTTGAAGGGCAGTTTTCCAGCAGAGAAACCAGTATGTTGAATAATCATGTCACCTTCTATGTTTGGTATTGTCACGACCCAGACCGTCATGATTTGCATCCACACTAACCCTCCGGTGGGAGAACCATTAATACTAATCAACTAACCTAGGAACTAAACATTTAAAGATACGAAAGCAAGTTTAAATGCAGAAATAAAGTGGAGTCCCTATAAACTCCAAAAGTATAACAAATCATTACTAAAACATTGCGGAAAAACACCCCTAGCATCTGAAAGTCAATGTACCAAAACATCTAAAGTGCAACAAGTCTAAGGAAAATGGGTACAACCCAAACTAAACATACGAGAAAAACTAACTAGAAAGTCTTAGTCAGAAAAAAGTGGACTAAAACATAGAGGACCCATGCCAGCCTGAAAGAACTGGCTCAACCTTGAATCCGATCTTGCTCATTGATCTCCTAAACGAGGTCTGCCAGTAGCCGACTGAAGATGTCATGTACTTAACAAAGAAAGAGAAAGTGCAGTATCAGTACACAACCACAGTGTACTGGTAGAATCACACGACTATTCCAGTAAGTGAAACATATGTAAGCAGTCACAACAAAGTAAACACATATATACCTAACATGTACAATATCAATTATCTTTTCAGAAGCAAAGTACCATTCCACATTCTCAATAATACGCATATATGACAAGTCAATGGTCCTCTCATGGAACCCGTATCCAAACTGTTAGTATGCCGGATCGTGACACCCGATCCAAGTTAGTGTGTCAGAACGTGACACCTGTTCCAATATATATGTCGGTACGTGACATCCGATCACAGTTAGTGTGTTGGAACGTGATACCCGGTCCATTCAACATGCCACAATTACAATCACAACGTACAATCTCATAATCATACAATTAAGTGTTGATTCATGGCATACAATCATTCATTCATACTCATTTGCATTAGGTGTGATCAATAGTGCAACATTCGCATACATACATGCATTATAATGAAGCAAATACTAACATACATCATACAAACATGAAATCAAACCATCACCTATCTCGAACCCAATCTTGAATCCTCCTAAGAAACTTGATTCTTCCCTTTTCGGATTCTTTCCGCTTGTTCTAGGTCTAAAAACAAGTAATAATATACAAGGATCAATAATTAAGGTCTAATTTACCCGGATTATAAAAAACCCAATAACCCAAGACCAAACCCATGATCCTAAGGTGCATCTAGGGCTTTTTCCCACCATCCAATTCAGTCCAAAAACCCTCCCCCAATAATTAATAACCAAGAATCTAAGTTCTATGGATCGAAAAATGGATTAGGGGAGTAGGAACCTTACCTTTTGCACCAAAAGTAGTGGAAAACTGTCAAGAAATCGCCTGGGGTCGTCTCCTAGTTCTTAAGAACGAAGTTTGCATAATAATGACATTTTTGGGGTTTATTTCTGACTTAAGTCGCGACTGGCCCGCTATGACGTCCCTCATCCCACCACAGCAGCCCCACCCTAGCGGGATAATTCCCGCCCTGGTGGCTTGCACGGAAACAGAGAGTCGAAATTAGAGTCTCAAACCCCCATTTCACAATACACCTTTCAACTCATGACATTCAGAAACTACCCATTCACGCTAAGATCAGTTTCAGGAGCTTTACTTGCTCGAATTTGATTCTGTAAAGTCGTAGGGGTTCCTTAACGTCTTGGCTATCTACTCATGTGGTCAAATTCATAATTACATCTCTCATTAATTACCAGATTTCCCTAGACCTCACTGACTCAGATATTGTCCAAATCTAGACTAGGCTAGGAATTTTCAAGTTACTACCAAAAAGTTTTCTAGTCCAAAATTTTTCCCTGCTTGCTTTTCTATAATGACGGGTCGTTACAGGTATACCTCCAAAATAGATAGAGCTTTTTCCCATATTTTCTTAGAGGCCAGATGCTGCTGAGAAGGATTTAAAACACTTCATCAATGATGTAATAGACTTGAGGTCTCCTCTGGCAAACATAAGTAGATTATCCGCAAATAATAAATGAGGGATTCCTAGTTTTGCACATCTAGGATAGTAGGAATAGTTCTTGTTGTCTTTGAGGGTGGAAAGTGACCTACTCAAACACTTCATGGCTATGGCAAACATGAATGGTGAAATGGGGTCCCCCTGCCTAAGTCCTTTGGCAGCATTAAATGGGGTGGAAGGCTCTCCATTTGTCATCACAGTATAACTCATAGTTTGTACACATTGCATGATCCACTGTATAAATTTAGCTGGGAAAAACAATTCAGCCAGTATCTGTTTCAAAGAGATCCATTCAACTGAGTCATAAGCTTTTTGTAGATCAATCTTGATCATACATCTAGGGGAGGTATTTTTTCTTTGATAATCTTTCACTAACTCAGTTGCTAAGATGATATTATTAGCAATTTTCCTACCAGGGATGAATCTTGATTGAGCTTCACTAATCACTGATGTTATTACCTCATGCAGTCTTGCAGTTAGGATTTTTGCAATGGTTTTATGTAAAACTGTGCAACAAACAATTGGTCTGTATTCTTTCACTGATGTAGGACTAGCAATTTAGGGACCAATGTTATTGATGTGCAGTTAATATCCTTGTGCATGTTTCCTGTAGTAAAGAACTTCCCAATAGCCTGAAATACCTCCTCCTTCACCAATGAACACGATTTTTTTTATAGAACACTTCATTGAAACCATCCACTCCTGAAGCTTTATCATCACTAGTGGACATAAACCTTAAGTATATTTCTTCTTCAGTTACTGGATTGCAAAGCTTTAGCCCTTGTTGATGACTTAGGACATGACCTCTTTTCATAATGTCATTATTTACTGCAGGAAGGGTAGTTGCTGCTGATCCCATTAGTGATTTATAAAACAACAGTATCTCTTCTCTAATTTCCCTTTGGCCACTCAGGACAGTACCAGTAAGGGAGGTGAGTTCCAGTATTTGTTTCCTATGAACCCTCTCATTTATGATTGCTGAGAAGTAGTGATTATTCCCATCTCCGAGTTGTATCCATTTTGCTTGAGATTTCTGCTTGAGAGCATTTTATTCAATATTAGACCACTTCATCATCCATTCATGATTACCAAAGGCCCTGTCAATCCTGCTGCATATTCTGGTTGTTCCTAGTTGTTTGTTTGTCCATGTGTAATAGTTACCCTTCTATGCAAGTTCAATCAACAACAATTCTTGAATGCAATCCTTGTAGTCTTTGATCTTAGCAAGATTGATAGGATTTCCAAATATTCTATCAGTAGTATGAAGAACAGCATTGAAGTCTCCACAAATGAATCATGGTAAGCTAGTAGTCTGTCCATTTCTTCTCAGTTCAACCCACAGAGGTTTTATCAGTTCTATGGAATTGAATCCATAGACAATTGTACACTCACGTAACAATTCCTAGTATATCAGATACTAGGCAATGGATAAGCTGGGTGGAGGAGGTGATTTCTGTAATTCTGTAGGTATTGGGGTCCCATATGATCCAGATTCTCCTATTAATAGCATGTTGATAATTGTCAATAACCCCCCACCCTAGGCAGATATCGTTTTCTATTTTTGAAAAATTATGATGTTTGACTCTAGTTTCAACTAATCCAACAAGCTTTATTTTCCTACTTTTCAAAAGGTGTTTGAGCTCCTTTTTGTTTATGCCACTTGTTTATTCCCCTTACATTCCAAATTACCCAGCTCATCAGATGGTATTAGAATGTCCTCCTTTTTCAAGAGGGATCTTACTTAGACCACTTTCTCCCAGTTTTCCTTATTAAGCTTCCAAATCCATTTTTTATTGGTACTGAGAACAATGCAGGAAAATTGGTCATATTAAACTCACGGCTAGTCTGTACCATTGGTGGAGGGATCTGTACAGGTGTGTTGATCTGACTCACATTCTCCATAGTTGGATAAGCTGCTGCTGGTACTGCTGGTATGACACCCTTATACTTTCATTCTTGGGCCACTTTCTTTCCATTATAATGTCTCTTCTGGGCTGCATTCCTTTGATTTGGAGGTTTAGGTGGGCAACAATGTCCAACCACTGAACATTGTTGGCAAAATTTTGGCCTCCAGTCATATTGTATCTCTTGCTAAATTTGTCTACCATTATGTTCCAAGACAGTAATCTCATTAGGCAAGGGGTTAGTTATATTCACCTAAATTAGCATTCTTGCAATGGAGATTCTAGTCTGCTTAGCAGTACATTCATCAGCATAAATAGGTTTCCCTACAATACTGTCTATCCTACTCGGTGAATCTCTGCCCCAACACGTCATAGGAAGATTTAGAAACTTTACCCATAAAGGAATTTTAATGGGGAATTTCTTTGCAAGGTTGAAATCATGTGTCCATGCCTTTAGGATGATAGGTTTGTTGTTTTTGTACAATATTTCCAGCATATCTTCTTTGTTCTGGAATCTGATGATATAGTATCCCATTTCATGGAGATATATATCTGGTTGAGCAATATTTGTCCAAAATTGTGATGCATACCTCTGCATCGATTTATAGCGCGAGGTCTCTCCGATGAAGTATGCTATTAGCGAGTAATTTCATTTGTGCATCTCCTTATCTACTTCCTCTTGAACTAAATCCACAACTTGTTTTCCATTTACCAGTTTAGGTTAGATGTAGTCCAAATTAAGCCCATTTGCAGCAGCTCTGTTCTTTGTAAATAGGCTCACCCACTTTGGATCCGGTGAATCTTCAGTTACTTCTTCCTTTTCTTCCATTCGTTCATCTTCATGCACTGTTTCATTAGTTACTGTAGGTATAGTTGCTAGCGTAAGCTCAGGGGTTGCTACAATGGATCCTGTCATATCTAGCCTCGTGAGGCCTGTGGTTCCTCCTGCGTTAGCTTTTGAATCTGGCTATGTACCTCCATCCTTGTGTTCTAGTGTGAGATCTAATGGGGTTTGGTTTTTCCCTGGTGTTTTAGTGCTTACTGAGCTCCCGAATGAAACTATTGGTATTTGTTTTGGTTTACCCCTGCCTTTTTCTCATCCTCGTCCTCGTACTCATCCCCTCGCCATGGTTGTAGCTCCACCGGCATCTGTACACTAACATACACCGAGAGCCAAGAGAGAGAGCCAGTTACGACAAAGAGTTCTTATTTCTTTTTCTTAATACTAAAACTAACACTACATAGCCTCCATCACTATTTATCTTTTTTTCTCTTTTTTTTTGAAATTTTATCTTTGTTTTATATTATTTATTTGTATTTTTAAAAAACTGAAAACATTTAAATACACTACCCAATTAATCATGTTTCTTTAAAACTTTCCTCACACTAATACACATTTAAGTAAATAGAAGATGAAAGACTAGTTTTTTTTCACTTTTCTTAGTTGTTTATATTTACTTAGCCTATAAAATAAAAATATTAGAGTATTTGTAACCAACAACAATGGGTTCCTTTACTTTGCCCTCTTCTTCTGATGATGATAATGAATTTATGGTATCAAATTCCTTTGTTGAGATGTCCAACTAATTTCTAGGTCTTGATTCTTATACTAAAAAAGAAACAGAGAGTATCCTTCGGAAGATATTTGGTGTAAGGAGAAAGGTCATGTAACAAAAGTTTTTCTTCAAAATAAAAGACTTTTTGAAAAAATATTGCCTCTGCCGCTGAGATGTCCAACTAATTTCTAGCCTTGTAATTTCTTTACGAAAAGAGAAAGAAAGAGTATCTTGTGATCCTTCTGAAGATATAAGTGTGAGGAAAAATTTCGCGTAATAAAAGTTTTTCTTCACAATAAAAGATTTTTTGAAAGAAAGTTGATTACTCCTATAAGGAGATGAACATTGAGAGAAAAATTATTTTTGTTGAGAAACTTGTATGAAGAGTGATTAGTGTTTCAAAGGGTAAGAATAATTTTTTGGAGAAATAATCAATCTATTTATGGAATTATATCAAATTAGGAGAAGAATAAGTATCCTGCTAACTCCTTTTTTTTTATTTTGTCTTTAACTTTTTTATGTGTCTTTACTTAAAGTTTATTTGTTTTTATTTATTTTAATTAATTAAAGTTTATTGCTGGCATTATTTCTTTCAACTTCTTTATTTTACTAATTTCTTTCTTCTTTTATTTTGTCTTCTTTTTGTTTCTTTAATTAAAGTTTATTTTTTATTTATTATTTATTTTTAGTTAAATTTTTTCGACATTTTCCTCATATTTTTGTTAAAATAATTTCTCAAAAATAAATTTATTCTTCCAAAGGAAATTATGCCTCAATTTTATTTTATCATAGTTTTTGGAGTTTTTTTTTTAAATTTCAAAAGACTAATTTTTTTGAAGAAAATAAGAAAAAAAACTCAAAGATGACCATATTTAATTCCTATCATCATCAAAGCTATTAATTTCTTTCACTTCATTCCCTTAATCTCATCATTAATATTATTTAGATTATTTCCTTAAATCACTTTTTTTCTTTATTTTTTTTCTTTATATTTTATATTAAAGCTTATTTTATTTTTAGTTAAATTTTATCAACATTTTCAACATTTTTCCCTTATATTTTTATTAAAATAATTTCTCAAATATAAATTTATTCTTCCAAAAGAAATATATTTGTAACGACCTAAACCGTATTTCGTGAAACTAAGTTGTCCGGACCTGTATCATCCCACCATAGCGGGAATAATCCCGCCATAGGGGCGCTGCCATAGCAGGATGGGAGCCGCCATGGCGGGATAATCGGAAACAAAATTGAAAGACGCAAATTCTTATTTTTTTTCCTTCATCCCTTAAGTGCCAAAATAGACAAAGGTCACCCTAAAAACCCTCAGAAGGCTGCTCTAGGCTTGGGAAGGATATGGAGAGGAGGAATTCTAACGTAAGAAAGGCTACAACACACGGATTCCAGGCCTTCCCTCATTGTTTCATTGTTTGGAAGTCAGGAATCGTGCTAGAATCCTTATACAACTTCTTGGCGCTAGGTAGGGTAGGTTTTCTTTATTGAGTAGTTGATAACTCGTTCCCACCGCCTAATATATTGTAAGTCGACTTAAGATTTCATGTTTAGATCTTCAGGCACAAATTTAGGAGGATAGTAAGTGTGGTCCATGTAGTTGAACTAGTGTGTATTGTGTGGGTGGACTTATCCTGTGAATTTAGGGATAGGTGATGGTTTGTCCATCAGTGTTATATATGCATGTTAACTTCTTCGTTGTCTTCATGCATGTATGTGAATAGGAAAAGATGAAATGAATCTAATGAAATGACTATTTGTGATCCATAGCATGCAAGGAACCTGATTGTACGATACAAGTGTGTAAATCATTGATTGTTGTGCTAATTGTGTTTGTGAATGTGGTTGAATGGATCAAGTGTCACGTTTCGACACATTATTAGATCGGGTGTCATATTCCGACACAATATTGAATTGGGTGTCACATTTCAATACATTATTGGATCAGTGTCACGTTCCACTACAACAAAAACAACATTTAGAGGCAATAAATAGACACATTAATAAAGAGTGCTAAAGTCTTTACCAGTATTAGTTAAGTGTCATTAGATCCAATGTCACTAAAGCCTTTAGGACATATACAAAGAGTGTTAATTGCCGCTAAAAAAATATATTTAACGGCAATTGCGTATTAATTACCGCTAAAGCTCATTTTTTATGTAGTGTTCCGACACATTATTGGATCGGGTGTCATGTTCCGACACACTAACAACTTGGGTGTGGGTTCCATGAGAGGACCATTGTTAACTAATTATCTGTGAATGAATATGATTTCATGTGCCATAACTGAGAAATTGACAGAACTGTGATTGATCATGCCCATCCTGTGTACGAATAGATATGAGAGAACCGGAAGTTTGAACGTTACTAGCTTCCTATTGTGATGATGTTATTTGTGTTCATATATTGTGGTTATTAAGTGTGTTCTGTATCCCAAGTATGAGGAGGTGTGAGAGTAGTAGGCAGAGTAGTAGGAATAGTAATGAATGACTAGGATCTACCTTGGGAAGGGGGTTCGTTCCAAAGTGGTTAGTGAGCCTTGTAATGGTATACTATGTGGTCAAGGACCAAATTGTTGTGGTAGAGAATCGTAGGTGTGTAGTAAGTTGGTTGGTCAAATTAGGGGCTATATGTGTTTCGGAAACTCCTCTATGTGTGATAGAAAGATTAGGCCTTTATCTAAATCAGAATTGGTAGCGATGGAAATAGAAGTCCAACACTTTGTTGTTCCCTTGTTGTGGTTAAGACAAAGAAGGTGGTCAAAATGTTCGTGCAAAGGTTAGTTGAGTTATTTTCCTTATAGCATGTTTCTGGTTGATTTCTTTATATTAGGTGGTGGTTATCGGGTTGACCGATGATGTCTTCCAGTACGTGTTTCTTGTACTGATACTACTCTTGCTATGCCACTTGGCATAGTCTGGTTGTAAGGTGTCAGGATCCAGACCATTGTTATTGACACCCGCACTAACCCTCCGGTGGGAGAACCATTAATACTAATTAGCTAACCCAAGAACTAAACATTTAATGATACGGAAGCACGCTTAAATGTCTAAAGGAAAGGAAAATAGGGAGTTCTCATAAACTCCAACAAAAGTCTAACAACCAAATGTGGAAATAATGCCTATAATCTGAAAGTCAATGTACCAAAACTCTAACAAGGATCATAAGTCTAAAGGAAATGGGTACAACCCAATTAAACATAAAAAAGTCTAAAGTACTAGTCTAAGTTCGAAGATGTGGACGTAAACAAAAAGAGAACGCATGGCAGCTCGGAAGAACTGGCTCACCCTTGAATTCGAGTCAATCACTGGTCTTCTAAACGAGGTCTGTCAGTAGCCACCTGAAGATTCCATGTACTCAACAAAGAAAGAGCAAGTGCAGTATCAGTACACAACCATAGTGTACTGGTAGGATCACGCAACTATCCCAATAGGTGAAATAAATATATAAGTCATTACAATAATAATAAACATGCATACACCAAACATACACAATATCAATTATCACTTACAAACAATGCACAATTTCACAAATCTCAAAGATATACAGTCATGTCAAGTCAATGGTCCCCTCATGGAACCCATACCTAAACTGTTAGTGTACCGGTACGTGGTACCCGATCCAAGTTAGTGTGCCAGACGTGACATCCGATCCCATATATGAGCCGGAACGTGGCACCCGATCCAAGTTAGTGTGTTGGAATGCAACATCTAATCCATTCAACAAGCCACAATCACAATCATAATGTACATTCTCATAATCATACAATCAAGTCATGATTCATGGCATACAATTATTCAATCATCCTCATTTACAATTAGTGTGATCAATAATGTAACATTCGCATACACATATGCATTATTATGAAGTAATTACCAACATACATAATACAACATGAAATCACAACCATCTCCTACCTCGAACAAAGCTTGAATCCCCTAAGAAACTTGATTCTTCCCTTTACAGATTCTTTCCGCTAGTTCTTAGTCTACAAACAATCAATATATCATGAGGATCAATAAACAAGACCTAATTACCCAGATCATAATTAACACTAACTACCCTAGGTCCCTCGGTCCTCATTCCCAAATTAGGGCTTTTCCCACCATCCAAACAACTCTAAAACCCTCCCCCCCAATAATAATTACCCGTGAATTTACATTCCACGGATCAAAAAATGGATTTGGGGAGTAAAATCCTTACCTTTAGCACCAACTTTTGTGGAAAACTGTCAAGACCTTGTCTGGGGTCGTCTCCTAGCTCTCAAGAATGAAACTTATAGAAAATAACGATTTTGGGGTTTATTTCCGACTTAATTCGCTACTGGACCGCCATGGCGGTCCCCATCCACCCACAACGGCCCTGCCCTAGCGGCTTGCACTGATACCTTAAGCAAATTTAAGAGTTTCAAACCGTAACGACTCGGAAAATGATAGAGTGAAACTAGAGCCTCACATGTGAGTTTGGAGTCGAGAACTTAATGAAATGATTATATTTGAATTTGACCCAAAAGTTCTTAAAAATGTGCTTCGGAAGTTACCGGAAACTTGTTTAGCTGTATATAAAAAGATCCGTTTCGTTTCTCGAAAATCCGACTTCATATTCTTGTTTAGGGGGTCAAATTGAGTGGGAAATGGGTCTAACCCAAATTTTAGAGCAACCGTATCAAAATCCGAAATTTCCAAGTGAAGCCTTTTTCGAGGGTCTACTTTGAAGGGTCATATCTCCTAGCACACAAATTATTTGGGTGGCCAATAATATATCCATGGAAAGCCCTTTGAGTTAGCTACCTAACGCACTTCGTTTCACCTCATTCGGAGTTCGGACGAAGAAGTTATGCCCATTTTCGTAAAATCTGTTCGGCAGGAAAAGACAATTTCTAGTAGGCGTGGTTATTGTTCACCCGCCTCATTTTTTTCTAAGTGTTGGACCATTCTTCCAAAGGACATATATTATTTCCTAGATACCATTAGTCAATTCCCATCTCTAAAACATTCCCTCACTTCTCAAATATTTCTCTCCAACTCAAGAAGAAGAAGAAGTGGGAGCTAGGGCTTTGGATTCAAGGCTTTCTTCATCAAATTTCGTGGGAGATCATAGCAAAGGTATGGTGGTCTTGATCCTTGTCTAAATTTCCATTCAAGGAGCCAAATCCAAAGTTATTTCAAAGTATGAAAAATCTAGGTTTTCACTCAATCTCATGGGTTCTTCCACCAAATGGTTTTAAAAGGTTTCTAATGGCACTTTATGGTTATATTGTTGTTGTATTGACGATTTAAGATGAAAATACTCCATGAACCCATGATTTCTCTCTATTCCTAGTTTATGCCTTTATGAAGTGGGTTGCTAGATAATGAATGTATATGAATCAAACTTGTTTAAAGGTCTTTAGATTGTTGAAGTATGTCATTACCCATGCTTATTTTATGGTGTATTGTTGGTGTATTGGTATGTGAGGCTTAGGGCCTTAAAGGCATAGTATGAGAAATTGGAGTGTTATCATGACATTATATGAATGAGAATTCAATGAAGATAATGTGATCATGTTATGAATGTAAAGGTGTTGTTGTAGGTTGTTCACTGGTTTGGTTGCATAATTACTACCCTATTTTCCATGCTCTTTGATTCCATTACATGCCTTCAAGGTGTTTGACAAAATGTCCAACTATGGAGAATTGATGAATCGATGCTTTAAAGTTTGAGTTATGAGATGTATGGAAATCCAGAGATGTGTTGATGACACTCATGAATGTTGATGATATAATATGAAGGATTCTTCAATATAAAGTATACCTTGAATTGGTAGGGCTTATGCATCATTTTCTTGTATAAATGATTATATTGTTGATTGTTGAATCCTTGGATCGGTAGGCTTATGGCACCCTTCCACACATGCTTATAATGAACCTTGGATCGGTAGGCTAATGGCACCCTTCCATTAATGATAAGTAATGAACCTTGGAATCGGCAGGCTTATGGCACCCTTTCCATAAAGGTTAATGATGAGACTTGAATCGGCAGGCCCATGGCACCCTTTCAAGAGGAGTTAATGAGCTTTCCTAAATGTACCTTGAATCGGCAGGCTTATGGCACCCTTTCCATAAAGGTTAATGATGAGACTTGAATCGGCAGGCCCATGGCACCCTTTCAAGAGGAGTTAATGAGCTTTCCTAAATGTACCTTGAATCGGCAGGCTTATGGCACCCTTTCCATAAAGGTTAATGATGAGACTTGAATCGGCAGGCCCATGGCACCCTTTCAAGAGGAGTTAATGAGCTTTCCTAAATGTACCTTGAATCGGCAGGCTTATGGCACCCTTTCCATAAAGGTTAATGATGAGACTTGAATCGGCAGGCCCATGGCACCCTTTCAAGAGGAGTTAATGAGCTTTCCTAAATGTACCTTGAATCGGCAGGCTTATGGCACCCTTTCATGTGTGATGATGTCAAAGTAATGAACTATTCTATGGGAATGTAGGCTAAGCACCGAGCGGATTTGGTTAGATGGAAACTCCCCCGACAGTTAGGCATGAGTTTCAATGATCGTCTACCTTATCCCATAAACTATGTGCCCGCATAGGAAGCTAGTGGATCCATTAAGCTATATATACCGGTCTTCCTTAGGCAAGTAGACCACCTCTTTTCGGTGTGGGGACTCATGACACCGGATTCCATGACAAGCTCTCATGGTCTATGTCGGTTAAATGCTTACTTCCCATCATGTGAGATTTCATTATGGTTTCTTGACAGGTTCTACAAAGTGTAGGTAGTAGTATGGGATGCTACCTATACATTGCACGAGTAGGCTTGGAGAGGGTCATAGTGAGTTTCTCTAAATCCTAATGACTGTGACATGAATGTACCCTAAATGAGGTTATTAAAGAATGTTGGCTCTTAAATGCTTAATATGTTATGCATGTTATACTTGGGTTATATTACGAGTTATTTTCCCTTGTCATGTCTTAATTAATGATATACCTCTTATGTATGAATATTGTGCAAAGGTGAAAGAAAGGAATGATAAGTTACTTTAAGTGACCTAAATGTGGTGCCTTAGTATGGATGGTGGTATGGGACGCCATCCATACATTGCACGAGGTATAGCATAAGGGTTTCTTGAGGTGAAGGTCCAAGGTAAAGGTTTTCATGTTGATATTGTTTAAAGGTGATATTATGACTTACTTGATGTTATGCTTGTCTTGTATGTCTTTTATGCTATTGTTCATGATATTTCAAAAAGGTGGCATAATGCATGGTTTCTAACTAAAATGTCCCTTTTAAAGCATGTTTTGCATGGTCATCATACTTAGTACATTTTTTCATGCTAAGATCAGTTTAGGGAGTTCTACTCGCCGGAATTCAATTCTGTAAAGTCGTACAGGTTCCTTAACGTCTTAGATATCTACTCATGTGATCAAATTCATAATTAGATCTCCCATTTGTTGACATATTTACCTAGACTTCACTGACTCCGATTTCTTCCAAATCTAGACTAGGTTGAGAAATTCCAAGTTATTACCAAAAAGTTTTCCGGCCCAAAAATTTTCCCCGTTGGCTTTTCTATAACGACGAGAAAAGGTTTTTACAATAGATACCAATTTACCCATCACTCGTCCTCGAGTGACAATGTAGAAAAAAACGACTAAAGTAAGAGTAGAGTAGTACCTGAATCGACGAACAACTGGGGATACTTGTCTCGCATGTCCTTCTCGGTTTCCCATGTAGTTTCCTCAATTGGACGATGCTTCCATTGAACTTTCAAGGACTTAATCTCTTTGGTCCTCAACTTCCGGAAATCAAGATCAAGAATTGCAATCGGTTCCTTCTCATATTGGAGGTCTTTGTCTAACAACACTGAGTCCCACCTAATGATTTAATCCCCGACACCATGATATCTCTTCAACATTGATACATGAAACACTGGATAAACTCCAAATAAGTTAGGTGGTAAAGCCAATCTATACGCCAATGGCCCTACATAGTCAAGAATCTTAAATGGACCAATGTATCTAGTACTAAGCTTGCCCTTTTAGCCAAATCTCATCACCCCTTTCATTGGTAATACTTTTAGAAGAACATTCTCACCAGTCTGAAATGCCATGTCTCTTACCTTATGGTATGCATACTTTTTCTGTCCACTCTGGGCTGCTAAAAGCTTAGCTTGAATACTCATCACTTTATCTTGAGCATCCATCACTAAATCAACCCCAAAGGTTTCACATTTATAGCCTCAAACCATCCCATGGGTAATCTACATCCCCTCCCATAGAGTGCCTCAAATGGTGCCATATATATACTAGAGTGATAACTATTATTATAGGAAAACTCACACAAAGGTAGAAACGTATCCCAATGTTCCCCAAAGTCAATCACACATGCCCTCAACATGTCTTCTAACATTTGAATAGTCCTCTCTGACTGTCCGTTCGTCTGTGGATGGAAAGTTGTACTAAAAGTGAGTTGTGTGCTCAATTCATCATGTAGTTTCCTCCAAAACTTGGATGTGAATTGGGTACCATGGTCTGATATGATAGAGAGGGGCACCCCATGCAACTTCACTATCTCTTTCATATAAACTTTAGTCAATTGTTCAACATTATAATCTATTCTTACCGGAATAAAATGGGCTG
>NW_006239048.1:67517-87358 GCF_000226075.1 Solanum tuberosum | reverse complement strand
TGTGTCTAAGATGGCCATGTGAGACTTAGACTTCCGCTGTGTGTTTTTAAAGTTGTTTTAAGAAGTTTAAATGTGTGGATGTAAATAAGTTTTTTTATTATTCCGCACTATTTTCATTATTGAATGCAATGAATGACTATGTGGCTCGTATAAGACCCGTTCGGGGTCGAGTACGCCTTGTTACGACTTGGGGGTGCTCCCGGGTCGTGACACAAACCCCCATTTCACAACACACCTTCACCCCATGACACTCAGAAACTACCCTTTCATGCTAAGATCAGTTTAGGGAGTTCTACTCGCCGGAATTCAATTCTGTAAAGTCGTACAGGTTCCTTAACGTCTTAGATATCTACTCATGTGATCAAATTCATAATTAGATCTCCCATTTGTTGACATATTTACCTAGACTTCACTGACTCCGATTTCTTCCAAATCTAGACTAGGTTGAGAAATTCCAAGTTATTACCAAAAAGTTTTCCGGCCCAAAAATTTTCCCCGTTGGCTTTTCTATAACGACGAGAAAAGGTTTTTACAATAGATACCAATTTACCCATCACTCGTCCTCGAGTGACAATGTAGAAAAAAACGACTAAAGTAAGAGTAGAGTAGTACCTGAATCGACGAACAACTGGGGATACTTGTCTCGCATGTCCTTCTCGGTTTCCCATGTAGTTTCCTCAATTGGACGATGCTTCCATTGAACTTTCAAGGACTTAATCTCTTTGGTCCTCAACTTCCGGAAATCAAGATCAAGAATTGCAATCGGTTCCTTCTCATATTGGAGGTCTTTGTCTAACAACACTGAGTCCCACCTAATGATTTAATCCCCGACACCATGATATCTCTTCAACATTGATACATGAAACACTGGATAAACTCCAAATAAGTTAGGTGGTAAAGCCAATCTATACGCCAATGGCCCTACATAGTCAAGAATCTTAAATGGACCAATGTATCTAGTACTAAGCTTGCCCTTTTAGCCAAATCTCATCACCCCTTTCATTGGTAATACTTTTAGAAGAACATTCTCACCAGTCTGAAATGCCATGTCTCTTACCTTATGGTATGCATACTTTTTCTGTCCACTCTGGGCTGCTAAAAGCTTAGCTTGAATACTCATCACTTTATCTTGAGCATCCATCACTAAATCAACCCCCAAAGGTTTCACATTTATAGCCTCAAACCATCCCATGGGTAATCTACATCCCCTCCCATAGAGTGCCTCAAATGGTGCCATATATATACTAGAGTGATAACTATTATTATAGGAAAACTCACACAAAGGTAGAAACGTATCCCAATGTTCCCCAAAGTCAATCACACATGCCCTCAACATGTCTTCTCATGCCTGAATAGTCCTTTTTGACTGTCTGTCTGTCTATGGATGGAAGGTTGTACTAAAAGTGAGTTGTGTGCCCAATTCATCATGAAGTTGTACTAAAAGTGAGTTGTGTGCTCAATTCATCATGTAGTTTCCTCCAAAACTTGGATGTGAATTGCGTATCACAGTCTGAGATGATAGAAAGGGGTACTCCGTGCAGCTTTACTATCTCCTTTACATAAACTTTAGCCAATTGTTGAGCATTATAATCTATTCTGACCAGAATAAAAATGGGCTGACTTAGTCAATTGGTCAACCACTACCCAAATAGAATCAAACTTTCCCAAAGTCTTGGGAAGACCAACCACGAAGGCCATAACTATCCTTTCCCCCTTCCATTCCGAAATTGGCATTCTCTGAAGCAAACCTGCAGGACTTTGGTGCTTATACTTTACTTGTTGGCAATTTTAACACTTAGCCACAAACTCCATCATATCTTTCTTCATGCCAGGCCACCAATAAAGTTGTTTCAAATCTCGGTACATTTTGGTCACACCCGGATGAATGGAATACCGCAAACCATGGGATTCTGTCAACAATTTCTGAATCAAGCCGCCCACTCTAGGAACACAAATCCTTCCTTTAAAACTAAGTACTCCTTCCGCATCAAGAGTGGTCTCTTGTGCCTTAACCGACACTGTTTTATTTTTGAGCTCTTTCAAGCTGTCATCCTCAAACTGTTTGGCCTTGATCTCCTCAATGAACGTGGCCCTTACCTCAATGCTAGCACCCCAACTTTCTCTGAGATGCCCAACTGCGTGAACTTAGACTCCAAGGTATGAATCTTCTTAGCCAAAGGTCGCTTGGATATACTCAAGCAAGCTAGACTACCCATATTTACCGCCTTCCAATTTAGCACGTTTGCCACCACATTAGCCTTGCCCTAATGATACTGGATGGTCACATTATAATCCTTGAGTAACTTCATCCACCTTCGTTGTCTCAAATTCAGATCATTTTGAGTAAATACATGTTGCAAGCTACGATGATCCGTAAACACCTCACACTTGACACCATAGAGGTAGTCGCCATATCTTAAGAGCGAACACTACCGCTACCAACTCTAAATCATGTGTTGGGTAATTCCTCTCATGCACCTTCAATTGTCGCGATGCATAAGCTATAACATCCTTATCCTGCATTAACACATCACCCAAACCCAAATGGGAAGCATGACAATAAATAATAAAATCCTTACCTTCCATCGGTAGTGCTAGAATAAGTGTTGTGGTCAAAAGAGTCTTGAGCTTTTGAAATCTTTCATTACACTTTTCAGTCCATTCAAAGGGTACCTTTTTCTTGGTCAATCTAGTCAAATGTGTGGCGATAGAAGCAAAGTTCTTCACAAATCGACAATAGTAGCTAGCGAGCCCCACAAAACTTTTAACTTTAGTCACAGAGCTAGGCCAAACCCAATTCTTAACCGCTGCAATCTTTTGGGGATCTACCATTACCCCTTCTTTTGAAACTACATGCCCCAAAAAGGTAATCGATGTCAACCAAAATTCACACTTAGAAAATTTCGCATACAACTTTTGTTTCCCAAGAACACCCAGAAAAATATGGAGATGGTCGGCATGATCTTCCTCACTTTTCGAATAAACCAAAATGTCATCAATAAATACTATAACAAATGAATCAAGAAAGGGTTTGAACACACCATTCATCAAACTCATGAAAGCTGCAGGCGCATTTGTCAACCCAAACGACATAACTAGAAACTCGTAATGCCCATAGCGGGTTCTAAACGCCGTCTTGGGCACATCCTCATGGTAACCAGACCTTAGATCAATCTTAGAGAAAACTGATGCACCTTGCAATTGGTCAAAAAGATCATTTATTTGAGGCAATGGGTACTTGTTTCGAATGGTGACCCTATTCAATTGTCGGTAATCTATACACATCCTCATACTACCATCATTTTTCTTAACAAACAAGATAGGAGCACCCCACATAGAAGCACTAGGACTGATGAAACCCTTATCAAATTGCTCTTAGATTTGAGCCTTAAGCTCTCTCAACTTCACTGAAGCCATGCAATATGGAGGGATAGAAATGGGGCGGGTACCAAGTTCCAAATTAATGCAGAAATCTATATCCCTGTTCGAAGGCATACTAGGCAAATCAGTAGGAAACACTTCTCTAAATTCTGACACCACACCACATGAATAGACTCAATAGAAGGAGACTCAACCTCAATATCCCGAATATGAGCCAAATAAGCCCAACAACCCTACCCTACCAGTTTCCTAGCCCGAATGGAGGATATGATTTTAGCTGGCTTAGGCTTGTACACCCCTTCCCACTCTAATTTTTCCCTACCAGAATTACCATTTCTCTGGCCTCCACGGCCTCGCTGATTTCCTTCTCATATGCCCAGGTTCTCCACAATTTTAACACACTTAATAACTTAACAAAGTAAGCATCGTTGCTATTGTAGTAGTCGCATCATGACCCTCTTTGATATACCCTCAATCTAGGAAATTGAAGTAGAGATTCTAACTTCAATTGTCGCAAGATAATTTCATCATTTACTAAGCAACCCATACATGTTATGACAACAATACTAAATGCATTTTCCAAAGTAATGGTGTTCATTATCCAGCCGTCCCTTACAAAACTTCTTGAATGTTGTCACCTATAAGCTCGAATCTATAAATCTGAACTTAATCACTTCACAAAGCGACGAATTTGCTCTATGTTCATGAACTCATCTCTCCTTCTATCCCTCAAAGTTCAGGGTATATACTTCTGCGTACAGAAAGCTATAAAATGTTTTCCAAGTCATGAGTAGTGCATTTACTAGTCGACACTCAACATGAGACAACCACCACATTTTCTATTGTTGGTGTTGTTGTTTCCACTTTACAACTCAATTACTAACCAGATACGAGATACAGTAAAGAAACAGATACCAATTTATATCACTTGGATACCAATTGGATTCAAGTCATAGCACGAAAGAAGACAAAAGAAATAGAGAGATTTCCTAAAGTCATATAGCCTCTCAAAGAAAAGTACAGACTTCTCCGTACCATTCCGCGAAAGTCTACTAGACTCATTTTGGTACACCGAGAACAACGAACCTAGGGCTCTGATACCAACTTTATCATTATCCAGACCGTCGTGATTGTCACCCACACTAACCCTCCGATGGGAGAACCATTAATACTAATTAGCTAACCCAAGAACTAAACATTTAAAGATACAGAAGCAGGTTTAAATGTCTAAAGGAAAGGAAAATAAGGAGTTCCTCTAAACTCCAACAAAAGTCTAACAACCAAATGCGAAAATAATACTTAAAACCTAAAATTCAATGTACCAAAACTCTAACAAAAATCATAAGTCTAAAGGAAATGGGTACAACCCAATTAAACATAAGAAAGTCTAAAGTACTAGTCTAAATCTGAAGATGTGGACTTAAACAAAAAGAGAACTTATGGCAGCCCAGAAGAACTGGCTCACCCTTGAATTCAAGTCGATCACTGGTTTTCTAAACGAGGTCTGTTAGTAGCCGCCTGAATATGCCTTGTACTCAACAAAGAAAGAGCAAGTGCAGTATCAGTACACAACCACAATGTACTGGTAGGATCACGCGGCTATCCCAATAGGTGAAACATATATAAGTCATTACAACAATAAGAAACATGCTCTGAACATATTCAATATCAATTATCACTTACGAACAACGCACAATTTCACAAATCTCCAAGATATACAGTCATGTCAAGTCAATGGTCCTCTTATGGAACTCATACTCAAACTGTTAGTGTACCGATATGTGGTACCCAATCCAAGTTAGTGTGCCGGACGTGACGCCCGATCCCATATATGCACCGAAACGTGGAACCCGATCCAAGTTAGTATGTTGGAACACAACACCCGATCCATTCAACTAGCGACAATCACAATCACAATGTACATTCTCATAATCGTACAATCAAGTCATGATTCATGACATACAATTATTCAATCATCCTCATTTACAATTAGTGTGATCAATAATGTAACATTCGCATACATACATGCATTATTATGAAGTAATTACCAACATACATCACACAACATGAAATCACAACCATCACCTACCTCGAACAAAGCTTGAATCCCCTAAGAAACTTGATTCTTTCCTTTTCGGATTCTTTCTGCTTGTTCTTGGTCTACAAACAATCAATATATCGCGAGGACCAATAAACAAAACCTAATTACCCGGATCATAATTAATAATAACAACCCTAGGTCGAACCCTTGGTCCCTATTCCTAAATTAGGGCTTTTTCCACCATCCAAACAGCTTCAAAATCTTCCCCCAACTATAATTACCGATGAATTTACATTCCATGGATCGAAAAATGGATTTGGGGAGTAAAATCCTTACCTTTAGCACAAAATTTCGTGGAATACTGTCAAGAACTCGTCTGGGATCGTCTCCTAGCTCTCAAGAATAAAACTTGTAGAAAATAACGATTTTGGGGTTTATTTCTGACTTAATTCGGGACTAGCCCGCCATGGCAGCCCCATCCCGCCACAATGGCCCCGCCCTGGTGGGAAAATCCCGCCTTGGCGGCTTTCACGGAAACAATGAGCAAATTTAATAGTTTCAAACCCCCATATCACAACACATCTTCACCCCATGACACTCAGAAACAACTCTTTCACGCTAAGATCAGTTTCGGGAGTTCTACTAGTCCGAATTCAATTCCGTAAAGTCGTACGGGTTCCTTAATGTCTTAGCTATCTACTCATGTGATCAAATTCATAATTAGATTTCCCATTTGTTGCCAGATTTCCCTAGACTTCCTGACTCCAATTTTGTTCAAATCTGGACTAGGTTGGGAAATTTAAAGTAACTACCAAAAAGTTTTTCGGCCAAATTTTTTTCTCGTTGGCTTTTCTATAACGACGGAAACAGGTCGTTACATAAGGTCAATAATGTTTCATAGGAGAAGACGAATACAATATCCAACAGCTTCTACTTTTCTTCTTTATGGTGGGAGCTGTGTCATGATATTATTCATTTACATGACGTATCTTTAGTAGCTCTTGTACATCTTTAGACTAGAATCTTGGGGGTGTTAATTATTCTAGAAATTCAATCTTGGTTTTGTTTTAACTCAGTATCTTGTAAACTTCTTGAACTTTCCGTTTTATCTCTTATCTTCTTAAATTTTTCCGCATGATGAAATTGTTTAGGGATTAACGGTTCTCCTATCTAGGTGTTAGAGTAGGTGCCTGCACAGCCCGGTGGGTTGGGCTGTGACAATGCCTCAATTTTTTATTTTTTAGGAGTTTTTTAAAAAAAAAATCAAAAGACTG
The DNA here is from genome assembly GCF_000226075.1 of Solanum tuberosum. Lineage (NCBI taxonomy): Eukaryota > Viridiplantae > Streptophyta > Magnoliopsida > Solanales > Solanaceae > Solanum > Solanum tuberosum. The sequence goes on along the minus strand of NW_006239048.1, from coordinate 80,662 downwards.
ATTATTATTTTTTTGAAAATAAGAAAAAAATATCAATGATGACCATATTCAATTCTTATCACCATCAATGCTATTAATTTATTTTACTTATTTTTCTTTATCTCAACATTAATGTTATTTATATTATTTTCTTAAATCACTTTTTTTTCTTTTTTTTTGGTTCTTTATATTTTCTTTTATTTGTTTATTTCTAGGAAATAATTATCATAACTTCATAAAAAATTTAACAAAATTTATTTGTCTTTTTGAATTTTAGATCATTTCTTTTGCTAAAAGATCTCTCTATATATAGAATATGTATTCTACAAATTTCTTTCTTTTTAATTTTATCTTAATTTATTTATGCTTCTTTACTTAAAGTTTGTTATTTTTTTTAGATTTCATTAATTAAAGTGTTATTACTGACATTATTTCTTTCAACTTCTTTATTCTACTAATTTCTTTCTTCTTTTACTTTGTCTTATTATTTTTTTTGTGTCTTTAGTTCAAATTTATTTTATTTTTAGTTTATGAAATTTTCAAAAAATAAATTATTATATTTTAATTAATCAAAATTTAAGTTATTCTTCCAAAAAAGGATTATGCCTCAAATTTTGTATTATTTTTTGATGTTTTTTTTTAAAATTTTAGAAGACTAATTTTTTTAAAAAACCAAAATATCAAAGATGACTATATTTAATTCCTATTATCATCAATGCTATTAATCATTTACTTCCTTCCCTTAATCTCATTGTTAATGTTATTTATATTATTTCCTCAAATCACTTTTTTTGTTCTTTATATTTTCTTTTATCCGTTTATTCCTAGGAACTAATTATTATAACTTCACAAGTATATATATATATATATAAAAAAAAAAAAAAACTAATTATTATAACTTCATAAGTATTGCAATTTCTTTTACAAAATTTTATTTGCCTTTTTGAATTTGCTAGAAGATCTCTCTCACACATACGCGTATATATATATATATATATAATAAGCCACAATGCAACTATGATTGTAACTATCTTGTTAGCTTTCAACCAAAAGCTAACAAGATTTTTAGTGACAAATTTATTATTTAGTTAAATAATAAATATGTCATTTGTATATATATTTATTACTCATTTCTTTTGAATTTGTTAATCTGATTTTGATCTGACACATAGTTTACGAAAGTAAATTAGATTTTGAGAAAAAACATTAAGTGATACTTGAAGTTGTCCCAGATTTTCAAAAAGACACCTTAACTTTGCATGCGTCCTATTACCCCACAAAACATTCAAAACAATAAATACACATTTTTTACACAATATTTCCACTTTGGACAAAAATATCCTTCGAATGTGCAATTTCTTAAAAACAAAAAGTCGGACCCATTATTGATGTATTCAAGGATGCTTTGGTAATTTCCTATGATGAATTCGTTTTGTTTTGTTTCTTTTAAATTTATTTTACTATACTAAATAATTCTATAAAATATTATGAATCACAATAATTAATTACTTAAATATTTAAAAGATATAAAAATATTTAAAAGACCTGATTGACTCTTCAAATTTTACCGGTGACACATAAATTGGGACAAACGAAATAATATATATTATTTGAAAATTTCTTAGAAAGTACTATAAATTACAATAATTAATAGTTAGAAATATTTCAAAGACAAAAAAAATTGATTGAATCTCAAATTTTTTTTAGTAATACATAAATTGAGAAAGAAGAAATGACCGCTATTATTTGAAAATGGCGTATAAGTATTACAAATCATACAATAAGAATTAACAATTTAAAATTTTAAAAGACTTTAATGCTTTATACTTATTCTATTTCCACTTTGGACACAAATATCCTCCCAATATGCATATTTTTTTAAACAAAAAGTCGGACCCATTATTGATGCATTCAAGGATGCTTTGGTAATTTTCCTATGATGAATTCGTTTTGTTTGTTGGTTTAATTTTTTTAAATAATTGTATAAAATATTATAAATCACAATAATTATTTACTTAAATATTCAAAAGATATAAAAATATGTAAAAGATCTGATTAACTCTTCAAATTTTATCGGTGACACATAAAATTGGACAAATGAAATAATATATATTATTTAAAAAATACCTAGAAAGTACAATAATTTACATAATTAACAATAGAATATTTTAAAGACAAAAAAATTGATTGAATCTCGAAATTTTATTAGTACCACATAAATTGAGAAAGAAGAAATAACCTTTATTATTTCAAAATTGCGTAAAAGATATTACAAATCATACAACAATAATTAAAAATTTAGAATGTTAAAAGACATAAAAATTTTTTTACCATATTAACAATAATTAAAAATTTAAACTATTTTAAATTAATATTAAAGTTTGACTAACTCTTTAATTTTGTCTTTGTCACATAAATTGAAATAAAAATTATACATATTGGGCCCGTGCTAGCACGGGCTCTGATGTCTAGTATATATATAAAGGAAGAACATAGAGAAGGTAATGTGGCACCTCCCTATGGCCTCCATTTATATTTTTTTTATCCTTTTCTTTACAGTTTTTCTTATTGCTTTCAATTATTTTTTTCTTGCAAAATCATTTTCTTAACTTATACCTTTTCAACTATATAAATTATATTCTTAAAAATTAGTATTAATAATATTCATAACTCCCAAACATGTCATATTCATAACCTCTCAAGCCTTTCATATTCATAACCTCTAATTATTTAATGTAGAAGTATATTAACACTATAAAATCACACTAAAATTGTGTGTTATTTTGTAGTCATCTTCGGTTGGAGAATTAGTGGCAGACATGTTACAGTATTTTTAAGTTTTGAGGTGCATTATATTTTTCAAATATGATTTCATATATTACTTTTAATTAGCAAGTAAGGCTGATATGTCAAAGCATATATTTTTTTTCTTCTGAATAAATTATTTTGGTTTGTTATCTTTATGATTCTCTTTATAACCATAAAAATGGAGATTCATTTTAGGACTAATAATTTGTTATTATTTTTCTTGACTCTTGTATATGGGATGAAATGAAATCATCCAGAGATTGAGATTAATGGGTTTTGAGCTATATATGTTGATTTTTTTAATTTTTTTTTAGGTTCTTAAGAAGTAATGTTTTTATTATATTATTTCCTTTTGGATTATTTATGTTTTGTCAAAAATGATTATATGTGCAAAATAATTTGATATGTCTAATATAATTACAACTCTTTCTTTTTTGAATATTTTTTTTCTCCTTTTCTTGACTTTTTTTCTTATTTCTTTCAATTATTTTTTTCTTGCAAAATCATATTCTTAACTTATACCTCTTCAACTATATAAATTCTATTCTTAAAAATTAGTATTAATAATAGTCATAACTTCCAAACCTTTCATATTCATAACGTCTCAAGCCTTTCATATTCATAACCTCTAATTATTTAATGTAGAAGGTTATATTAACACTATAATATCACACTAAAATTGTGTGTTATTTTGTAGTCATCTTCGGTTGGAGAATTATTGGCAGACATGTTACAATATTTTTAAGCTTTGAGGTGCATTATCTTTTCCAAATATGATTTCATATATTACTTTTAATTAGCAATTAAGACTAATATGTCAAAGCATATTTTTGTTTTTTCTGGATAAATTATTTTGGTTTGTTATCTTTATGATTTTCTTTATAACCATAAAAATGGAGATTCATTTTAGGACTAATAATTTGTTATTATTTTTCTTGACTCTTGTATATGGGATGAAATGAAATCTTCCAAAGATTGAGATTAATGGATTTTGAGCTATATAGGTAGATTTTGTTTTAGGTGCTTAAGAAGTAATGTTTCTATTATATTATTTCCTTTTGGATTATTTATGTTTTGTCAAAAATGATTATATGTGTAAAATAATTTGATATGTCTAATATAATTACAACTCTTTCTTTGTTGAAATCATACATTTAAAATTATTTGTTTGTGTTCGTGAAGATATAACTTCTGAGTTTTTTTTTAAAAAATATTTAATTTATTCTCTTTAGACCTCTATGTAATTCTTAAATAATTTTATTATATTATATTGATAACACTCTTCAAAAAAATTATTTATTCAGGTAAATTCATCTCTCACTTTTTTGTTGATAATATTAGCTTATTGTGTTTGTGGGATATAATATTTTAAAACATAGAAGCAGAAATGAGTCAATGGATATCAATATGCTACTTAAAGATATACGTACATATACTTCCATAGTCTGGTGAAGCAATTTTTATTAACAAAAATGATAGAACATGAGAATGTAAAGTTAATTTATAATTTTGAAACTATAGTTGGTTTTATTAAATATAAATTATTTATTAATGTGTAAAATTGTAGTCTTTTAAATTTTCATTTTTGTTGTTTTCTAGGAGATTTCAAGTTGTTTATTAATAAGTCAAGTTGCAGTCTTTATATTTTTCATTTTTGTTGTTTTCCAGGAGTTCTCAAGTAATTTCAAAATTGCGATTAATTTATAATTTTAAAAATACAGTTGCTTTCCTTACTTTCTATTTACTTATAATAAAATATTTGTCACAATAACTCTAATTTTATTGTCTTTTCATTTTCTATAATTAATGATCTTTATTAGTGTAATAATATACAAATATTACTCATATTATGTTACAAACAAGCCCAAAGCTACATTCTTAATCATCTTAATTACTGTGACTCTTTATTCTTAGGAATTTATTATATTGAATGTAATATTTATTTAAAATGTGAAATATACTTTTTAATATTTCTGTGTTTAATCCAAGAAAAATTAAAAGAAATAGAAATTTGTATGTGTCATATTTTGAATCTTTTTTGTGTAGTTAATTCTCTCTTTTGTTCTCTTTTATGTTTATTTTCTTACATTCTTTTGTTTTCCCAATATAAGTTTTCCCAAAAAGTAATAGGATATCTGAACCTAAATATAATAATAATATATTAAGATATGGAAACTAACTATTTTTCATCAGTTAAATATGTAAACTTATTTTTATCTAAAATTTAATTATTAAAATTTATTAATCAAATATTAAATTAATCTAATATTGTACAATAGAAATAATTAAAATGTGTGATGATTGGGTGATGACGACAACAAGTAATAGTAATTGTGGATAATGATTAAAAATAGTGCTGGCTATCGATGTAGTCATGGATAATAACTATTAATGGCAATCTGAGTTTACACATTGTCGAAAAATTGTACTAAGAATATATTTAAAAAGATTACAAAGAAGCAGAAAAGAACGATAAGATTTCAAGTTTACAAAAATATAAATAAATTATACTAAAAAAAATCCCAAATAAAAAAAGAAAAAAATGATCACATCTCAAGTTTACATTCCTGTAGTTCCAATATTACCTTCTCTTTTTCTCTATGAATATTTTTAATATTTAACTTTCAGAAGTTCACATATATTGATTTCCTAATAAATTTCATATTTTATCTAAATATGTTTCATAGCTTCTCTTCTATGAAATTATGTGATTAATAAAAAATTCCTTTTATTAAAATAATTACTAATATTAATATGTAGTTTTATTTTAATTATTTTCCTAACCGAGCAAAGTGCGGCTAAGTACATTGTATACGATAATTGTACATTTCTATTATTTGACTTAAAAGTCGGTCTATATTTTATTTTTTCCTTTATCTTAGTCGAAAATTTTGATTTTCATGCATGTGGGGGCCCTTTTCCCCCTATTTCAGGCTTTTTCAATCTACTTTGTACTTTTTTTCCAAGCCCCTATATATGAATATCACTTCAGCAAATTTGTGCCACACAACTTCTTCTTTTACTTTCATTTTGTATTGAATATTGTATTTTTATAAAATATATTAGATATGAAAAGTTTGTCTCTAGAGTAAAAAGAAAATTGAAATTTATTGATTATAAATATAAATTAAATGTATTTTTTAATGGAGTGAACAATGTTACATACTTAAATTTGTTTAAATTATGTTGTTGTTCTTTTTATTTTAATTTATTTGTGTTACTGTAACGACCTGTTCCCGTCGTTATGGAAAAGCCAATGGAAAAAGAATTGGGGCTAGAAAAACTTTTGTAGTAACTTGAAAATTCCTAGCCTAGTCCAGATTTGGACGAAATCTGAGTCATGCGAGGTCTATAAAAATCTGGTAATGAATGAGAGATTCAATAATGAATTTGATTACATGAGTGGATAACTAAGACATTAAGGAGCCCGCACGACTTTACAGAATCGAATCTGGGCGAGTAGAACTCCCGAAATTGATCTTGGCGTGAAAGGGTAGTTTTAGAACGTCCTGGTTTGAAAGTGTATTGCGAAATGGGGGCTTAGAACTCAAATTCTGAGGTTCTGTCTTCGTGCAGGCCGCCGTAGCAGGATGGGTGCCGCTGTAGCGGGTCAGTCGCGACTTAAATCGGGTAAAAACCCCAAAAATGCTATTTTCTGCAAACCTTCGTTCTTAAGAATCAGGAGGCGACCCAGGAGGAGTTCTTGATAGTTTTCCACGACTTTTGGTGCTAAAGGTAAGGATTTTACTCCCCTAATCCATTTTTTGATCCGTAGAACTTAGATTCTTGGTTAATTATTATTGGGGGAAGGTTTTGACTTGAAACTAATGGTGGAAAAATCACTAAGTCGGGTATTGGGGTCTTGGGTTTGGTCGAGGGTTGACGAATTTGATTGTAACCTGGATAATTAGGCCTCATTAATTGATCCTTGCAATAAATTGTTGTTTGTAAACCTAGAACAAGCAAAAGAATCTGGAAAGGGAATATTCAAGTACTTTAGGAGGATTTCAAGCTTGGTTTCGAGGTAGGTGATGGATTGATTCTTGTTTGCGTGATATATATTGGTGATTACTTCATTGTAATGCATGTATGTATGTGAATGAAGCATTGTTGATCGAACCTAAAGAAATGAGTGCGAATGAATAAATGTATGCCATGATTAACAGTTGATTGTATGATTATGAGAATGAACATATGAGTGTGATTGTGATAGTGGTTGTGTTGAATGGATCGGGTGTCACGTTCCGACACACTAACTTGGATCGGGTGCCACGTTCTGGCATATATATTGGATTAGGTGTCACGTTCCGACACATTAACTTGGATCGGGTGCCATGTTCCAGCGCGTATATTGGATCGGGTGTCACGTTCGGCACACTAATTGGGATCAGGTACCACGTTTTGGTACACTAAGAGTTTGGGTATGGGTTCCATGAGAAGACCATTGAATTGTCATATTTACTTGTTATTGAGAAAGTGGAATTGTACATTGCTCTTGAAATGATAATTGTGTTTATATTCAGTGCATGTCATGTTTTGTTTAATGGGATAGTCGTGTGATCCTACCAATACATTGTGGTTGTGTACTGATATTGCACTTGTTAGTTCTTTAATGGGTACAGGGCACCTTCAAGCGGCAATCGATAGACCTCAGCTAGGAGATCAGTGATCGAGATCAAATTCAAGGGTGAGCCAGTTCTTTCAGGCTGTCACGGAATCCTTCATTTTTGTTTAGTCCATTCTTTTCAAACTTAGACTATTGTTTAGATGTTTCTTATGCTTAGTTTTGGATTGTACCCATTTCCTTAGACTTGTTGAATTTAGATGTTTTGGTACAATGACTTTCAGGTTCTAAGGGTTAAACTTCCGCATTAGTTTGGTTAGTTATTTGTTAAAACTTGTGAAGTTTATGGGAAATCCAGTTTATTTCTGCATTTAAACCTACTTCCGTATCTTTAAATGCCTTAGTTTTCATAAAATTTGTTAGATGAGTTTTAGTTAATGGTTCTCCCACCGAAGGGTTAGTACGACGGTCTGGGTCGTGACAAAGTTGGTATCAGAGCCCTAGGTTCGTTGATCTCATTGTACCAAAATGAGTCTAGTAGAGTCTTGCGGATTGGTACAGAGACGTCTGTACTTTTCTTCGAGAGGCTATAGGACTTTAGGAAAAACTCACTTCTTTCTACTCATTTCGTGCCATGACTTGAATCCAATTGGTATCTAGGTGATACAAATTGATAGCTGACTTTATTCACTCTATCTCATATCTGGTTAGTAATTGAGTTGTAAAATGGAAACAACAACACCAACAATAGAAAATGTGTCCTTGGAAATATGTATGTTTCCCTGAATCACAGTAGGTATGTAATGACTAGAGACAAACATGAGGTTTTTATTATGTTCTTATGATTGAAACCGTTAGGGTACCGAATCTGAAGATTCTTATGATTTTCTTGTTGATTGTCATGAGCTGCTTCATAAGATGGATAAAGTAGAGTGAGTTAGCATTGAGTTTATGATATACCGGTTCAGGGGAGACACTAAAATATGGCGGTGGTTTCATGTTGAGTGTTGACTAGTAAATGCATTACTCATGACTTGGGAAACATTTTATAGCTTTCTATATGGAGAAGTACATACCTCGAATTTGAGGGATAGAAGGAGAGATGAGTTCCTAAATATAGAGCAACATAATATATTTGTTGCAGCCTTTAAGGAAAAAGTTTGTGTTTTATCCAATATGGTACTCCACTTTGCTGCAGTCTAAAGGAGCAAATTCGTCGCTTGTGAAGATATTAAGGTCAGATTTGCAGATTCAAGCTTATAGGTGACAACATTCAAGAAGTTTTGTAAGGGACATCTAAATAATGAATACCATTACTTTGGAAAATGCATTTAGTATTGTTGTCATAATATGTATGGGTTGCTTAGTAAATGATGAAATTATGTATGGACCAATATGGTTAGAATCTCTACTGTGATTTCCTAGATTGAGTGTATATCAAAGAGGGTCATGATACGAGTACTACAATAGCAGCGATGCTTACTTGGTTAAGTTATTAAGTGTGTTACAATTGTGGAGAACCTGGGCATATGAGGAGGAAATTAGTGAGGTCGTGTAGGCTGGGGAAATGGTAATGCAGGTAGGGGAGCAGTGTCGCCAGGCAAGAAGGTTGCCCGTCAAGATGATAGGGCTCAGTTTTATGCCTTTTCGGGCAAGACCAAGCCTGAGATGTCTGATGTAGTGGTCACATGTGCTAATCTTGTCTGTGACCGAATGGCTACCATTTTGTTTGATCCAGGTTCTACTTATTCATATGGGTCAGTTCAGTTTGCCTTGGGATTTGATGCGGTTGTGATGTTCTTGATGTTTCCATCCATGTTTCTACCCAGTTGGAGAGTCAGTCATAGTCACCCAGGTATATCGTGTTTGTCCTGTTCTGGTTATGGTTTTTCAAACTTAGGCTGATTTTGTTATTTTGGATATGACTGACTTCAATATAATCTTAGGCGTAACTTGGTTGTCCCCCCATTATGTTGTGTTAAATTGTAACACTAAGTCTGTGACTCTAGAGATCCCCTGTAGGGAAAAGTTAGAGTAGGAAGGGGTGTACAAGCCTAAGCCAGCTAAGATCATATTCTTTATTCGGGCTAGGAAACTGGTAGGGCAGGGATGTTTGGCATATTTGGCTCATATTCGGGATGTTGAGATTGAGTCTCCCTCTTTTGAGTCTATTTATGTAGCGTCTGAATTTAAGGAAATGTTTCCTATCGATTTGTCTGGTATGCCTCCGGATAGAGATATAGATTTCTGCATTGACTTGGAACTTGACACTCACCCCATCTCCATTCCTCTTTATCGCATGGCTCTGGCAGAATTGAGAGAACTTAAAGCCCAAATCCAGGAGCTTTTTGATAAAGGTTTCATCCGTCCTAGTGCTTCCACGTGGGGTGCTCCTGTCTTATTTGTTAAGAAGAAGGATTATAGTATCAAGACTAGTGATTTTATCTTAAGCCATAAATGAGTGGATTGATACCGGAATGACAAGCTTATAGATAAAGAAAGTCCCATTGAGTATACTTGGGTGAAGGAAATGGAAGATTTTAGTAAGAAACTGCGTAAAAAAAATGGGTTAGTCCTTTGAATTTGATGAGTATACCTGACTTTGAGGTGTCATGTTGATGAAAATGTTGACTTCGTAGTGATAGTTAGGGCTGACTGAGCTTAATGGTAATAAGAGATCGTGATAGATTGTGATGGGATGCAACTATATAATAAGATTTTGGTTAAGCTAATTTTGTATAGTAATTACGACTCGCGAGTATCTAAGGTTGTGGTTCCTAATATTTGGTAAGTAACGTGGCTGTATGGAAGGTTTTAAGAGATGGTGGGACACTATTCAAATAGAATTTAAAAGAGCTAGAGTAATAATGAAGAAAAAAAATGGGATGTAGTACAACCTTTAGAGAAATGCGAGAGCAAGAATATTTTATTTCATTGCAAAGGATAAAGAGGTATCTTAAGAGGGGTAGAAAATTGGGTTCAGAGATTCATGAATTCATTCGTTTCTATGGCTATGTTAAGAGTGTCACGGGTCCATTAGATTGGTTAAAAACTATGGGAAAAGACTTGAGAAAGGAGTGTACAGACATTAGCTCGAGTGTGATGATAAGTGCTTTGGTTTTGTTGTTGAGTTTAGTAATGAGTACGAGTGAATTTTTAGCAAAAGATATTGTAAGACCGATGTAGATACGATCAATGATAAGCGAAGATCCATAAATTCATAAAAATCTTCAAGGTACAAGCTAATGTTGATAGATAAGGGGATTGTGTTATACAGTTGAATTTACAATTCATATTTTTCATTGTAAGTCTACATTCGTGGTGATATATGTTGTCAAGGTATGAGTTGGCCAGGTGAGAAATGATCAATTGTATCAGATATTGAGCATTTGAAAGGACTTACACCTGGGTTGAGTCGTAAAGTTTATTATTGTTGATTGTTAAGTACTTAAGAAAGATTTCATTTTAAAGTGTTGGTTTAGAGTGAGGTAAATGATCGGAGTGTTCATGATGGTTGTTAGTATTGAGAGTGTGGATTTCAGTGGAATAATGTGAAGAGCATGTGGAGTCAACTCAATGGAAACGACTGGTATCGAGTCTTCAGAGGAAAACCTTTAGTGTTATTCCGTAAAATTCTTATATGACCATCTATTTCATTTTGTACGTGATTGTGAGTATGATTCACTAGCTATGCTCACGTATGTTTTCACTTTGGTGGGTGGATCCTTAGTGGTAGATCAGGTGTACCGATCCTGTGATGTTCTCTTGGTAGAATGTGGGGATCATTGGGTCCAATTCTATTGTTCTTAAGGGTAATCTACAATCACAATTGCTAAATCTAGCATTTTGATAGTGTTGTTAGGGGGTTTGTATGCTTGGACATATCCCTCGATGAGCATTTGATAAGTAAAGATCAAATTTTTATTACTTAAGCTCATGGAAATTTATGTTGTGGGATGGAGATGTTGTTAAGAACTATGATTGTTTGGGTATTATGAGTGTATGTTAGTTGGTTCAGGCTCACTTCTAATTGTAGGAAATATTGATTTAGAATTTTATCATGCTTATGTGAGAAAGGATTCGTCCTGATGGTTTTGTCAAGGTCCTTGCTAACATGTTGCAGACGTGGGTGCGATCAACTTTAGTGGTTATTGAGAATCGCTTTTGTTGTTAGTTAAGTTTATATACAACAAAAATAATCACTCGAGTATTGAGATGACTTCATTGAGGCATTGCATGAGAGGATATGTAGGTATTCAATTGGTTGGTCTGAGGACCAAGGAGATAAAGTCCGTGAAAGTTCAATGGAAGCATCGTCCGGTTGAGGAAGCTACTTGGGAAATCGAGAAGGACATGCGAGACAAGTATCCCCAGCTATTCGACGATTCAGATACTACTCTACTCTTACCTTAGCCTTTTTCTCCTAGTTTATCACTCGGGGACGAGTGATGGATAAATTGGTATCCATTGTAACGACCTATTCCCGTCGTTATGGAAAAACCAATGGGAAAAGAATTGGGGCTAGAAAAACTTTTGTAGTAACTTGGAAATTCCTAGCCTAGTCTAGATTTGGGCGGAATTTGAGTCATGCGAGGTCTAGGGAAATCTAGTAATGAATGAGAGACTCAATAATGAATTTGGTTATATGAGTGGATAGCTAAGACGTTAAGGAGTCCGTACGACTTTATGGAATCGAATTCGGGTGAGTAGAACTCCCGAAACTGATCTTGGCGTGAAGTGGTAGTTTTAGAACGTCGTTGTTTGAAAGTGTGTTGTGAAATGGGGGCTTGAACTCAAATTTCGAGGTTCTGTCTCTGTGCAGGCCGTTGTAGCGGGATGGGTGCCGTTGTAGCATGATGGGTGCCACTATAGCGAGATGGGTCCCGCTGTAGCGAGCCAGTCGCTACTTAAATCGAGTAAAAACCCAAAAAATGTTATTTTCTACAAACCTTCGTTCTTAAGAGTTAGGGGGATACCCAGGACGAGTTCTTGACAGTTTTCCACGACTTTTGGTGCTAAAGGTAAGGATTTTACTCCTCTAATCTGTGTTTCGATCCGTATAACTTAGATTCTTGGTTAATTATTATTGGGGGAGGATTTTGACCTGAAACTAATGGTGGAAAAATCACTAAGTTGGGTATTGAGGTTTTGGATTTGATCTAGGGTTGATGAATTTGATTGTAACTCGGGTAATTAGGCCTCATTAATTGATCCTTGCAATAAATTGTTGTTTGTAAACCTAGAACAAGTGGAAAGAATTTGAAAAGGGAATGTAACGACCCGTAAAATGAATAGGTGAAACTAGAGCCTAAAGATGTTGTTTTTGAGTTTGGTGTGAAGTTATGAGTTGCTAAATGATGTCCCGAGCTATGATTGAGGGGTTTAGGGGTTAAACGTCAAGGTACGACCCCCCAAAGACCAACCAAAGGTCCTTGAGGGGGACCCTAAAGCCTAACCCCAAGACCCCAAGGAAAACCAAAAAGTTGTAATTTTGGGATGACCTACGGATGGGGACCTAAACCCTGTAGGTCCATCCACGCCCCGTGGATGGCCTCCGTAGGTGAAGGCCCTAATTGACAAGCCACTGCCCCAAACCACGGACCAGCAGGACGGGGCGTCACCCACATACGGTCTGTAGGTCATGGGGAGTCGATGGCACCTGTGTTGCTGTCAAGTTTCAGCCAATATGGGGGCAACATGGTAAATTCATATTAAGTCTAGTTAAGTTGGGGGGACGGTTATTATGGAGTTATTAAAGTATTTTAAGGGTTTTTAAAGTATTAAACTCTATTTT
>NW_006239048.1:47919-67222 GCF_000226075.1 Solanum tuberosum | reverse complement strand
AAGTCTCCAATGTTTTCCCCAAAACCCTAGTTTTCAATCTATGCATGGGTTCAATTCCAAACGTTTTCAAAAGGCATTTAAATGATGAATCATGGTTTAATTGATGTTTTAATGGTGAATTAAGATGATTTCTTCTATGAACCCATGTTTTTCCCCAAAATCCTAAGTTGTGATTTGTGACTGGGAATTGATTGATCATGGAAATATGTTGATTTGTTGATGTTTATATTGGATTAGTTATTGAATCATGTCAATTTCCTTATTTATTTTAGTATCTTAGGTTTATGGGTTGATGTTGGTTCATAGCCTTGAAAGGCAAGTTAATGAAGGATATATGTATGATTATGATGTGAAGTGTATATATGTGTGATCTCAATAAAGGTGTTATGATCATGTTTAGAATGTAATTATGTTATGATTGAAAGCATATTCTCAATTAACACTTATGAATGATGATAGAATGTGAAGGGTTTCCATAATGTGATATTTATCTTGAATTGGTAGGCTTAGGCATCCTATTCTTGTATAAATGAAAGTAATATGGATTGTTGTATCTTGAATTGGTAGGCTAAAGGCATAATTTTCTTGTATTGATGAATGTGACCTTGAATGTAAGATCATGTCTTGAATTGTTAGGCTTAGGCATCCTCTTCTTGCATAATGAATGTGTCTTGACTTAATGAATATGAATCGATAGGCTTATGGCATTTCTTTCATAAATGACTTATCAATGTGTCTTGACTTGATGAATATAAATCGATAGGTCAATGTCATTTCTTACATAAATGAATGATAAAGTATTCTAGGCTATGTCTTGAACCGGTAGACCTAGTGTTGGTAGCCCTTCATGATGAGTCTAGAAACTAATGTGATGATACAACTTGAATCGGTAGACCTACTGTTGGTAGCTCTTTTCATGTGTGAAATGATGAACCTTGTATCAGTAGACCCTATGTTTATGGCACCCTTCTTGGAAAGTCAATGAGCTACTCCTTAATGTACCTTGAAACGGTAGACCTAATGGTGGTGGCCCTTTCTTGTGTAATGTACTTTGGGTTGGTAGGTCTAATGTTGGTGGTCCTCTCAAGTACAATACTGTTAATGAAAATGAACTACTCTATGGGAATGGAGGCTAAGCACCAAGTAGATATGGTAAGATGGAAACTCTCCCGATGTTAGGCTAGGGTTCCAAAGAACATCTTCCTATCGCATAACTATATGCACACATAGGATATTAGCTAGTAGGTTTTGACCTACGCTAAAATGTTACCGGTCCTACCTTAGGCAAGTAGACCATCTCTTTACGGTCTGGGGCTATATGACACCGGATTCCATGGTTTGCTCTCATGGTCTATGTCGGTTAATGCCTATCCCATCATGTGAGATGTGCATTATGGTTTCTTAAGAAGTTCTATGAAGTATGGGTGGTAGTATGAGATGTCATCCATGCATTGTACGAGTAGGCTTTGAGAGGGTCATAGTGAGTTCTCTAATGTATTAATAACTAATGAATGAAAGTGCTCTAAATGAAGCTAATGAAGAATGTTGACTTAAATGTCTAAATCTAATGATGCATGCTATACTTCGATTGTATTATGAGTTATTTCCCTTGTTATGACTTATGAAATGTTTATGTCTCTTATGTACGAGTATTGTGTAAAGATGAAAAGATGAATGGTAAGTTCACTTTTGGTGTCCTTAATGTGGTATCTAGTGTGGATGGTGGTATGGGACGCTATTCATACATTGCACAAGGTATGGCTTGGGGTTACTTGAGGTGAAAGTCTAATGCAATGAAATGTCCTATGTGGTTGATTATGTTCTAATGTGAAAAAATGACTTGTATGTTGGTTATGTTTGTATATTATGCCTCTTATACTCATGTTCATGAAGTTTTATCAAATTGGCATATAACATGACTTTCAAATAAAATGTCCGTTTTAAGCATGTTTTTGCATGGCTATCATACTTAGTACTTAATTGTGCTAACCCATATTTTATTTACCTTTATGAAGTGTAGGGATTGGTACACGATTTGATTCTCTCTAGTTGAAGCTTGGATTTGAGATTCTTCCGAGACAAAATGGTATGTTCTCATAGATCGAGGACAAGTATTTTGAAGTTTCTTTTCTTTCATGTAATAGACATATGTTAGACTTTCGATTGTAAAGGGGTGTGTCTCTACTTTAGTTTCAAGATGTTGTTTTAGATGGCCATGTGAGACAATAGACTTCCGTTGTTTTAAATGAGTATTTTCGATTGTATGGATTTAAATAAGTTTTAATTTCGTACCATTTTCCTTATATCGAATGTTATGAATGCTATGAGGCTTGTACGAGACCATTCGGGGTCAAGTACGTCGTGTCGCTTCCGGGGTATAGGCTCGGGTCGTGACAAGAAGATTCAAGTATCTTAGGAGAATTCCAGCTTGGTTTTAAGGTAGGTGATGGTTTGATTCTTGTTTGTGTGATATATGTTGGTGATTACTTCATTGTAATGCATGTATGTGTAAATGAAGCATTGTTGATCAAAACTAATGAAATGAGTGCGAATGAATAAATGTATGCCATTATTAACACTTGATTGTATGATTATGAGAATGTACATATGAGTGTGATTGTGATTGTGGTTGTGCTGAATGGATCGGGTGTCACGTTTTGACACACTAACTTGGATCGGGTACCACGTTTTGGCGCATATATTGGATCGGGTGTCACGTCCAGCACACTAATTGGGATCGGGCACCACGTTCCGGTACACTAACAGTTTGGGTATGGGTTCCATGAGAGGACCATTGAATTGTCATGTTTACTTGTTATTGAGAATGTGGAATTGTACATTGCTCTTGAAATGATAACTGTGTTTATATTCAGTGCATGTCATGTGTTACTTTGTTGTGACTACCTATATATGTTCGCGTGATCCTACCAGTACACTGTGTTTGTGTACTGATATTGCACTTGCTCGTTCTTTGTTGAGTACAGGGCACCTTCAAGCGGTTATTGATAGACCTCAGTTAGGAGATTAGAGATCGAGATCGAATTTCAAGGGTGAGCCAGGTCTTTCAGGCTACCACATAATCCTTCATTTTTGTTTAGTCCATTCTTTTTAGACTCAGACTATTGTTTAGATGTTTCTTATGCTTAGTTTTGGGTTGTACCCATTCCCTTAGACTTGTTGAATTTAGACGTTTTGGTACAATGACTTTCAGGTTCTAAAGGTTAAACTTTCGCATTAGTTTGGTTAGTTATTTGTTAAAACCTGTGAAGTTTATGGGAACTCCAATTTTTTTCTGCATTTAAACCTGCTTCCATATCTTTAAATACCTTAGTTTTCATAAAATTTGTTAGATGGGTTGTAGTTAATGATTCTCCCACCGGAGGGTTAGTGTGGGTGTCACTCACGACGGTCTGGGTCATGACAATTACTTTCCTTTTAAATTTATCATATAGTCAAAGATTATATGTGGGATACTATAAATCATTATAATTAACAACCTAAAATATTTTATTATGAATTTGAAAATTACGTAAAATAAACTATAAATCACAATAAATAAGAGGCTATGCAACTTTAAATACTTTTTTTAAAAATGAAAATCTTTAATTTGCTCTTACAATTCCATCGATGCCACGTGAAATTGAACAGATTGAATAACATATATTATTGAAAGTTATGTAAATGATACTATAGATCACAATAATTAACAACTGAAAATACTTTAAAATCATATTAGAAATTTGGTTGACTCTCCTAATTCCATATGTGTCACATAAATTGGAATAGAAGAAATAACATATATTATTAAAAAATGACGTAATTATAAATCACAACAAATTAACAACTTCAATCTTTTTTTAAAAACAAATACAAAATTTAATTGATCCTCAAAATTCCGTTTGTACCACATAAATTGAAACAAGAAAATAACATATATTGGGCCCGCGTTGGCGCTGGCATCTTATATATATAATTTAAAATTTGAAGTTGAAAAAGATATTTATAAGTTGATAAATATAGAGTAAATTTTAGGTTTAGCAAACATAAAAATCATATTTGTATGCTATAGCTATAGTTTGTATAATTGCGCTCATAGCAAACTTTAAGTTTGCTATGGCTATTAATTTGTAAATTTTGGTATACATATGCATAAAAAATATGTATTTGGATCTATTTGTATATTTTGGTATACAAATGGGTTTTGCATTTTATATTTCGGTATACAAATGGATCATGTATTTGTATATTTCGGTATACAAATGGGTCTTGCATTTGTATATTTCGGTATACAAATGGGTCTTGCATTTGTATATTTCGGTATACAAATGGGTCTTGCATTTGTATATTTTTGTCTATTTGTATATTTCGGTATACAAATGGGATGGCAAAAAACATGAAATATTTGCTACGAATTACAAATAAAAGAAACTATAGCTATAACATTTAATTTGAATTAATAGTTTGTTATTTCATACAATTTTCCCATTAATATATTACATATTATTTTTTTCCGCTTCCTATTTGTTTGATTACACAAATAACGTTATTATTATTATTATTATTATTATTTATCAACACTTTTGTCCATCCTATTTTCTTTGTTTATGTGGAAATAGGGACATAGTAGTTTGTTCGGTCAATCAAGTAACTTTGATCTCTACAAATTTCATTAAATGCAAAAAGGTATTTAACAAAGTGATAAATTTTCATCAATGATATTTTATATTTTATAAAATGAAATTCGAGAGTCAATCTATTTTTTATAATTTGTAAATATTTTAAGTTAATTATTGTGATTTATAGTATTTTTTTAATTTAATTTTCAGACATTATATGTAACTTCTTCGATCCCAATTTATGTGACACTTACAGAATTTCAAGAATTATCAAATTTTTATTTCTTTTTAAAATTTTAAGTTGTTAATCATTGTGGCTTATAGTACTTTCTTAGTTATTTCAAATAATATATGTTACTTCATTTGCTCCAATTTACGTGATGCAGATAAAATTTGAAAAGTCAATCAAATTTTAATTTGACCATAAAGTTTTTATATGTTTTTTATAGAATTAATTATTGTGATTTGTATTTTTTTTACCCCTAATTACTAAAAGTATAAATTATTAAAGATTATTTTTAAACATTTAAATGACAAAAAATGTCCCTTAATAGTATTGTAATTCCAAGAAACACACATGTCCTCGTCTTAGACATTGAAGCCCGTGCCAACACCCCAATAAATTACTCTTTTTGTCTCAATTTATGTAATATGAATGATATTTTGAGAGTCAAATAATTTCTTTTATAATTCAAAATAGTTTAAGTTAATTATTGTGCCCTATAGTATTTTTCTTTTACATAATTTTCAGATAATATAAGTAACTTTTTCTGTTCCAATTTATGTGGCACGGTGGCATCTATAAAATTTTGAGAATCAATCAAATATTTTATGTCTTTTAAATATTTTTATATGTCTTTATAAGTTGTTAATTATAATTATTATGGTTTTAGTACTTTTTAGTCATTTCAAATTTTAATTTGACCATAATTACATCACATAAAATAAGACAATAAATACTATATATTGGGCTCGCGCTGGCACGAGCTCCATTGTCTAGTATATATATATATATATAAGAGTAGGGATGTGAATGGGGCAGGGTGGGCAGGTTTAGGGTTATGCAGGACGGGGCGGGTTTAAGATTGTGCAATGAGGGTTGCGGGGGTTGAAGTGGATTTTTTAAAATAAATATGGGGCAGGGTGGGTTTGCGGATCTATGCGGATTTAAACTTAATTTTAACTTTTACATACTATAAGAGTGATAGATATTATCTATTAAGATAGTTTCTTTAAGATTACTAAAATATTCAAGATAGTAAATGAAAATGGTTCAACCAAAACTAATACAACTTCTTACATACTTCCCAATTGGGTTCTAAAAAATAAAATTTTAAGTCATTATCTATTAAATTGATATTACTTAATGAGAAAATGAATTTAATTTTATAAATCTTATTTTTAGTATCATACTTCACTAAAAAAGGAAAATATTACTTATGCAGAATGGGTTCAAGCGGGACAAGTCTATGTGACACGAATTGAAAATGAAAAAAATTATTACGTGAAACAAAAAGCGGATTAAAATTTTGTGAGCTCAACCCACCCCATCTTATTACCATCCCCGTATAAGAGAATCCTCAGGTCGGCCTCCCTCAATCAAAGAAAAATTAAATAGGCGCAATGGCTGCAAACAGTTTTAGGTGAAGGGGGTAACTTTTCTTCTTATAGTTAACTAATCATAAATGTATGGCAATAAATAATCTGCAAGTAGGATTCTTATTTTTATAGTTAAAAAGGATCCAAATTACATATAAGCTATGTCGTTTACTGAGTTTCATATTTGAATTATTGAGTGAGTTAAAAGTTATCTTTTAATTCAATGGTTCGCGAAATACACTTAATCACTTAGAAGTTAGATGTAGATTAAATATTTGTCTAGAAATTCTTATAAGCGCGTTTGTCCACTAATTTTCTCCGTTCAAGTCAAGAAATTTGATAGGCATAATTTATAATGCGTTGACACCTATATTATAAAAATAAGAATTAGAGTTATCAAAACACATCTAAACAATTCTAATTTTTTTTATTTCATACTTAAATTATTGAAAGTGTGAGTTTTCTACCTGAACTACACATCGACTAATTTATGATGATGTGTGCACATTCTCTATTTTATTTAAAATTTCCGTAACATGGCACTCCACATTGAAAATAATTCACAGAGGCAAATCTAAATAAATTAGTATTGGATTAAAAGGTTTAATAAAAATAGTTAAAGAAAAAAATTATCACCGTATAAATCAATTTATTCCAATCGTGATATCTACAATCTTCTTCACCTTCTTAGCTGTGGTCTCGTCTCTGCCGTGACATGGATATCTCTTCATGTAATTATCATTGTCAAGGTAAATAATTATTTATGTTAAATTTGAAATTTCTTTTACTTTGTTATTTTGTATAATTAACATTACAACAATCTTTTGTTACGCATACAATCGAAGATAGTAGGTGTGATGTATCCGTTATTTGTTGAAGGAATAAGTATAACGAAAAAATGGAATATACAAAAGAGTTTTAATGCAAAGAATGATTATGTTTACTACCATTCCATCCGTTCACGTACCACTTGTCACTTATTCTTAAATTAGATTTTTCTTTTTATTTGTTACTTTTGACATATTAAGAAAAGACAATAATTTTCTCCATGTTTTACTCTCAATATTAAATATTTATTTTTCAAATCATTTTCTAAGACATCATTTAATAGAGGATAGTTTGGTAAAATACTTATATCAATAATTATTTTTTTAATAAGTGAGCCAAGTCAAACTGTGACAAGTAAAAATGAGTGGAGAAAATATTTTTATAACACCTCGGGGGATTGAAGGTTATTCTTCATCCTGTATCGAAAACTCAGGTGTCTAAATTTGAGAAGTTTTTAACATCGTGCACGTACAAAAATAAATAATTTAAATTAGAGTTTGATAAAAAGTATATATTTTTATTTCCTTCTGAAAATGTCTTAAATATTTATGGAAAAATCGTTAATTACAATATTTTGAATATAAATTTATTTTCATAAGATTTTTATAATTTAATAATATTTTAACGAAGATAGTAAATTTAATTATATCAAAAAATTATTATTATATAAAGTAATTTTTATTAGTCGCCACTTGTTATATACATACAAAAGATTATATTTATTTTATTATGGATCTACCAAATTGTTCAAATCCATAGCTGACATAGTCTTCATCTAAAATTAAACAATTAAGAAATTAATATGTAGTTGTTAAAAGATAACCATGTGTAATTAACGGGAGAGGGCAACACAGAGGCAATTTAATATCAATTCATATCATAATTAACCTTCTAAAGTAGATTTGTCGGCAGGAATTTAGGATCTCTCAACATTTTTTATATTATACGTTAGTGAACTTGTACACGTTTTGCAAAAAGTGAATGATTGTTTTATAAATTTGTTATTATTTTTACTTTTATCACTATAGTTCTTTTAAGAATTTTTTACTATTTTTTATAGTATTAATTATTATGATTTGTACATTTTTCATAAATTCTAAAAAAATTTAAATATTCAAATGAGTAAAATGTCCCTTATTAATATGTAATTCCAAAAAGTACACATATCATCGTTGACATGTGTATTAATTGTAGACTTATATACTATTTCCTCTGTCTCTAATTACTTATCCATTTTTAAATTGACATATCTATTAAAAAATAATTATTGACATAGTGAGTTTACCATTTTTCCCCTATTAATTATGAAATGGATGAATTAAAAACTTAGGATTTTCAAGAAATTCTATCTTTTTCAAAGTAATTAATTGAGAGTATAATATGTAAAAAAAAAAAAAAATTATCCTATATTGATTTGTCAAAATGAATAAATAATTAAACACAACTAAAAAAGGAAAAAAGGACAAGTAATTAGGGATAGAGAATATAATAATGCACACAAGTCACAACTCTAGGAGATATGTCGTCTAAGTTTATTATGTATAGAATTACGCGAAACGTACACAAATTTACTCAAGTATATAATCACGTGCAAGGAACTCATTCAATTCAATCTGCATATATAGAATATTTTATATACAAAAGAAAATTGAAATTCCTTTACAAATCCAAATACTATCGAGTGTGATATTTTTTAGGGAAAATTGTATAAAATAGTAAATTATTAATTTAAATTAAATGCTATAATCACAATTTGATTTAATTATAACCCGTAGCAAACAGTTGTCATTTGCCTCTCTCCCTGAATTTCTCGCTACCAGACTCCCTCGCCTCTCTCACTTTATACAAATACAAATGTATAAAATGCATTTGTGTTTGTATAAAGTGAGAGAAACTGTATATATATACATATCTTTTTGTTTGTCTCTCTCCCCAGAGAATCTCGCTCACCACTCTCACTCGCCTCTATCACTCTATACAAAAACAAATGTATAAATTGAGTTTGTGTTTGTATAAAACGAGAGAAAATTGTATATACAAATACATATATTTTCATCCTATACACTTATAATTATACAAATACAGATCTTCCCATATCCAGTTTTCTTTTGTCTTTCTCTCTTTCTCGCTTTTTACAAACACAGATTATACAATTGATTCTTTTGTATATGTATACCGAAACAGATTATACAATAGATTCTTTTGTATATGTATACCAAAATATACATATTAATAGCCAAAGTTTGCTATGGAGCGCAATTATACTAACTATAGCTATAACATACAAATATAATTTTTATGTTCGTTAAATCTAAAATTTACTCTATTTTTTAAGCCTGCATTTAAATAAGTAATTTGATATTATAATATCAAATCAATATTTAATATATAATTTGAATTTCATATTCTGAAATTTCAAAAACACAATGTTCTTATAAAAAAATATTTATAATTTAGTTAATTTTAAATTGTGATTTCAAATAATACGGCGGACAATTTCTTGATTGAATTTGTATCTCAAAGCCTCAAAGGAGTTGAGTGGTCGTGTAGTCCAAATGACATCATTACCAAAAAGAAAAGAAAAGAAAAAGAAAAGTACTCCTTTGTTCCATACTTATCTACTACTCCCTCCGTCCACAATTGTTTGTCAGGGTAAGGTCATGTACACCCTCAAGGAAAATTTAATACAAGATATAATTTGACAATATAACCCTACTATACCAAGAATACCAAAAGTTCACATAACTTTTCAATTGAACTACACTATCATTAAGGGCAGAATTGAAAAAAAGTGACTAATTATTTCTTGATTGTTTAAATTGACAATTAATCTTAAACATCTATTTTTAGTATACCTACCAAACAATTGTGGACGGAGGGAGTAGTTACAACAGTTTTTTTAATTTTATTTTTGGATTGCTTTTTTTCGTTTTAGTTTTAAGAGAGTTTCACTCCAAACTTTGGATGATTTTGCACATTTTATAAGAAATTATATATAGAAAGGTAATTATATTGTATTATTTTTTAAATATAATAAATACATTTTTTTAAAAATGTAATAGGGAATTTCTTTGGATAACATTCTAATAAGACTTAGATATATAATGCCCTCAAGGTTTTCGTACTGTAATCAACCAACCGTGGATAACTATAATTAATTATAAGAATAAATTATTAATTTTTTAAAGTGAACAAAAATTATTAGACATTCCAAAATAGTAGGTATAATGGACCATTATTGTTGATAGGAGGAAAAAAAGGCACGTTGGGATGCGCAGCGGTTATCCTCTGTACTGTGCAGTTACGTGGATACCTCTGCTATTGCCTCATCATATTGCATGCAGCTATCCCATTCCTACT
Organism: Solanum tuberosum; assembly: GCF_000226075.1. Lineage (NCBI taxonomy): Eukaryota > Viridiplantae > Streptophyta > Magnoliopsida > Solanales > Solanaceae > Solanum > Solanum tuberosum. The sequence continues at coordinate 56,819 of NW_006239048.1, read as the reverse complement.
ACGACGCCTGTCGTCTTCTCCCAGAATTTCCCCTTCCCAACGCATCCTCCATGCTTTATCTGTCTATTCTCGTCAAACAAATATCTTCAGGTAATCAAATATTTCTCTCTTTTCAAATTGGTTCTTATCATGAAATTTTACAAGTAGAAGTGTGCAATTGTTGCTTCTATCGTTTTTGAGGTCAGCTATACTCTTGTTTCTTTATTTGAGTGGGCATCTATATATGTTTTCTTCCTTCATTTTACTTCTATTTATGGTTTTATTGTTGAAGTACTACTATTGTATCATTCCACTTATCGGATATATAGGGGCGGAGCTTAGTGCAGGTTCCTCTGAATCTCATTAATTAATTTTTTATACATAATTAAAATTATTTTTCGTATGTTTATAGTATATGTAATGATTTTCGGTTTCTTCGTAATTTTACTTTTTCATATTTTGAATTTGAATCCCTCAATGAATTAAGAAAAATAGAAAATCCCACTGATATATAGAGATTCTCCTTGCTTATTTCGATTGATTTTCCTCGGATGTCTGATTACAAACCAAAAGGGAATTTGATATAGGAATTGATTCCTTTTTCGTGGAGTTCCTATCTTATTTTGCTTGATTTTTTAAGGGAAAAAAATCTAAAATATATTCGAACTTTGACCGAAATTGTTGTAACTTTGTAAAAAGACCTTTTACGCTGCACTATTTAATAGTGTATTTGAAAGGCATATATGTGTCCACATGGATATCATAAATATTGCATCATAATAAATAATAATGTATCCACGTGGGCACATATATACCTTCAAAACACACTATTAAATAGTGTGGATAAAAGGTTCTCCATAAAATTTGGTATTGTAACAACAATTTCGACCCAAGTTAAAGTATTTTTCAAATCATTTTCTCATTTTTTAAACGACTTAGTTGTACTAGTATGGTTTTGTGTTATTCTTTTCATTTTAAATAATATTTTTGGTTTGTTTGTAGGATGGAAGATCAAATTGTGGAGTGGAGGATTGTGGAGCGTACTTCATTAAAAGATGAGGAAGAAGAAGAGGAAGATGACGACGATGAGGGGGAATTGAAAGAGAGTAATATAAGATGGATTGTGAACAAAGGATTAGGGTTGGGGAAGAAGGTTATGATTACAAGTATTGTAATCTCTTCTGCCCCAGTGGTTCTTCCTCCGCTTATTGTTATTTCTGCACTCGGGTTTGCATTTTCGGTCCCTTTTGGTCTTGCTTTTGCTAGTTATACTTGTACTGAGAAACTTATGAACACGTTGCTTCCGAGGTCAGAGCCACCTCTACTGTTGGAGTATGGAGATATGTATGAAGATGATGAACAAGTAGGAGGGAAAGGTCCTGGTTTTGGTGGAGAAATGTTGATGGAAGAGGAGGAAAAGAAAGAAATGGAGGATGTAAAAGAAGGGGTTGAAATGAGGATTGAGTTGGAGAGCGGTGGATACGAGGGAGGACCGACTCTTGTTGAAGATGAAGATGTTGGCAGAGCGGAGGAAGAAAGAGAGATCAATGTAGATGAGGATGTTAAAGAAGAAGGATATGAAGAAGATGTGGGTGAATACTTGGAAGGAGAGAATGAGGGACCAATGAAGGAGGAAAATTTGGAAATCGAACGAGCTAGAGAAGCAGAAAATTGGGAATTTGATGAAAAGATTAAGGAAACTGAGGGTTTGGATTTGGTGGCCAAAGAAGCCAGGGGAGAAAATGAGGACGAAAAAGACCTTACTTTAACACCAGGTCTGCCAGATAAGAATTTTGTTGAAGTATATGTAGGTGATGCAGTGAAGGAAGATACCTTAGAGAGTTCAGGTGGACTTGAGGGAAATGAGGATAGAAAGGTTACGCATCCCGAAGTCGTAGAGAAGCCATTGGAAAGCAAAGATGAGAGGGTAGATAGTCTTGTGAGAGAGCTTCAAGGAACAAAAACTGAAAAAGGACCCGAGGTTACTTCGGAAGAAAAAGAGATAATAGAAGTAACAAGGAAACCAAACGTCAGCAAAATCTCAAAGAAACACCACAAAAAGAAGAAAGCAAGTGAAAGTAAAAATGTTGCAATATCAGAGAAAGGGGAGGGGTTGAGCAACAAGCAGAAGGAAGACACTGATGTGAAAATAATAGGAAAAAAGGAAGAGGTAAAGGATGAAGTTAAGGTGAAGCATGACGAGAAGCATTTACCAGTGAAAAGGGAGACCAAAGAAGGAAGAGACGAAGCCAACCAAAGTGGTGTTTCCAAAAAGGCCAAGAAAGCTGCTGAGATGGACAAAACACTGCCCGGGAGCAGAGATTCAGGAAATGGCAAGCATGTTGCAAAAGATGCTTCGCGTCCATTGGAAGGCAAGGATAATCTGGTAGCTGCAAAAGAGGTTCAAAGGAAGGCACCTGATGTCCGTGGGAACCTTCCATCTGAACGAAAAGGGACCACTGATCAAAAGAAAAATGTCAATGCCGGTGGTGTCAATCAGGTTTCTGAAAGAGCAGGGATTCCAGAGGCCAAACCCGCCAAGGTCAGTTCTATTGTTTTAAGTCTAGTTCTGCCACCTTAGGTTGCTTTCCGGAATTTTATGGGGGTACTCGGAGAGGGTTATCTTTTAATATTTCATAGTTTTCTTGGTTCTTTGAAGTTTCTCTGGAAAATTTGGTCAATCTATTTGAAAGCATGTTTAGGTTCAAAGGCGTATCCAAGATTTTGAGATGATGGGTGCGCTGTTATATAAATATTGATCTATGATATAAATTTGATCGGTTCGACATTTAGGATTTTACTATTGAAAACCGTTAAAATTTTAAAATTATAGGTCTAAAATTAATTCTTATATACCAATTACCACTTAGAAAAGTGTTATCTAATTTTAGAAAGAAAAATAAAACAAGATAAATATAAAATTCAACTTTCTAACCTCGTGGAGAGAGGTGTACCGAGTCATAATCGCATTATCTGATACTTGAAGTGTGGGTTCATGCATCTATATTTCAATATTTTTTAAAATTATAACACTACTATATATGATCTCGGGAGGGGACCATGGGTTCACGTGAACCCGGTGACCCCCCTTAGATACGCCTCTGTTTAGGTTAACCTAGCTGGACTCATTTAGTATGCTTATTGAAAAAATTCTTTGATTAGATACTGGGAATTATTCAGACTGTTGATTGCTTAATTTACCTCGTGAAAGAAAAAATCCTTAGCAAGAAATGCTACTATTCATGAATTTAATCAAAAGAAACTGCAGTTGCATAAACAGTCTAATTCTCTGCCAATGCTCAAGTAAAGTAGTTTCTCGTTCACCCGATCTCGTTCTTTGTGAATCTCAAGCAAGCACATAGGTTCTCTTAGTAGAGAGGGTGCAACTTTTACTTCATTTCTTCCATTAGTTTGGCTTCTCTTTCCCATTGTTATTAGTGCTCTTTCATTTCTCGCATTACTCTTTACATTCCTTGGTGGTCATGCACGGGATGCTCCACTACAGCTCAGTATGAGCCCATTTTGCTCCAGCCTTGGTGGGTTATTATACTCAGCACTCATCAAAGTGTCCGCTGGCAATCTAGATGTCAAAATATTCTTTTAGCTTTGGGATGCATGCCAGATTGTCTCTTAATAGGGTGAGGGTAAATGAAGATTCTGAGTTTTCAATTTTATTTTTGGAACCTTCTAAGATCTTTTTCTGGGTCTAGAAAGTGGAAGTAAGAGTGTAGAAGAATGTGATTGCATGACAAATGCAACCCTACTAGTCTACAAAAGCTGTACAGAACTTGCAAAGATACTTGGGGTCTAGCAAATCGATATCAATGCATTTTTATTTACCAAGCTTCAATCTGTTTTCCTCATTTTGAACTTAGATTTATTTAGTATTGGTTTTTTATCCCTAAGTTATTCAGGATTGTTTCTATGAACTCTATATCATATATTATGTATTAAGAGAAAGATGACCAGTTTTTTTGGCATTCCCAAAGGTACTGTGGAGTAATAAAAGAAGAATACTACAAGACTAGTAAAGCAATACTTGTGTGCCAGGTTTATATTTGATGTACTGTGCCTTCTTGAATCAATAGATAGCTTTTTAAAGAAAGAAAAACTAATGGGCTTAGTGGGGATGAGTGTTCCAAGAGCAACTAATCAAGTTCCGCACCTGTGGCATGTATTTTTTTGTTCATTCAAACCAATTGCGAAGCAGCATCAAAGAGAGACTTATGGAAACGTGTGTTCATGTATACACTTTTGATTCTAAGACATGTATAATTAATGTTATTCAGTCATTCTCCAGCCTGCAGTTTCAAATTGGTCGCGGGCTGTCCGTCCTCTCTGTGTGCTCTACTTAGGTCCATGTGATTGAATATATGGCTATTCCAATTCTTACTGTACTGTGATTATCATAACCGATGATTCAAATTGTAGAATCCATGCTAATGTTGCATTTTTTGAACATGTCTTGCTCCTACAATTTTTGATACTGGTATGTGTGATATCAAGGTTAGTCCCTCTTTTTCACTTAAAGAGGTTGTCGCGTGCTATAGTTTTATCCGTGATGGAAGGCAAGATGCACGAACACTTTTCTCTCCCATGTTCGATTTTTCATATCTGGTCTCCTTTGTACTAACTGCTTGTAATATTCATTTATTTCATTCTGTGGCTAGAGTATTTGAAGCCATTTGGATTCATTTTTACTTGCTTGATGATATTGCTAGGAGTTCTCCAGTGAGGAGAAGATATGGGAGAAGATGAACGCAATGAGAACAATCGTGGGATACACAGTAGCCACTCAACCTTTGTTGGTAGATGAACTAAAGGCGCTATACATCTTTACTGGAGTCGAGCCCCCATCTACGTTCCATAACCCGTCCACTTTGGAAGAAGTGAATGACAAGCTTCAGTTTCTTATGTCGATTGTGGGAATAAAGTAAAGTGCTAGAACGTACTTTGTTTGGTCTGTATTTTCTTATCGTCTACTTTTGTCTTGTTAGTTTGTCAAATTTTAGCTTGATACTGGATTTGTGTATGATTATGCTAGAAATTGCACTTCGTTGTAAATCATCAACTTGAATGTTCAACAGAGTTTTGGCTCCTTTTAGGAAAATGTTCTCTTATGCTTGAACGTTGCTCTATCTTGGTGGCGTCGGTTCTGGAACAGGAACTGCTGTTCTTGTTGATGTTTTTGAAGACTCACTGTTGTGCAGTCTTTGAATTCTGAATGTGATCTTAGCCAAGTCTCTTATTGTCTTCCAGTTGATTGGCTTCTCGTGGACTGCCCCGAGTTTCGAGTTTGTGTCTTGGCATTTCAGCTTTTTCAATAGAATATTGGAGTTTCCACAAGGCAATGGTGTATTGAGCCAGATGTCGAAAAGCAACTGATCTCGGTGTACAGAGTGAGATGTCGAACTTCATGGAGGTGCAGGGGAACTTTTTTAACATATTATCTTCCTATTTAGTTGAACTTCCATATTTCATGTTAAGTATATAGTACTTTATTTTATCATATTATTAATTCCTGTATGAATTCCAAAAGATGAAGAAATTGAAGAAAATGGTACTCCTCATTCAAGTTGTGTTAATTGAACTACTAAGGTGTCAAGTTGTGTAAGGTGGCAGCAAGGGTGGATTCACATGGAGGGTGTTTGAGCACTCATTAACCTTCTATCGAACTATATATTGTATATATATTTATTAGAGAGCACTATGAAAATAATGGTTTAATTGGCTTGGTGGTTGAAAGTGGGAGATTAAGATGAGAAACTTTTTGTCTCTTGGCCAGGTTTGATTCCCCCTCGAGACATTATTTTTAGTTCGGAAAAGGATTAAAACTACTTTTTAATTATTCGAAATAAGATTAAATGTATCTTAAAATTATCTTTCAGCTCAAAAGTAACCTTTTCAGCTTACTAGACGATCAGGCTTATCCTTCTCTTCAATGGAAGAGTTATGTGGCATCTCATGTGTTTATTAATATGCCATATAGACCTCCATATCCGCCCGCCCACCCACCCATCCACTTGCACATAGACGTTTTAAGAGTTAATTTCATCCTTTTCCCACATTTCTGTTTTCTTAAAAAAATCAACACAACAATATCCATAATGTAGTCGTTTAAAAGTTTAGTTTATGAGGAGATTGTTCTTTCAATAGAGTATGTTTTTTAACATTAGTTTTCAATATGTAGACTAAACCATATTAATAATATGTTTTGGTGTAGCTTTTTTTTTAAAAATAATCCTTTTCGTAAAAACGATTCAAAGAAGCTTCCTTTCACCAGTCTAATTTCGCTACTAGGGTTCATAGTAGCTACAATCTTTCTTCGCCGCTAGGTTTCAAAGTAGCTACGATCTATCTTTGTTGCTATGGTTTCAAAGTAGCTAGCATCTATGGATATTTGTGGTTGTAGGATAGTAAATCATTTTTCCTATATTATTGTATTTAGGATTTCAAAGCAACATAGTTAGGGTTTGTGATTTGTATAATCTTCAGGTATGTTAGATTAGAGAATAAATTAATTGTTTATTTGAGTTCAAATAGTAGTATTCATATGATTTTTGATTTGATTGGTTTGTGCATTGGGATGAGTTGTGATTTTTTAATCAATTGAAAATTTTGTCTTGTAGGTGGTGATCTTTTTCTGTTATGTTAGATTTAGGGAATAATTTGAATTAAAATAGTAGTATTCATGTGGTTTCGTATTTTTTTCAATCATGCATAGGAGTAAGTTAGATTTTTGTAATCTTTTAAGAATTTTGTCTCGTATATGGTGATCCTTTTATGTTAGGTTAGATTTAGGGAATAATTTGAGTTAAATAGTAGTATTCATGTGATTTCGTGTCTTATTCATTCGTGCATAGTAGTAAGGACTTGGTCCTAATGCCCTTTTTCATAAAGAATTTGTTTGTATGTGAATATATATTGTTTAGTCTGAATTTGATGTATGTGGTCTCAATGTCCTTTTTCATTGTTTATTATGACCTGTTTGTTCAGAATTTTTTCTTCTATTGTTTATCATATATATATATATATATTACTAAAAGTGGGAAGCACCTATCTTCAAAGTTAGATTACAATTTTACCCTTACACTTTTCAAAATGTAATAAATACAACATCTAATCTAATTAAATAATAATAAAAATGTATTATCTCTTCAAAATTAAACACTAAATTATCTACACAAAAAAAGAGAGGGCACTATTTGACAGTCATATTCCAACTAAAAGATAATGATACTTATTCCCTCTGTCCCTAATTAGTTGTCCATTTTTAAATTGACACACCTATTAAGAAAACAATAATTGACATAGTGAATTTACCATTTTACCCCTATTAATTATTGTAACATCTCGCACCTAGAAACGACTATAAAGAGTTTAAAATATGAAAATATTTATTTTTGGAAAGAATAAGGAAATCTGAAAATTGTCTTGAGTTAAGAAAGTGAGTTTTGACCATTTTCAAACGGCCATAACTCCTAGCTCAGGATGAGTTAGGAGCAGCTCTTGATATGGTTGGAAATCCCTTGGAGAGATCTTTCCAATGCCACCAAGTTTGCACAATTTCGACATCGTATGAGTGAGATATGCCTTTCGGAAGTTGGGCTGTTGGATTGAGGAAAGTCCCAATCCGGATTTAGGGAAGGGCAAGGTAGTCTTTTCTCTAATTAATTTCCTAATTCGTTTTTAGGGATTTATTGGGGGTAAAAACATGACTTACTCAGTTTGGAGAATTGAGAAATACGTTTAGGGCTTGGAGAAAAGAGAAAAGAAGAAAGAAAGGGAGAAAAGCCAAGATTTCGCCAAGAACGTCAAGCGTTTGAAGTGGAATTCGTCGAGGGTGATCCCTATTAAGGTATGTGAGATCTTCTAGTGATGGGTTAGTTCATCCACACACCTACTTGTTTCAATTCAGCGTATTTTGGGTTGTTCACATGTTAAAAAGTGAAGTTCTTGAAAAATATTGTTGAATTCTTGTTGGTTGATTGTTGAATGCCTAGTGTTGATTTGATTCGTGTTTCCGGGTTGTTTTTCGAAGTTAAATCTATTGGGTATTGAGGGTACTAATGATCCTAAGTGTTTGGGGAAAGAACCATTAGAGTTTAGACGGTTTAGAGATGAAAAACAGAGAAGCAAAGTCGTCAAACACCTGGGTATAGGAGTGGGGCGTCGCGCCAGCTAGCGCGCCCCAAAAGGGTCTCTGAATGTTCACCCTTGGGGCGCCGCGCCAGCCAGCACTCCCAGACTGGTCTCTGAATATTGAGGGTTGGCGCCTTGCGCCTCTCAGAGCGCTAGGGACGCCAGTTCTCCTCATTCGTTCTCCACCTTTTCGTACTAGTTCCCAAGTGATGTACCTATGTTTCCTAGTTGATTTTAACACTCTAAGGTACATCTAAACATCATGAAATCATCCATAAACATGAAATCATGAACCTTGAATTCATAATCAAAGTCAAAGAAGTTAAGAGTCAAGTCTAGAAGTTAAGAAGCAAGTCAAAGCAAAGTTTCTTAAAGTTTTCAAGAGTCTTTATTAAACGTTTAAACTTCATTTTAAGGCTCAAGTTTCAAGTAAAGTAAAGAGTAAAGAGTTGAGTTCATTTCTCAAAAGTTATTAGGGAACTAAGTATTCCCAAAGAAGTTTATAAAAGTTTTCACATTTGAGCAAGAAAGGAACTATGATTTCCAAAAGAGCATTTAGGCTAGTTTTTAGTAAAGGGAACATCGATTCCAAGAGAGCCTTTGGGCTAAGTTTTGAGTAATTATATCAATTCAAAGAAAGAGTTTTGTTTTTACAAACATATGAGCTAAGTATATTTTGGGAGTAGTATTGAGCACCGAATTGGGGAAGCGAGTTCATATTAACTCAACTCTCCATAAGAACAATGCAGCCAACATGAGATTTAACGGGTCATACTTTA
>NW_006239048.1:38601-47501 GCF_000226075.1 Solanum tuberosum | reverse complement strand
CTCTCATACTCGTACATTCAATGTACTGATGCCAGGTGGCCTGCATCTTATTATGATGTAGACGCAGGTAACCAAGATCAGCATCTAGGGCGCCGTTGATCTAGTCAAGCACTCCAGAGTCAGTGGTGAGCCTCCTTGCATTCCGGAGGACTCATTTATTCGCTTTCCTAGTTTTTTTTCTTTATTAGGATGTTATGGGGTCTGTCCCAACATCCATCTCAGTATTATAGAGGCTTCATAGACAGTTAGACAATAGTTGAGTCTCTCATCTATGTATTTACAGATATTCTATTTTTGAGACATAAGTTGCCATTTTGGCCAGATTTTATCATTTAAGCTGTTTTATGTAACTTATATTGTGTTGAGTTTAAGTCTTCTGCTGAGTTAAGTAGCCAGGCCAAGGGTTCGGTTGGGGCCAACAATGGTCTCCGAGTGCCGGCCACGTCCAGGGTGTAGACTCGGGGCGTGACAATTATAAAGTGGACGAATTAAAAACTTAATATTTTTAAGAAGTTCTACTTTTTCCAAAGTAATTAATTGAGGGTATAATGGATAAAAAAATTGTCCTTTCTTAATTTGTCAAAATGGACAAGTAATTAGGGACAACTATAAAATAAAAAGTGGACAAGTAATTAGGGACAAATGGAGTATTATGTTTCCAGTTAAATTAATGAAATGTTACAGAAATTCATGAGGTGAGAACTGAGGTGAATGTATCCATAATAAAAAATAATAACATTTATTATGGCTTGAAATATGTATTTTTGTATATATTATTTTGTGTTGTTTCTGTTCAAAGTAGAATATTAGTATGAGGTGAATGTATTGACATGAATAAAAATGGAGAGAAATAAAACGAGTGTTTAAAGTTAAATTGCAATTTTTCTCTTATATTTAATTAAAATAAAATACCTAATCTAATTGAAATAGTAGTAATTGTATTTAAATTTACATGAGATTTGTGAATAAGTCCAATTTAAATGTATCCCTTAATGATTTACCCATTAATCAAATTTAAGTGTGCTCTATTCATTGCTAAATAGTTTGGAGAATAGGAAGAGTTGCATTAAATAATTTTAAATAATTAAATGTAGACTAATTAATTAGGAGAAATGAATAGTTTGGAGAATAGGAAGAGTTGTATTGAATAATTAAATGTAGACTAATGAAAGAAAAGGTTCAAGGAATACAAATTGAAAAATAGCTATAGAAAGGCAAGAAATGATTCTTGAATTCTTACTCACCATTTTTGAAGGCTCTTGCATAATTTTAATTTATTAATTAATTTCATCTTCTTTTTTGTTCTTGAAGAGAAAGCAACAATTTGAAAGAATGAAAAGTACCTAGAGCTATTGTCGTCTAGAGTTCGATTAGCCAGTAACATCAACTTCACTAAACAAAGTTCAACACAAATTTATTGTAATGCACAATGTTTATGTATCATTGTATATGAAAGTTTAGAAACATATATTATTATTCCAACATGTAATATTTTAATTTTAGCATTCAACTATTCTTGTTATACTTTTAGCAGTTCTTTCTACTTTATATGTAAAGAGAGAATTGATATGTGTTTTAATTTCTTTATTTTAGTAAGAATAAGCTTGCATTTTTTAAAACCAATATATTTAACTATTATATACTTCCTCTATCTCAATGAAACTTTTTGAACAAATTAACATGAATACACGTGCAAAGCACGTGTCCAGATACTAGTGTTGTAATAAACATGTGAGCTCTGTATGTTTCTTTTAGTTTAGATTTTTAAAGTGTATCTTATTAATTTATGCATATTAGTAAGGACTTGGTCCCAATGCCCTTGTTCATAAATCACTTATTTATATGTGAATATGTATTGTATTATCTAAATTTGTAATGCCCTTTTCCATTGTTTTAAAAAAAAAATTAATTTGGACATGTAGTCCATTTATTTATGTCTTAAAAAGGCCAAAAAATCCACTATACAAAGAAAATCCTTGAACGGCCAAACAGCCCATCAGGTTATTCATACAAAGACCCTATAAAGTAGGGTTTCCTAATTTGTTCAGATTTTTTTCCTCTACTGTTTATGTTGTAATAAACATGTGACCCTTGTATGATTTTTCTTTTTTTTTAGTACATATTTTTACACTGTATTTTAATTCATAGCAGTAAGGACTTGGTCCCAATGCCCTTTTTCATAAATGACTTGTTTGTATATGAATATGTATTGTGTTATCTGAATTTGATGTATATGGTCTCAATGCCCTTCTTCAATGTTTATTATGGCTTGTTTGTTCAAATTTTTTCCCTTTATTGTTTATGTTATGATAAACATGTGGCCCCTGTATGTTTTTTTTTTTAGTATAGATTTCTAAAGTGTATCTAAGGACTTGGTCCCAATGCCCTTTTTTATAAAGTGTATCTTAATCATTTATGTATGTTTTTACTCTTTTTTTTAGTATAGGTTCCTAAAGTGTATCTTATTCGTTTTAGCCTATTGTGTCACTATGTCTGAGGCCCATTGTGTATGTTTTTCTTTCTCAGTTCAATATGAAAGATCTTTTTGTTGACCTATGTTGCATTATGGGGGTAAATGGATTACAAAACCACAACTAGTATATGACAAGAAGTATGTTGCTACTAGGAGAGACACAAATGCATATATCTTAGACTATGATAAGATAGTGGAAGAGTACACAAATAACTTAAAATTTGTGCTTGTGAAACAAATACTTGTGAAAGGGCCTTTTGAAATTTTTTACTTGGTTGAAGGATCTGAAGAAATTAGGACACTTCAATACCTATTAAATGAACAATTTAAGATGATTCTTTTCTTTGTTGTGGACGATTTGGAAGAAATTGTTTCTGCACCAAATATTATTCACCATTGTGAAGCATACTTGATAGAGTGTGAATATGAAACTGATGTTGAATCAGAAAATGGTTCTAGTGATAATGACATGTCTGATGATGAGGAATATAACTTTGATGAGTTAGAGCTCATTAAGATGCAAAAAACTAGAAAAGTAAATGATGAGCTCAATAACTATAAAGAACTTTATCCCTCCATGACTTCAAGGACTTGAATGAGGTAAGAAAAATTGTGAATTTGTATTCCCTTGCAAATTCCAAGCCTATAGTAGTGGAAAAAAAGTGATAGAACAAGATTGAAGTATGCATGCATGATTGGTTGTCCATTTGTCATTCTTATTTCATAAGATGGTAAGGGTCTAGATTTTATGGTTAAAACACTGAAAATAAATCACAATTTTGAGGATGCATATAAAAATCCTAGAGCTTGCACAACTACTTTAGCACAATATTTCAATAATAAAGTGCGTGAATAATCTTCAGTACGAGTTTAAAAATATAAGACAAGAGTGGAAGGATCGTTCAACTTGAATGCTAGTTCCTCAAAGTTGAAAAGGTCCAAGAGGATGGGTTTTCAAAAATTGCAGAAAAGTTTCTTAGATGATTACAATAGAATTGAGGCTTATGCAAATGAGCTTAGACTAACCAATCCTGATAGTCATATTTTGATTAATTTATGAAAGGATAGGTTGAATTAAGATACAAGAAAGTTACTTAGAATGTACATCTGCCTCAATGCACTGAAGTTGGGATGGAAAGAAGGATTGAGACCCTTTATTTAACAAGATGAGACATTCTTGAAAAGGTCAATACAAGGGACAACTTTTGGTGGCTATGACACAAGATTGTGAGAATTTCTTTTATCTATTGGCATGGGTTGTAGTTGATAAAGAGAAAACTAAGACATGAATATAGTTTCTACAACTTATGAACAATTCAATGAATATGAAGATGGTGAAACTGTCACCTTTATGTCTGATATTCAGAAGGTAAATAATTTCTTGTGTTTATTTGAAAAAATTTATCTTCTTTTTATAACAATTTGTAACTGTATATTTACTTATTTGACATGTATAAGGACTACTAGTAGCAGTAAAAAATGTCATTCCTTGGTCTTAGTACATGTACTTTAAGTTGTTTTGATTATTTTGTTCCCTTGAATTTATTAACTACAATTCACTTTTATTGATTATAGGTACTATGTTAGGCAAATTGAGGTCAACTGGACGAAGAGATTTAGGTTAGGAGAAATGAAAAAACTGTTTTGGTTGGTTGCTTGGAGTACTTATGAAGAAGATTTTAAGGACCAATTAAGTGCAGTTGGTGCATTGTAAAAAAGTGTTGAAAAAATGAAATTTATTTTAGCCCAAAGGGCTGGAAAAGTCATGGTCCTTGGCAGCACCTTTTGACAATGTACCAAGTGCACCCAACTGGTCCTTAAAATCATCCTCATAATACCCAAAGTAGGCCACCAAAGCAGTTTCTTCATCTCTCTAAAATTAAATCTCTTCATCCAATTGGCCTTCATATGCCTAAAACAGTACCTATAATCAATAAAAGTAAATATTTAGTTAATAAATTCAAGTGAACCAAATAATTAAAGCAATTTAAATCAGTGTTGAGACAAAAAAAAGACATTTTTGTCTGCTTTAGTAGTTCCTATACATTTCAAATAAGTAAATATACATTTACAAATTGTTAGAAAAAGAATATAAATTTGTTCAAATAAACATAACAAATTATTTACTTTCTGCATTTCAGACATAAAGGTGACAGTTTCACCATCTTTCAGATTCAATGAATTGTTCAGAAGTTGTAGAAATTATATCCATGCCCTAGTTGTCTCTTTATCAACTACAACCCATGCCAATGAGTAGAAGCAATTCTCACAATCTTGTGCCATAACCATCAAAAGTTGTCTCTCGCATTGACCCTTCAAGAAGGTTCCATCTAGTCCAATAACGGGTCTCAGTCCTTCTTTCTTTCCAACTTCAGTTCATTGAGGCATATGTACATTCTAAGAATTTTCTTTTATCTTGTTCCAACCCATCCTTTGATAAATTAATCACAATATCACTACCGAAATTTCTTAGCCTAAGCTCATTTGCATAAGCCTCAATCCTATTGTAATCATCTAAGAAACTTCATTGCAATTTTTGAAGAGTCATCCTCTTGAACCTTTTCAACTTTGATGAACTAGCATTCAAGTTGAACTGATCCTTCAAGTCTTGTCTCATATCCTTAAGCTTGTACTGAGGATTATTCTGCACTTGATTCTTGATTTATTATGCTAAAGTGGTTATGTAAGCTCTAAAATTTTTAAATGCATCCTCACAATTGTGATTTGTTTTCAGTGTTTTAACCTTAAAACCTAGACCCTTATCATCTTGAGAAATAAGGACAAATGGACAACCCATCATGCATTTATACCTCAGTCTTGTTCTGTCACTTTTTCCAATACTATAGGCTTGGAATTTTCAAGGGAATGCAAATTTACAATTTTTCTTACCTCATTTATGTCCTTAAAAGTCGTGAAGGGATGAAATTCTTTGTAGTGACTAAGCTCATCAATTACTTCTCTAGTTTTTTGCATCTTAATGATCTCTAACTCATCAAAGTTATATTCATCATCATCAGACTTGTCATTATCACTAGAGCCATTTTCTGATTCAGCATCATTTCCATATTCACACTCTACTAAGTATGATTCACTATGGTGAATAATATTTGGTGCAAAATAATTTCTTCAAAATCCTCCATAGCAAAGAATTGAATCACCTTAAATCTTTCATTTAATAGGTATTTGAGTGTCCTAATTCCTTTAGATCCTTCAACCACATAAAATTTTTCAGAAGGCCCTTTCACAAGTATTTGTTTCACAAGAACAAATCCTAAGTTATTTGTGTACTCTTTCACTATATTATCATAGTCTAAGAGATATGCATCAGTGTCTATCCTAGTAGCAACATACTTCTTGTCATATACTAGTTATCATTTTGTAATCCATTTACCCCCATAATGCAATATGAGGTCAACAAAAAGATCTTTCATATTGAACTAAGAAAAAAATAGACATAATGGGCCTTAGACATAGTGACATAATGGACAAAATTGAATAAGATACACTTTAGGAACCTATACTTAAAAAAAGTTCAAACATATAGAAATGAATATGATACACTTTATGAAAAAGGGTATTGAGACCAAGTCCTTACTGCTATGTAGAAATAAATAAAATACACTTTAGGAATCTATATTAAAAGAAAGAAAAATCATATCGGGGCCACATGTTTATTATTGCATAAACAATAAAGGAAAAAATATGAACAAACATACCATAATAAACAATGAAAAATTGCATTGGGACCACACACATCAAATTCAGATAACACAATACATATTCACATTCAAATAAGTCATTTATGAAAAAGGGCATTGGGATCAAGTTCTTATTGCAATGCAAAAATGAATGAAGATACAATTTATAAATCTGTACTAAAAGAAAGAAAAAACATACCAGGGTCACATGTTTATTACAACATAAATAATAGAGGAAAAAAATCTGAACAAAAATGCAATAAATAATGAAAAAGGGCATAGCAAATTCAGATAATACAATACATATTCACATACAAACAAGTCATTTATGAATAAGGGAATTGGGACAAAGTCTGTACATATATGCATGAATAAATAAGACACACTTTAAGAATCTATACTAAAAGAAACAAAAAATAAACAGGGGCCACATGTTTATTACAACATAAACAACAAAGGAAAAAATTCTGAACAAACAGGTCATAATAAACAATGAAAAAGGCCATAGGGACCACACACATCAAATTCAAACTAAACAATATATATTCACATACAAACAAGTCCTTTATGAAAAAGGGCATTGAGACCAAGTCCTTACTGCTATGCACGAATGAACAAGATACGAAACCACATGAATACTACTATCCTAACTCAAATTATTCCCTAAATCAAACCTAACAGAAAATGATCACCATATATGAGACAAAATCCTCAAAAGATTATAAAAATTTAACTTATGGCTATGCAAGATTGAATAAGATATGAAACCACACGAATACTATTATTTAACTCAAATTATTCCCTAAATCTAACTTAACAGAAAAGGACCACCATACACACGACAAAATTCTCAAAAGATTACAAAATCATAACTCCTTCAATGCACAAATCAATCGAACCCAAAATCACATGAATAATACTATTTGAACTCAAATAAACAAGTAATTTATTCTCTAATCTAACATACCAGAAGATTATACAAATCTCAAATCCAAACTATGTTGCTTTGAAATCGTAAACATAATAATATCGGCAAAATAATTAGTAACCTACCACCACAAATATCCGCAGATGCTAGCTACTTTGAAACCCTAGAGACGAAGAAAGATTGTAGCTACTTTGAAACCCTAGCGGCGAAATTTAGGTTGGTGAAAGCAAGCTTCTATGGGTCTTTTTTAAGAAAAGGATGAAACTAGGGCTCTTAAAACGTCTCTGAGGAGGTGGGTGGGGTGGGTGTGCACATGTGGAGGTCTATGTCGCATATTAATACACACATGGGATGCCACATAACTCTTTCGTTACACAAAATGGTAAGTCTGGTCCAATTGTAAGATGAAAAAGGTACTTTTGAGCCGAAAGATAGTTTAAGGATATATTTAATCTATTTTGAATAATTGAAGTGTAGTTTTGACCCTTTTCTGTTTTTAGTTTAATGAATAACTCTCCTCTTACTTATTTATTCTAATAATTGGATTTTATTTCATTTTTTTTCTCCCCATGCAAATTATTGTTATTTCTCTTTCACTAGTTTCCTTAGCTAATTTTTTCTAAACGACATATTTATAAAGAAAAAAAATCATATTTTCTTTATTCAAGATAAAAAAATTTACTATTGTGCTTAAATATGATTGTCTTTTTCATAACAAGTGTTAAATTTGTGAACTTATATTTGTGATTGGTAGCTAAGCAATGACAGAGTCATACATACTTGATGGGTATCGACCAGTAATTCTTTCTCGGAAAATTATATATACATACATACATATACATATATATATATAATATATATATATATATATGTATGTATGTATATGTATATATATGTATGTATATGTATGTATATGTATGTATATGTATATATATATGTACACTTATATACATATATGTATACATACATATATCACTACTAAAAAAACTGTCAAAAAGAGACGGAAAAGCGACACAGTCAATCTCGTCGCTTTTTGGCTCTACGCTTTTCCAAAAGCGACGGACTGTGTCGCTTATGGTGTTTTTTTTTTTTTTAAGAATAAGATGCCATCCGTAGCTTTTTTTTTTTATTTTAAAAAAGAGACGAAGTCTGTTGCTTTAATTAATTTTTAATTTTTTTTAGAATGTTGTAAAGCGACGGACAATGAGACGCCGTCCGTCGCTTTTTTGGAAATAAAATTTAGAAAAATCCAGAAAAGTGACGAACTAAAAGACCCTGTCCGTCGCTTTTCTGTATTTTTTTAAAAAATAAAATCCAAAAAAGCGACGGACAAAACCACCCTGTCAGTCTCTTTTTTTGCAATTTTTTTGACAGCAGAAACTACCAGTTTTTGTTGCTCACCTGCAAAACCAATTCAATTCAATTCAATTCAGCCCCAATCAAACACAAAACATTATAAAGAAGCTACACAAAATATAAAACAACAAACTTAAATTAACATTCAAAAATATCTAAATCACAATTTGAAGACTTATAAAGTCTTTCAAAATTACAAAAAAATCGTTTCAAAATTACAAATAGTTCATAAAGACTATATTTAATCAAGATTTCTAGAGTTCAACCTAATAATTAGTTCATAAATTCTATTAATCAAGATTCCTAAATTTCACAACCTAAAGTTTAAAATCCTACAATAATTCAAGATTTCTAAAGTTCACAACTTAAAGTTCTAAAATTTCACAATAATTCAAGATTTCTAAAGTTCACAAATTTAAGTTCTAAAATTCTACAATAATTCAAG
>NW_006239048.1:37913-38150 GCF_000226075.1 Solanum tuberosum | reverse complement strand
TCTAAAGTTCACAACTTAAAGTTCTAAAATCCTACAATAATTCAAGATTTCTAATGCTCATAACCTTGTAAAGTTCTAAAATTCTACAAAAATTCAAGTTCCCTAAAGTTCACAAATTTAAGTTCTAACATTCTACAATAATTCAAGATTTCTAAAGTTCAAAACCTAATTAAAGTTAAAAAATACTACAAAAATTCAAGTTCATATCTAATTTCTAGAATTTCTAAGTTCAAGAAT
>NW_006239048.1:37246-37394 GCF_000226075.1 Solanum tuberosum | reverse complement strand
TAAAGTTCTAAAATTTTACAATAATTCAAGATTTCTAACGCTCATAACCTTATAAAGTTCTAAAATTCTACAAAAAATCAAGTTCTCTAAAGTTCACAAATTTAAGTTCTAAAATTCTACAATAATTCAAGATTTCTAAAGTTCACAA
>NW_006239048.1:19763-37190 GCF_000226075.1 Solanum tuberosum | reverse complement strand
TAAAGTTCTAAAATTCTACAAAAATTCAAGTTCTCTAAAGTTCACAACTTAAAGTTTTAAAACTCTAAAATAATTCAAGATTTCTAACGTTTCACAGCCTAAAGTTCCTAAAAAAATTCAAGTTCTCTAAAGTTCACAACTTAAAGTTCTAAAATCCTACAATAATTCAAGATTTCTAACGCTCACAACCTTATAAAGTTCTAGAATACTACAAAAATTCAAGTTCTCTAAAGTTTACAAATTTAAGTAAATCCTACAATAATCCAAGATTTCTAAACTTCACAACCTAAAGTTCTAAAATCCTACAATAATTAAATTCAAGTTCTCTAAAGTTCACAACTTAAAGTTCTAAAATCCTACAAAATTCAAGTTCTCTAAATTTCACAACTTAAAGTTCTATAATTCTACAGTAATTCAAGATTTCTAACGTTTCATAACCTAAAATTCCTACAAAAATTCAAGTTATCTAAAGTTCACAACTTAAAGTTCTAAAATCCTAAAATAATTCAGATTTCTAAAGTTCTAAAATCCTACAATATTTAAGTTCTCTAAAGTTCACAACTTAAAGCTCTAAAATCCTACAAAGATTCAAGTTCTCTAAAATTCACAACTTAAAGTTCTAAAATTCTACAACCTAAAGTTTAAAATCCTACAATAATTCAAGATTTCTAAAGTTCACAACCTAAAGTTTAAAATCCTACAATAATTCAAGATTTCTAAAGTTCACAACCTAAAGTTTAAAATCCTACAATAATTCAAGATTTCTAAAGTTCACAACCTAAAGTTTAAAATCCTACAATAATTCAAGATTTTAAAATTCACAATTTAAAGTTCTAAAATTCTACAATAATTCAAGATTTCTAATGTTTCACAACCTAAAGTTCTAAAATCCTACAAAATTCAAGTTCTCCAAAGTTCACAACTTAAAGTTCTAAAATCCTACAAAAATTCAAGTTCTTAAAATTCACAATTTAAAGTTCTAAAATTCTACAATAATTCAAGATTTCTAATGTTCACAACCTAAAGTTCTAAAATCCAACAATAATTCAAGTTCTCTAAAGTTCACAACTTAAAGTTCTAAAATCCTACAAAAATTCAATAGTTCATATCCAATTTCTAAAATTAGTTATATATAAACTTCTAATCCAATAATTAATTAGTTATATTCAAGTTCCAAGTTCAAGTTCAACTTCAAGTTCATATCTAGTTATATATAAACTTCTAATCCAATAATTAATTAGTTATATTCAAGTTCCAAGTTCAAGTTCAACTTCAAGTTCATATCTAGTTATATATAAACTTCTAATCCAACAATTAGTTATATATTCAAGTTCTAATTTAAAAAAAAAACCTCATCGATCAATATATATTCATGACATTCAAACATTCATCACTATATAGTCATGACATTCAAACATTCATCATATACACTTCAATTACTAATCTCTAACTTCAAAGTAACACTTTACTAACTAACAATATATCAATCAAATTAAAAAAAAATTCAATTCACAATCAAATTACATATTCTCAAGTTCAAAGTAGTCCTAAAATAAAAAATAAAAACCTAATTCATTCACTAATTACAATGCCCAATTTAAAAGAAAACCCTAAAATAAAAAATCTCCAATTCTCTACCTAACTAACAACAATCAAATCAAATTAACAATAACACAACCCAACAAACTAAAACAATAATATACTAACTAACAAACCAAATATAATTACTAGAATTGAAAAAAAAAACTAAAATCAAACTCATACCTTAACAACGACGGGCAACGAGTGGCGACGACCAGCGACGAAGGCAGAAACCCAGCAACAGCGACGGTGGAGGCAAGGATTGGATGGAATCTGCTAGAGAAAAGGGAGAGAATAAGAGAGAAGAGAGAAGAGAAAAGAGAGAAGAGAGAGAGAAGAGATTGAGTAAAACCCGATCTACCTCAAAGATATTTTAAGAAAAGCGATGGACAGCGTCTCTTTGTCCGTCACTTTTTAAAAAATATTTGACCAGCATTTTGACCAAAAAGCGACGGACTAAGAGACACTATCCGTTGCTTTTTAAAAATGTTTGACTAGATATTTTGACCAAAAAGCGACGGACTAAGAGACACTATCCGTTGCTTTTTAAAAATGTTTGACTAGATATTTTGACCAAAAAGCGACGGACTAAGAGATGTCGTCCGTCGCTTTTTAAAAAAAATTTAATAAAATAAAACAAATTAAAAGAAACGGACGGCGTGGTTATTTTTTAATTTATAAATATTTTTTTAAAATAAAAAGCGACGGACAACGTCTTTACCTATATTAAATAATTAATTATTAATTATATATATGTTTGGCGTAAAAATCCACAAAAATAGGTGACGAACTAAGAGATGTCGTCCATTGCTTCTGCTAAAATAATTTTAAAAATAATTATCTATCTATATATAATATGTGAGGGAAAAGTGCCACATGTCAGCACCAGAAAATGCTTGATTTTTTTTAAAAATAAAATAAATTGTATGATTTTAAAAAATAACTGTCAATTGTTGAGTCAGAAAACTTCTAATCCCTTATAACTTCCTAGACAGTTGAAGTCATAAATATTGGGCAGTCTCCTATTCAATCGTGTAAACCGTTGTAGAGGTTACTATCCTATATAAATACATCTCAAAATATTTGAAAAATTATCATCTTATTATTGTTGATTTGAAAATCTCCGCTCAACAAATTGTACGACAATGAAAAGTTGATATCATTCGTGAATATAATTGAAATTTTGGCTTTTATTGTAACGACCTGACTTTCGTCTTTATGGAAAATCCAACAGAGGAAAATTTGGGGTCGGAAAACTTTTTCGTAGTATCTTGAAATTTCCCAACCTAATCTAGATTTGGACGAAATCGGATTCTTTAAGGTGTAGGGAAATCTGATAATGAATTTGATTACATGAGTGGATAGTTAAGACGTTAAGGATCCCGTACGACTTTACAGAATTGAATTCGGGTGTGTAGAACTCCCGGAATCGAATTCGTGACAAAGTTGGTATCAAAGCCCTAGGTCCATTGATCTCATTGTACCAAAACGAGTCTAGTAGAGTCTTGCGGAACGGTATGATGATATTCGTACTTTTCTTCGAGAGGCTACAAGACTTTAGGAAAAACTCACTTATTTCTACTCCTTCGTGTTATGACTTGAATCCAATTGGTATCTGGGTGATACAAATTGGTATTTTTCCTTCTTCACTCTACGGTCCGAACTAGAGCAACAAAAGTGGTAACACCATCACTAGCAAGAGAGGATGTGTATAGACTACTGACAGTTGAATAGGGTCACCATTCAGAACAAGTATCCATTGCCTCGGATAGATGACCTTTTTGATCAATTGCAAGGTGCATCATATTTCTCTAAAATTGATTTAAGGTCTGGTTACCATCAATTAAAGGTTGAGGTAGTTAAGAATTGGGTTCGACCAAGTTCTATGATTGAAATTAGCAGTTTTGTGGGGCTCGCTAGCTAATATTGTCGCTTGTGGTTTGAGTTGAGTCTAATTGGTATCTCCTGATTCCTATTGGTATCTCAACAAGTGAACTAGATGTCGTGGTCACAACTGAGGGGCAACAAGCAAAGCAGATTGGAAACTGAGAAGGTTCCAATTGGTATCTGGCCCTAGGGGTGGTGTGAATGCATGGATGATCAGGAATGGTCATCCATGGAGTGAAATAATTAATTAAGAATTTGGACTTATCTGTAAATTGATCTTGGAAACTTTGAATGCGTGCTTCTGGTTGTCTGAGTTAACTGTGAATGTGAAGTTATAATTGCTTGAATATGATGAGGTGATTATGTGCACAATAAATGTGTGTCTGAACCTTGATATGTACAATATGTTGGATTGGTCGTTGAAGTTATGCAAGTTGTAAATACTTGAGTATTGTGAAATTCGTTGTGAAAGAAAAATCTTGACTAAGGATCATGTGAGTGTCTGGGTGTATCCTGGGGATGTGTGGGTTGTGGTGCTGAATTGACAAGAATGAATTGGTTCGTGTATCGTGGGATTGACTGTGGGGTAGACAATGATTGTCCTAGCTAAAGGGTTTTTCTCTAAAAATACATGTGTTATAGCTAGGAACCTTTAGGGGAAATTGGGAGATAAAAGAACCCAGAAAAATTATTGGCAGGGATTCTGTTTCCATTATGGCCGCTGAGGCGGGATTTTCCTGCCAAGGTGAGGCCGCCAGTGCGGGATTCCTCCTGCCAGAGCTGGACAGGGCAATACAGAACCTCATCCCTATCTCCCATATTTTCCCTAGTCACAATTATGGACCCCGAATTGTACCCGAACTAACACCCACGATCTAATTCAGTGTTCAACAATCGAATATAAGATAAAGTGTGTTAAAAATTATGGAGAACCTAGGCATATGAGGAGGAAATTAGTAAGGCAATGGAGGCCGGGGAAATGGTAATGCAAAGTGCAGCCAGGAGAGGAGGTTACCCGTCAAGACGACATGGCTCAATTATTTGCTTTTTCGGGCAAGACCGGGTTTGAGTTGTGTGATGCAGTGGTCACTAGTGCTACTCTTGTTTATGCCCGAATGACTATTGTTTTGTTTGATCCGGGTTCTACTTATCCGTATGTGTCAGTTCAATTGTCTTGGGATTTGATGTGGTTTGTGTTATAGTTAATGCCCCCATTCATGTTTCTACCCCAATTGAAAAGTCAGTCATAGTCACCCATGTAGATCCTGTTTTCCTGTTGTGGTTATGAATTTTCAGATTTGGGTTGATTTGGTTATGCTAGATATGATTGACTTGATATGATCTTAGGCATGACTTGGTTGTCCCCTCTATTATACCGGGCTTACTTGTAATACTAACTCGGTAACTCTATAGATCCCCGGTAGGGAAAGATTAGAGTGGGAAGGGGTGTACAAGCCTAAGCTAGCTAAGATCATATCATCCATTCGGGCTAGGAAACTGGTGGGGAAAGATTGTTTGGCGTAATTGGCTCATATTAGGGATGTTGAGGTCGAATCCCCCTTTATTGAGTCTACTACGGTGGTGTCAGAATTAAGAGAGCTTAAAGCTCAAATCCAAGGGCTTCTTGATAAAGGTTTCATCTGTCCTAGTGCTTCCTCGTGGAGTGCTCCTGTCTTGTTTGTTAAGAAGAAGGAGGGTAGCATGAGGACTGGTGATTTATATTAAGCCATAAATGAATGGATTGATATCGAAATGACAAGCTTATGGATAAAGAAAGTCCCATTGAGTATACTCGGGTGAAGGAAATTGAAGTATTTTAGTAAGAAAGTGCGTATAAATTGGGTTAGTCCTCTGAATTTGATGAGTATACATGAGTTTGAGGTGTCGTGTTCATGAAAAGGTTGACTTCGTAGTGATAGTCAAGGATGACGGAGCGTAATGGTAATAAGAGTCGTGATGAATTGTGATTTATAAATAAGATTGTTGGTTAAGCGAATTGTGTATAGTAATTATGACTTACGAGTACCTAAGGTTGTGGTTTTCTAATATTTAGTGAGTAATGTGGTTGTATGAAAAGTTATAAGAGATGGTAGGACACCATTCGAATAGAAATTAAAGAGCTAAAGTCATAATGAAGAAAAATGGTGGGATGTAGTACAACTTTTAGAGAGAGGCTAGAGCAAGAATATTTATTTGATTCTTAAGGCTAAAGAGTTATCTTTAGAGGAGTAGATAATTGGGTTCAGAGATGCGTGATTTCCTTCGTTTTGTTGTGGTTATGGTAATAGTGTCACAAGTGTGTTGGATTGGTTAAAAACTATTGAAAAAGACTTGAGAAAGGAGTGTGCAGACATTAGCTTGAGTGTGATGATAAGTGCTTGGTTTTGTTTTTGAGTCTAGTAATGAGTATGATTGAAATTTTAGCGAAATATATGGTAAGATAGATGGAGATGCGATCAATGATAAACGGAGATCAATGAATTCATAAAAATCTTCAAGATACAAGTTAATGTTGATAGAGAAAGAGATTGTGTTATATGGTGGAAATTACATTTTAGATTTTTCATTGTGAGTCTACATTCGTGGTGATGTATTTTGTCAAGGTATGAATTGGCAAGGTGAGAAATGATCAATTGTATCCGGTACTAAGCATTTGAAAGGACTTACACCTGGGTTGAGTCGTAAGTTTACTACTATTGATTGTTAAAGTACCAAAGAAAGGTTTCATTTAAAAGTGTTGGTTTATAATAACGTAAATGGCCGGAGTGTTTACAATGGTTGTTAGTATTGTGAGTATGATTGATCTATGCTCTCGTGTGTTTTCGCTTTTGTGGGTGGATCCCCAGTGGTGGATCAGGGGTACCAAATCTTGTAATGTTCTATTGGTTGAGTGGGAAGATTTGGTTATTTCGAATGATATAATTGGTGTTGTCTTGGAGTTGTTAAAGTATTTTAGTGGTTCTACATATACCACCTTGCTTATGAGAATTTATAGAAGAGCTACCATGAGTAATTGTGGTTGTCCGGCAATCTTAATATTCCTCTAGTTGTCAAGTTCATGTATTGTTTATATGTGGTTGAATGTGGGGATATTTAGGTCCAATTCTACTGTTCTTAAGACGTAATCTACAATTACTAAATCTAGCATTTCAATAGTATTGTTGGAGGGGTTGTATGCTTGGACATATCCCTCGATAAGTATCTGATTTCTAAAGATCAAATTTGTTATAACTTAAGCTCATGGAAATTTATGTTGTGGGATGGAGATATTGTTAAGAACTATGATTGTTTGGGTATTATGAGTGTGTGTTGGTTGATTCAGGTTCACTTCTAATTGTAGAGAGTATTGATTTAGAATATTATCATGCTTATGTGAGAAAGGATTAGTCCTGATGATTGTACCAAGATCCTTGATAACATGTGGCTGAGGTGTGTACGATCAACTTTGGTGGTTGTTGGGAATCGTTTTGTTGTCAGTTAAGTTTACATACAACAATATTTATCACTCGAGTGTTGAGATGACTTCATTGAGGCATTGTAAGAGAGGATGTATAGGTATTCAATTGGTTGGTTTGAGGTTGGAGACGTGAAACCCTTAGGGGGTAATGAGATTCGGTAAGAAGGGCATGCGATACAAGTATCCCCAGTAATTTGACGACCAGATACTACTTTACCCTTACTTTAGCCAGTCTTTCCTAAGTTGATCACTCGGGGACGAGTGATGGGTAAATTGGTATCTATTGTAACAACCTGACTTCCGTTATTATGGAAAAACCAACAGAGAAAATTTTAGGGTCGGAAAACTTTTTCGTAGTATCTTGAAATTTCTCAACCTAGTCCAGATTTGGACGAAATCAGAGTCTTTAAGGTGTAGGGAAATCTAGTAATAAATGAGAGATCTATTAAGAATTTAATTACATGATTGATAGTTAAGACGTTAAGGATCCCGTACGACTTTACGAAATTGAATTCGGGTGAGTAGAACTCCCGGAATCGATCTTAGCGCTAAGGGTATTTTTTTAGTGTCATTGGTTAGAGGTGTGTTGTAAAATGGAGATTTTGGAACTCTCAAAATAGATCTTTGTTTCGTTCCAGCCGCTTTGGCGCTGGAATTCACCGCTCTGGCGGGGTCGCTACAATGGGATGGGGGCCGCTGTGGCGGACTTGACGCAACTTAAGGTCGTTAATAAACCCCTAAACAAACTTATTATGCACTTTTTTACTTTTGGAGCTAAAGAACAAACCTCAAGCGACTCCTACTCGTTTTTCACCATTCTTGAGGCTAAAGGTAAGTTTTTCACTCCCCAAATCCATTTTTCGATCCATAGAACGTAATAGAATGGATAATTATTGATGGGGGAGGGTTTTTTTATAGATTCTATGGTGGAAACAACCCTAAATTGGGTATTAGGATCTTAGGTTTGGTCTAGGGTTATTGGGTTTGTTATAATCCAGATAATTAGACCTTTGATTGTTGATCCTTGCGTTAATTGTATGTTTTTAGACCACGAACAAGCGGGAAGAATCCGGAAAGGGAAGATTCAAGTGCCTTAGGGGATTCAAGCTTGGATTCGAGGTAGGTGATGGTTGTGATTCTATGATTATGTGATGTATGTTTGTTCTTGCTTCCTTATGATACATGTATGTATATGAATGTTGCATTATTGATCACACTTGTTGTAAATGAGATAGATGAATGATGATTACCATGAAATCATGACTTAATTGTATGATCTTGAGGATATACTTATGATTGTGATTGTGGTGTGTTGAATGGATCGGTTGCCACGTTCTGGCATAAATATGGGATCGGTTGCCACGTTCCAGCTTAAACATTGGATTGGTTGCCACGTTCTGGCATAAATATGAGATCGGCTGCCACGTTCCGGCACACTAACTTGGATCGGGTACCACGAATCGATATGCTAATTGTTTGGGTTTGGGTTTCATGAGAGGACTTAAACATTGGATTGGTTGCCACGTTCTGGCATAAATATGAGATCGGCTGCCACGTTCCGGCACACTAACTTGGATCGGGTACCACGAATCGATATGCTAATTGTTTGGGTTTGGGTTTCATGAGAGGACCATTGAATTGGGTTCCGTGATAGGACCATTGGATTGTGTTGTGTATCTACTTGTGATGAGTTCGTTCATATCTAATGATGATTGATATTGGAAGACGGTATGTTGCTCTAAATTGATATAACTGTGATATGTGAGAATCGTGAAGTTGTTCATTGTTCGTATATGTTGATGATATTGTATATGTTCGATATGTGCATGTGATTATATTGTTGTATTGACTAATGTATGTTACACTTAATGGTATAACCGTGTGATCCTACCAGTACACTGTGGTTGTGTACTGATACTGCACTTGCTCTTCTTTGTTGAGTAAAGGGCATCTTCAGGTGGCTATGGATAGACATCAGCTAGGTGACTATTGAGCGTGACCGTATTCAAGGGTGAGCCAGTTTTTTTCAGGCTGCCATGGATCTCTCTTGTTTAAGTCCATTCTTTTCGGACTCAGACTATTGGTTTAAGTTGTTGTTTAGTTTCGGGGTTGTACCCCTTGTTCTTAGACTTGTCGTTAGTAGAGTTTTGGTACATTGACTTTCAGGTTCTAGGGGTTGAATTTCCGCATTGTTAGTTTATTAATGTTAGACTTTTGTTAGAGTTTATGGGAACTCTATTTCTTTCCTTAGTATTTTCCTGCTTTAGTGTACTTAAATGCCTTAGTTTTGGTTTAGTTACTTGGTTTGAGTTGTAGTAGTGGTTCTCCCACCGGAGGGTTAGTGTGGGTGCCAATCACGACGGTCTGGGTCGTGACATTTATGGATCACAAGGTAATAATTGAGATCAATTTATTTTTTGTTCAATTGTTTTAGAACATTTACTAAAAAAATTCAATAATCTTTCTTGATTTAAACCTTTATATTTTGTGATCTACAAAATACCTTTTCATTAGAGAAATCGCCATGCACTAGATGTAATGAAATTTTAGTATATTTTGCAGAATGAAAAAGTTAGAGTTCAACTTTTACTATTAGTTCTAAGACCATGGTGTTACTTTCTAAAACAATAGTCTGTTAATTCAATATTTGGTGGAAATGCACTATCTCAAAACAATTTCTATTATTCCTATCTCTGAACGTAGTCAATGATAAAGCTACTATAAAAAGGTAGGGCAAATGAAAAAAATAAAATTATTAAATAATAAGTGAAGATAAAATGAGAAGAAAATATTAAGATAACGATGTGATCACATTAAAACGAGATGATACAATAAAATTTAAGTAACAATCAATAGATTCTAATTAAACTTAAGTTCATTTGTTATTATTGAACAATAATATAAAGGACTTTTGCGCATTATCTTTCAGTTGATTTCATTTTGATATATATATTTATCAATAATTCTTAATAAACTACAATTTAATAGTATTCAACTTGTCATAGAATTCTGCAGATGACCATATGACAAACTTATTGTTGATGTTCTCAAGACTATCCTATTCTAATAATTCTAAATTAAAAAAAAAAAGTAATTTTTTTTTTGCATTTTTCTTTACCATAAACATGATGTTAGATGTACAATTTCTAAATTTATTTAATTCAATTGGCATTTGTACTTCAAACAATGAAAGACATCATCCTTATGATTTTCACCATTCAAATTACCCCTATTTCGGAGCATAATTTCTCTTATCTTGTGGGATATAAAATAAATGTACAATATATATATATTGAAAAGAGTTTCACATCAACAAAAGTACTTAAAATTGGATGAACTTTTTCTTTATCTTGGTAAGTAATATTTGATGAATTCATCAATAAACTATGAATTTTATTGCACACAACACTCAATCTTACGCCAAATTTAAGTTGAATGAAATGATTTTTCCTTCCCTAGCCTTATAAAAACAGTTGTGAATCAAACATTTTTCATTTCACAATTGATAAATAAATTTTAAAAAATTAGTCTTATCAACTTAATAAGATAATATTTGTTAAGTGATATGTATGGTGTGTTTTTTAGTTATGTTGTTTTTTTCTAGTCACTATAACTTTTATGTATTCTTATTTTATGAAATTATATTTAATTAAATGAAATTATTTTATTTTGTAGGATTCAACTAGAGTAGCGTGCAAGAGAGATTGCAATATATTTTGCAAATTATATTTAGATTTTAGCTAAAAGTATAGTCATTATTTTTAATACTATATTCAATTTCTTTTTATGAATTTAAAATTTAATTAATTAGAAAAAACATTAGCTCATCGTCTTATACATATGCTATTAATCTTCATTATAATAGGAGAAGGAGAAGTTATTAGAATATTGTCTGGAATCTTGGAAGAACATATCTTCACTGCACGTAAAATAGGCTAAAATTTTATTAACATCAAGTGTATATATATTATATATGATTACTCATATAACTCAATAATAATTCAATTAATTATTTTTAAATTAAAAATTATTACATTTTGAAATATCCGCGCATCGGGCGGGCACGTATACTAGTTTTTATTAAAAAGCGACGGATAGGGTGGCAATTGGCGTCGCTTTCTGGAGCGACGCCGTCCGTCGCTTTTCGTTCCGTCGGTTTTTAGCACTTTTCTAGTAGTGTGTATATATATATATATTGACGCTCCTTAGTTTCTACGCGATTTTACTTTTTACATTTTGACATCATTTAATCAAAATTCTTGTCACACACTATAGCTAAGGAAGTATCCCAACCTTAAAATTTTGGATCTGCCACCAGTGTCAAGTTGTGTGGCCAGTTTAAAGGGTCTCGAAGACGGTAGATTTTTACACTTGTAATATGCATGTCTAAGAAGTTCAATAAAATCTATTTTTATTTGACTCTTTCGATACAAGCTAATAACTAGAGATTCTGTTGAAAATCACTACCAACAACATATTCAATATAATTTCATCAAGTGGGATTTGTGAATTGTAGAATGAATGTAAATCTTATCTTTACCTCGGATATATAAAAGGTTTTTTTTTTATAGTGATAGGACAATAAATATAATTACATAATATGATTTTCTTTTCCAACAACATAATATGATAATCAAAAGACAAGACAATAAATAACTAACAGAATTCGAAGGATCAGAAACTACTGGAACAATATTATAATTACA
Organism: Solanum tuberosum; assembly: GCF_000226075.1. Lineage (NCBI taxonomy): Eukaryota > Viridiplantae > Streptophyta > Magnoliopsida > Solanales > Solanaceae > Solanum > Solanum tuberosum. Next base: position 25,559 of record NW_006239048.1, on the reverse strand, counting down.
ACTATAGATGAATAACAAGACACACTCTGCTATATATTAGTCCTCTATCTGAATTTGTTTTCTTCACAATCTCTTATTTAAAACTATATATTCGGTAAATTAAAATTGTGTCATGTCTTGTCTAATCATCTCTCCTCAATATTTCTTTGGTCTATCTTTTCCTTTCCTGAAACTATCCAATATTGAGAGTCTCACAACTCACCACTTGAACATCCAACCATCTCTTCTTCACATGCCTGAATCATCTTAGTCTCGCTTCCCGCATATTGTCTTTCACCGAAGCCACTTCCATCTTGACTCGGATGTTCTTATTTCGAATCATTCACACATCCATCACACCCCTTATTTTTGCAACTTTCAATTTTTGAATGTGAGGGTCATTAAACGTCATACAATATAGTCTGTCAAACTACCATTCTATAGTTTTACCTTTAAGTTTCAGCAGTATTTTTTATCACACAAGTTTTTAGAGGCAAGCCTCTATTTGCCCATTACACACTAATGCGGTGTGTTACATCATCGATCTCTCGTTACCTTAAATTAAAGATCCCAAGTATTTAAAACATCCTCTCTTGAGAATGACCTGGGACTCAAGTCTCACTTCCATGACCCTACTCAACCTAATCCTTTAGATTCTAATGTTTGCCTCCAAATTCATCCTAGTGTTAACTCCGCTCCTACTCTAGTCAATCAACATAATGTCATCAATGAATAAGAGTTGATCCCTAGTGCAACCTCATCGTGATTAAAAAATTATTTGAGTCTTCTCCTTTTGTTCGTCCCTTAATCTTGGTTCCATCGTACATGTCTTCAATCACCCTAGTGTAAGCCACATGTATGTAGCTATCCTTCAAGCATCTATATAAACCCTCCCTAGGAACGTAACTTTGCCGTATGTCTTAAATATGTAAATCTCTCTCTTCCTATACTGCTCCACCAGTCTCCTCACAAGGCGGCCGGATTACTTCTACAATTATTCTCATTACAATCATGCATATGCATTAGTGTTGAGATATATACTTTTAACCATATGTTAAGATATAATATTTGTTATAGAATAAATATTTATTCAGTTTTAATAGATCATATATTCGTTTATGGTGTCTGTTTACTTATATAGTAGATGATATAGTGTGTAGAGTTTTAGCTTATACACAGAGGATTAAATCATCGATTCTTCTAAGTATAAATTTTTTTGTTCACAATCTATGATGAAAATTGGACATGCCATCTGTACGATTAAGCACAAGATTGTATGTAATTTATCTTGATTATGGGAACGGTATAGTTCCAACTTCTTGTGCTAGTGCATTTTGTATGTATTGAATGGGACCGAGTAGAGATAGTTGTTTTAGACTGGATGACAAAAACATATTCTCTAAACTATTAAATGTACTTATATTCTTAATCTCAATATAGCTATTATGATCTGTATATATTAATTATCATTTTGATTTATTAAAATGTGAGATTCTGAGATGGGTCAATATGCCCTGGTAGATTGGATGATAATACTATATATTGGTGAAATAATAAGTTAGTTGATGGAATCTATGTCTCGTTATAGAGATTGATTGATATGGCTTTTTGAGAAATTTATAAGTTTTCATCGTGTCAAACCTTGCAAGTGGATTTATGAATCCGACACATGAAATAAGTTAAGTAGTGCTCGAAAGGAAATTAATCATTAAGTTAAATTCGTCACTAATTTAATTTATATATTGGTGAAATAATAAGTTAGTTGATGGAATCTATGTCTCGTTATAGAGATTGATTGATATGGCTTTTTGAGAAATTTATAAGTTTTCATCGTGTCAAACCTTGCAAGTGGATTTATGAATCCGACACATGAAATAAGTTAAGTAGTGCTCTAAAGGAAATTAATCATTAAGTTAAATTTGTCAGTAATTTAATTTATTGATTAGTATCTGTAATATTAACATGGAGAATTACATAAGTGTTTAATGGAGAATTTCGAAATATAAATAGAGGAGTGCAATTACAAATTTCTAGTGGAATGATTTGTAATTTATTATGGTAAGAATAATTCAAATTAATTATTTGGAATTATTTCCATAATAGGAAGCCTCATTAATTAATTATGTGGTCCTACAGTGCCCATATTTAACTAGAACTCGTAATCCTTTTTCTAAGGGGGAAAAAAGGAGTTAGGCGTGTGTTTCTTGTTTTTCCAAGAAAAACTGGATTTTCTTCTCCTTTTTGGATTGGGAAGAAATCTCTATAAATAGAGATTCTCCTAACTTAGAAAAAGAATGAAGGTTTCTATTCATACTTGGCAAAGTTGTTGTCTATCGTGTGGATTCACTTGAAGGTATGTTTAACTTGTGGATTCGTTTGAAGGTATCTGCTCACGCTTCAAGAGGTAATTCTTGAATTAAATTTATGTAAGTTTATGTGTTCTAGCATATTATATGTGTTCTAGCATAAACAATTTGATTATCTATTATTCATGTAAGCAATAAGATTTTGGTATGCTTCCGCTATGCATATAGTTTTCCAACAATTGGCATCAAGAGTCACGCTTGCATCGAAATAGATAAACTAAATATACATATTTGTATATATGTTATACGATTATGAACATGAATATGTTGTATATTTTGTGTCGGCTCTGTACCGTGAAGAAAAGGAGGACTCATCATTGTTTTCTAGCCACTGCCGATAGGAAGAATATCCCAGATCAACTCTTGTAAATTTTCTTGGAGATTTGAGTTTTTCTAAAAAATAAATAAATAAATAATTTGAAAGTTGGTGATTTTGAGTTCTTTCGGCAGTAATCCAATTTCTTGGTATTTTGACCAAAAGAAACACAAACATATTACTTGAATGTGATTGGCTGTTATTTAAACCAAAAATGAAAAAAATAAAAAGAAAGAAAAAAAGAAGAAAACAGATGTGGAGGCTTTGCAACAACTGGGCACTGGCGGTTGATACTTGGCCGCCAGGAAATATTGTTGTTGATTTATTTTGCTTGTTTTTCTTCGCAAGTTTTTTTGGGATTGGTTGTATATCTTCTCATGTCTTTTAGTATTATTATTAACTAGGGAATTTGGGTTTCGTGAAAAAAATTCAATAAATTTATGCTACAATATTTTAGTTAAAATTAATTTGAGAGATAAAAGATGCAGAACCATGATAATTATTAATATCAATAATAAAAATATGTTTATTAATATCATAATAATAATAATAATAATAAATTAGGATAGTTGGGTGAAAAATATGAACTTGTTAGCTAGATCAAATTTGTATTTGTAAAAAATTAATATTTTTTTAAAAAAATAATTTCTAATAATGTAGGTTTAAACTAAATAATAAATTTATTATATATGTGCTTAATGTAGATTTTCATAAAATTTTATTATAAAACTGTGATTATGAATAGAATAAAAAATTTCAAAAAATACATGACAATAAGATATTTCATATTCTTTATAGTTCACTTGCTCCACAGTTCTAATCACAAATAAATAAATAAAAAATCTCCACAACAGAACAAAATCAACTTAAATTCATAGCAAAAAATCATTCAAAAGTTTTTCCCCTTCATATTGTTTAGGTACAAAGAAATAAATTTTAAAAATTTATCAAATATAAAAATAATTGTCCTTCATTCCTTCAATAGTCGTTTTCCTTATATATGATTTACACAAAAAGTAAAATAAATAAAAACAAATAATACAATATAAACTAATGTCTATTTCATTTTCACATGAAATAATTTTGTAGAGATTTTTTTTTTTCAATCAAACTTCACCCAATACGTAAAGACGTATCAATTACAATTCTTTATGATAGGCTTCAAACGTTCTATAGATAATAATTACAACAACAAATGTCAATTCAACTTAACAATAATCTCACAATGTATCAATTACAATTCTTTATGACAATAATTGCTACAACAAATGTCAATTCAACTTAACAATAATCTCACAAATAAAATAATTCAAGTACAATAAATACACATATTAATCAACCTGAACGACAAAAGAAAAACTCAATAAAAAATAATGAAACTAAAAAAGAAGGAAAATATCATAATCTTTTTACTCGCTAAGCATAATTCAAGCAACTGAAGCAAAAAAAAAGGACTTCAAATATAGTTCAAAAGCATAACCATTTAATATGAAATCAATGAAAATGAAAAGTAGAAAAGAAATTAAGTATAAATAATAATAATTGAAACTATAATTTTCAGTATTTTCAACTGAGAAGGAATTAAATATACACTAAAAAAATCAAATTCATTAATCATAGAGCAAATAGGACTGAAGAAGCAAATAAATACATAAATCAACAGAGAAATAATTGAAAAAGGTTAGAACTTTTAAAGTACAAATACATATGATGTTAAGAAGGTGAAAAGAACGATTGTAAAAGGAAAAATAAGGAGAGAAATAATAAACAGTAGTTGAGGGATGTTAGCTATGTATGTATGTTAATATAAGAGGTGGGATAAAGAATGTGAAAAGATGATGACTTTAGATTTTTAAAAATAATATCCACATAAATATTAAGAAATAAAATGGTATAAAAATGTAAGGAAAAAAATATTTTTCTAAGCCATAGAAAGGTAGTATTTCAATAAAAATTTAAGGAAAAAATATTTTTCTAAGCCATAGAAAGGTAGTATTTCACTATTATTTTTTTCTTACTAACAAATAATACAATACAAATAAATATATAAAAAAAGAATTAGCAAAATATATTCACACCATAAAAATTGATTAGAAAAAATAATAATATCTTTTTGTACTGAACGTCACATACATCAAGAAGGAAGATTCATATATGTTCTATCCTGATTATATATTTTTACATTATTTCGCTTTTATTCCTATGTTATAAATAAAGTTCTTAACTAATAAATTTGTTTAATATTTAATTATAATTTTAATTCTAGAAAAATTAATCAAATCTCATATTTTATCTCATTCTTATTCACTATCAGAAATGATAGAATGAAAGACACAAAATATTTCTTCAATCTTTATAAGTTGGTGATAAAATAAAAAACTTACCTCAAATGATAATTTTAATTCTAGAAAAATTAATCAAATCTCATTTTTTTCTCATTCGTATTCACTATAAAAAATGACAGAATGTAAGACACAAAATATTTCTTCAATCTCTATAAGTTGGTGATAAAATAAAAAACTTACCTCAAATACTTCAGTAATTTGGTGAAATTGGATACCACAATTACTTCCTTCCTACACATCCAAGTGTTACTGAAAATCAATCAAACAAAATTTAGTTGATTAACATATCTAATAAATAGAAAAGAGAACCAACAAAAATTAAAATGAAGAATCAAAAGACAATAATTTCATTGAAAGCCAACAAAATTTTCAACTAAGATAAAAAAGTGGGAGAAAATAGAAATGAGCATCTAGCATTTCTATATTTAATTGTTATTTATAGATTGGTTAAGCATTAAAAATTGGGGAAAAGAAGTTGATGAGACATGTTATTTAAGTAGAGAATACAAATAGGTATAGGTTTTTGTGTAACTCATGGGATATAATTAGATGCAATAATATGATAAAATTTTAATTATTAAATAAATAAATTAATAAAAATAATGAAGATAAAAACTCAAAAAAGAAGTAAAAGATAATGGTATCCTAAGTTAGAGAGGGCAGCACATTACTTTGTCTAAATCTAGCTTTGAAATCTATATAAATATATATTGATGTAAATAATTTAATAATAAAGATAAATATACTTAAAATATTAAAAAATATTATCATTTTATAATTTATAATTTAT
>NW_006239048.1:15816-16263 GCF_000226075.1 Solanum tuberosum | reverse complement strand
AAAATACTGCAAGTATAGGTACTTTCATCTCAAACCCATCTTGTTTTAGGATATAGTCTTCTAGCATTGATAAGAAAAGCCTAAACTAAAAACAAATACATCACTTTCAAGTAATTAAAAATAAAATAATCTAACACAGTCAAATTTTAATTTTAATAAATTTAATGAAAAGAAACAAAGAAAGTACATCTCCTTTTAAATGGAGTAATAAATTATATACAATTGCAAATCAATAATTAGATGAGCATCAAACTAATTCAGATTAACTTCAACTGATTAAAGGTTTACAACAACTTCGAAGTAGATAATCAAAGATAATAAACGAAGACCTTCGCATAATACTCTATGATTTGCACATAAGAATTTGATAAATAAATTTTAAGAATTAACAAAACAGAGGGTATATGTATTAATTCTAATTTTTACCTTTTGAATGTTTGACAAATA
>NW_006239048.1:0-15762 GCF_000226075.1 Solanum tuberosum | reverse complement strand
TATCTGTAAAAATATATTTATTTTTTGATATAAATTTTAAATACAAAATACTGATATATTTAGACTCCTTACGTAAAATATATACTCATTTATAATAAATGAGTATATTAAAAATGATAAAATTGTGAATTCAATATCTGTAAAAATATATTTATTTTTTGATATAAATTTTAAATACAAAATACTGATATATTTAGACTCCTTACGTAAAATATATACTCATTTATAATAAATGAGTATATTAAAAATGATAAAATTGTGAATTCAATATCTGTAAAAATATATTTATTTTTTGATATAAATTTTAAATACAAAATACTGATATATTTAGACTCCTTACGTAAAATATATACTCATTTATAATAAATGAGTATATTAAAAATGATAAAATTGTGAATCCAATATATGTAAAAAAATATATTTATTTTTTGATATAAATTTTAAATAAAAAATACTGATATATTTAGATTCCTTACGTAAAATATATACTCATTTATAATAAATGAGTATATTAAAAATGATAAAATTGTGAATCCAATATATGTAAAAAAATATATTTATTTTTTGATATAAATTTTAAATAAAAAATACTGATATATTTAGATTCCTTACGTAAAATATATACTCATTTATAATAAATGGGTATATTAAAAATGATAAAATTGTGAATCCAATTTTCCTTGATTAAATGATTATTTAAAATTATATGTAGTTACGTATAAGTAAATGGGTCTAAATCTAAAATATCTAAAAGCTAAAATATACTAAAAAATTGTGGTATTGTAACTACCGTACAATTACATAGGATCTAATTGTAATGATATGTTTCAATATTTATTTAAATAATTATTTATTATTGATTATTTAAAATTATTTAATATTTAAAATTCAAAAAATTGTGATAATGACATGTGTCATTTTTTCTTCTCCTTTTATATATAGATAGATATGATATATGATTTGTATAAATTAAGAATTTTGTGATTAATAAATAGTTATCATTTAAGTGATTCATTTATTTGGGATCATTGAAAATTCTTAAGTCTTTATACATGAGAGATAATATCGATACATGAATTGAGAATTATGATAATAAATAGGATCTACAAGTGATCCATTTATTTGAATAATTGAAATATCCTCAATGTATTAGGTATAAATTGTCTTGCATAAATGTATACTAGTAAATGTTTGTTTACTCGAATGGAGATTTACTTTTGAATACTAGTAGCACTTAATTAATTTGAGAAGAGATATTAAAAGTCTTTTTTTACTGATCTGAAAGAAAGAAACGTAATATCTTGAATTTTCAGATGTATTAATTGAGAGGACAATTTGTAATAAGAAGGTGTTGTGTGTCTTAGTCAAAGAAATAACACATTGTTATGTCTTATTCTCATGAGATAATTATCAAAAGAGAATGAAAATTTAAATCAAGTTATTTTAATCTTTAACTATACCTAAAACGACTATTTTTTTTCAAATTTGGTCATAGTTTAGGTGGTCATGAATTTTATGATCTTTGGTTGACTTGAAATTTGATGGTTCCATCAAAAATCGTTTAGATGGGTTTTAGATAGTTTGTCGGATTAAAATTCGATTTGAATATGATAAGATCTTTCTTTATGTCAGTTGTGTTTATGTTAAATTTGGAGTATGGTTACACATGGTGACTTAACATGAATTGATATGTGATAAGAATGTATGTCATATTGTTTTAATTCCTAAAGATGCTTAAATCATTTGAATTTGGATTTGGTCACAATTTTGGAAATAATTTTTTTATAGACTCCAATTGGCCTGAAATTTGGTAAGTTCATTGATAACAGCCTAGTAAGAAGTACTCATTGTTATGTGGTTATGATTCTTTGAGGTCGTTAAAATGTATTTTAAAGTTGTTCTTTGGAATTAATATGTGATTTAGTATGAATGACATCCTTTATATTGGTTTTATTTATGTTATATGTTGTACATGATTACACGTGATGAATTAACATGAATTGATATATGATAAAGAAGTAGATCTGATTATTTTTCCTTAAATCGTTTCAATCTGAATTTGATCATAGCTTTGGAGATAAATATTATTTTTGAACTCTGATTGATCTAAATTTCGGTAGGTTCATCAGAAACAATCAAATTAAAAATACTCATTGTTATGCAGTGATTTGGTAATTGAGGTCATTCAGATGATGTTTTTAGATAATTTTTGTATCTTGAAAAATTAATTTTACCGAAAAATTATTCGACTATGATATAGTGGTGATACAGTTTGTTCTCTATGGTCTTCATGACTAAATTTTAGTGAAGTATTAAGTTCATGTGTTGTCTTAGACCTTCCTACATATCGGATGCAATTAATACAAGTCATTAAAGTTTATTCTCTAGTTTTGATTATCTGTATTGACTCTCCTAAACTGAGTAATATTTGATTGGATCAATGGATCTAGGGATAATGATATTCATTTGACTTAATTAACATATACTCTCCATCTGAGTTAGCTTTTGTTCTAAATTTGTTGAAGTGAATATCTGACACCACATATGTATGTTGCATGAGTAGTCACTTTTTCATCAAAATTTATAGCTCAAGATGCATGGATATCTATGAGTGTGTTTTGAATTTTAATATTCTATGTATACATAAACATGCTGATTTTTGAAAAATAGTATTTAGATAAAGTAAATAGTGTTTAGAATTTTGTTCTTTGTTCTTGATTTGTGTATCTATTTCACAAATGATGATATGTGTCATATGATAAGAATTTTCGAACGGAATTTTTTTAAATTCTATTTTGAACATTTAACGTTTTCAACCAAATTGATCATAGTTTTGAAATTTGAAAAAAAAAAAAACTCTGACTGAACTGAAATTTGGTAGATTCATAAGAACGACCTAGTAAGAATATTATTTTTTTCTCGGATCGTTACATGAGTTTTTGGTCATATTTGATTGAATAGTAGTGAAGTATTAGTTTTATGTGGTGGCTTAGACCTTCCTCCCTATCAGATGGAATTAATACAAGTCACTATGTATTTAATCGTCTAGTTTTGATAATTTGTATTAACTCTCCTAAACTGAGTAATATATGATTGGATCAATGTAGCTAGAGGATTTTCAGTTGACTTAAACTAACAGTGGACTCTCCATCTGAGTTAGGTCTGTATAAGTTTATGGAGTGAATAATCGGTCATTATACATGTGTATTACATGGGTAGTTCTCCAATCCCATCAATTGGCTATTCGAGATGAATAGATATATACGTATAAATGAGCCCTGAGTTTTGTTATTTAGGATTATTCGAAATATTATGTTCTATTTAATGTATTATATCTTATATTCTCAATAGACTTTACGCACCCACTTAGTCCTACTTAAGTTTTTATTTTGGTAGAGATAAAATATTAATTCAAAGAATGCATCGTACATGTACCTTATGTTAGAAGGAATTATTTTCAGTTTCTAACTAGATAAGAGATGAGTATTTAATATATTTGTTTGTAACTCTCCTATCATTGAGTTTGATGAATATTTTATTTCTTGTGGTATATTGATGTGTGATTTTTTTTATTAGTTTTATTTCTCATTAATTGAATTATATTAATCCGTCTCATAAGGGAAAATATCTTTTGAATTGAATGAAACTTATCTATACATTAGCGTCCAATTAATTTATTTTGAATAGAATTTCAAGGTTGGTTAATGGATGGACATAACGGTTCATTGAAAGTGAAGTCACTACCAACATGTGAGTCTTTGTTTAGAAGGAAAAATGACTAAGAGACATTTCCTCTTAAAAAGGAAAAAGAAGTAGTGATAAGTTATAATTAATCTATTCTGATTTGTGTGGTAAATGAACATTTGGGCAAGAGGTGAATTTGAGTATTCAGAGTTTTCAAAAAGGCTACTCATGATTTGGATATATTTTTTGATGTTTTGTAAGTCTAAATGTCTTGATAAATTCAAAATATTTAAGACAAATAAAAATAACAACACGAAAAAATATATAAAGTCACTACAATCTGATTGTAGTGACGTAAACCTCTCTGCAGAGCTCATGAGTCACTTATCTTATAGAATAATTATATTTCAATCGTCTACACCACACTCTATAATAGATTGGTGTAGAAGAGAAAAGAATTAGACTCTTATGAAGATGATAAGATTAATTATTGACTTATTATTAGTTATTTTGTTTCTTTTGGGATAGGTTCTAATAAAAACATATCGCATTCTGAATTCAATAAGTACCTTAACAACTATAGAACTAGTTGGATTTGACGTAAGTCTAATTTGTGACATGTTCAGATATAGGATTGTCCAGGACATGTCCTAAGTGGGAGAATAAGAAAATTGGAATTAAAAACGGAATGTGTATGTTAATTGGATATCTTAAATGTCATGACCCGAGTCTACACCCTGGACGTGGCCGGCACTCGAGAACCATTATTGGTCCCCAAGCGAACCCTCATCCTGGCTGACTACAAGTGGAAGACTAACTTAAGCATGTAAAAGCTTAAAAAACTGAATAAAAATTCATGAAACTCAATTACAAAGCTTTAATTCAAATGAAAAACTCTAAATAAAAATAAAGTATTCAACTCGCCATAAAATAGGCAACTTAAGTCTTTAAAACATTTAATAAAATAAATGAACAAACTTCTAAAACTCTACAGTCTATCTATGAAGCCTCTAAATGACAAAGATGGATATCGAAACAAGACCCACGACCTCCTAACACTTGATATAACTGAAAGTAAAAGTGGAACCCTTCGGAAGCAAAGAGGCTCACCATAGCTAACTTGAACTCCCAATGTGGTATCAACGAAACTCCCTGTTGATGACCCTGAATACCTGTATCTGCATCATGAAATGATGCAAGACAAATGGCTCAGTACGTGGAATGTACGAGCATGTAAGGGGAATTCTAAAGCATAACATAAGCTTGAACTTGATAAAAAGGAAACATACTTACCTCTTTTCAAACTTACTCAACCCAGGATACTCAAAACTACTCAAACTTACTCAATTCACAAGTACTCAAGGATAAGATACTCAATTCAGTAATAAGGTTCTCAACTCAGTGAAACTCAACAATAAGGTACTCAACACAATGAAGCACAGATCAACTCAAGATACTCAACTCGAAGGTACTCAACTCAAGATACTCAACTTAAGATACTCAACTCGAAATGCTCAACTCATGATACTCAAAGGATAAAACAATAGTAAAAGATGCAATATATATGGAAAGCTGTAAAATTGTAGATAGAAACTCAATGTATTGAAAAATACAATAATACTTAGTGTGTATATAAAAATACAATATAACTTTGTGGGAGTTTCTCTAACCAACAACCATCACTATGAGCTATGTGATGATACCGTGTCTCGTCCACGCTTCCAGAACTGTCCTATACTTTGCCAAGGTATAAGACCTATCAATTAAGTGGATCCACTAGTTTGTGCTAAAAAGCACTAAGGAATAATCTAAAAAGTATGACCCTTTCTACCCACGTCGGCTACATGGTTTATGGGGGCTGTGAGTTGTATGAACTCTCCCCCATATCAGTGTTCAATACTGCTCCCAAAATATAATCAGTTCATATGTTTAAAAACATAACTCCTTCTGTGGTTTGAGATTATTACTCAAAATCTTTCTTTAAAAAGAAATGTTACTCAACTGCTCAAAACTCTTTTGGAAATCTCAATTTCCTCCTCTTTTAAATGTGAAAACATTTACTCTTGGGAATACTTAGTTCCCATATATCATTTTAAGGAAAATGAACTCGACTCTACTCTTTGTCAACTCAAGTGCTCAAGGCTTAAAACAAGTTTAGAAAAAGTTGTAAAAGACTTCTCAAAATAGGGTTCATGCCGAATAATGGACGTGAGCGACTCAATTCAAGGTTTTCAATAACCATACAAAGAACTCGATACTTGGAACTCAAGAATTTCAATGACATCAGTCATTTCAAGAATGCTCAACTCATAAGGTTCATGCGAAATTATAGGCATGAACAACTCAACTCAAGGACTCAATGATACTCTTTATCTCAAGATTTCTCGACTTATATGGTTCATGCGGAATTATGGGAATGAACTACTCAACTTAAGGACTGCATAGGTAACATGTAATAGTTCCATGATTAGGAATATAATCTCAGAAGGGTTAGGAACTCAATGCTCAAGACTTAGAACTTAAATATACTACTCCTCTCAAAGGTACTCAATTTATGAAGTTCATGCGGAATTTATGGGCATGAACAACTCGACTCGAGGGTCTACATAACAATATGGAACTCGTGTATACGACACTTCTCATTCTCATACTTACTTCCTCAAAACTTAACTCAAATCGATGATGGATCTCAAAGGATTCACAATTGAACTCAAAGGCTTTCTTGAGCTCTACTCTTAACTCTCTCTTAAATGTGAATTATGAATTCAAGAGTTATGGTTCATGATATGAAGGATCTCATGATGAAAAAGTAGACTCATGAATACATTCTCCTCATCCTCATACTCACTTGCTTGAGTCTTGAAACAAGTTACTAGAAGTTGTAGAAGACTCTTCAAAAGGACTCAAATGGACTTTCTTAGAATGTTCGAAAGAATTCTCAAAACTTAACTCTTAACTCTACCTTGAATTTGAATTATGAATTCAAGGTTATGATCATGTTAGGAATGATTTCTAGGGGTTTAGAAGTAGTTTAGAATCAAAAAGGAGTGAAGTTACACTTTAAAAGAACTCAAACGGAGCAATCGATTGTAAACTGGATGGGGTTGGCGACCCTGGCGCACTGAGTGGCGCGGGGCGCCAACCCCTAAACTTCAGAACATGATTTGGGGTGCACTGGCTGACGAGACGCGCCATGCCCCAATCCATAAAACCCAACAAATTTCTTTGCTCATTTTCTCACCTTAACTCACCTAGAATAGAATTGTTTCTTCCCCAATCACTTGGATTCAATTACTTAACATAAGTGCACTCTAATCTACTCAATGCAGCCCTCAAAACATTCACTTTCATCTCAAGAAATCATTAAAACCCCAACACAACAAGATTTAGGATGAACAAAAACACTTCTCAAGAACTCATCAAGAACTCTAATCTTTCAACTTCAAGAATGAAATTGCGTTGAAAATAACATGATTGGCATGTGGGTGAACAAAACCAACACTATGGAAGCTTACATACCTATTAGGGATCAAACCCATGGAAAAAATCGGCGACAAAACTCAAGAACCTCGACGAACGCCTTGATCCTTTCCTCTTTTCTCCTCTTCTTTTCTCTTCTCTCAAAACCCTAACTTATTTTTATGAAGCGTAAACTGAATCCAATCAGTTTTCCCCCCAACTTAATTACCAAAAATGAATTTAATTAATTGGGTAGTGAAAAGACATAATACCCTTCTAAAATCTGGTTTTGACTTTCCTTATCTAGACAACCCAACTTCAAATGAACATATCTCCCTCGTACGAACTCGAAACTGAGCAAACTTGATGGCATTGGAAAGATAATTCAAAGATATTTCTTACGGTATCTGGTAGTATACCTAACTCATCCTGAGCTAGGAGTTATGGTCGTTTGAAGTTGACTCAAAACTCATACTTAGATTAACTTTATCAAACTTTCCAAATTTGATTATTTCCAAAAAAAAAAAACGGTTTCTTTCCAATTCTAAGTCTTTATAGTTCTTTCAAAAAGTGAGGTGTTACACTAAATAATGAAAGAAGGTTTATTATAACGTCCTAAAGAAAATAAGGCAATTGTTAACACAACTGTCTGATTTCTAGAAAAGATCATTTAGTAAACCATGTTCCTAGAAGTAAACTAGTTTTACAGAAATTGAACAAAGAAATAACAAATAAGTCAATTATAAATTCAGATGCTCAAGAACATCTAATGGGTATGTCAGAATTGACGTTCCATTGCATTTAAGTAGTGGGAGAAACGTTACTAGACATAAGAAAACTACTATCTCAAGTAGTGGGAGTGATGTTGAACAAATTGAAAGAACACTACATGAAAAGTTGTTAATAATTCAATATCGAAAGATCTTGAAGAAAATATTAAGACTCAAGAACATGAACGCGTGATTATAGTAGTAGTACTTAGTCGTAGTGGGAGATTCATAACGAAGATTGATTTGTTTTGTAAGCTTGCGAGAACTTTCATGATAGAACTCCAGAAGAACTCCTGAAAAGAAGTATACTCTTAGAAGGTTTCATGATAAGGACTCTCAAGATCTAGTATAAAATTGATTTGTTACGACGAAGCACTACTAGACAAAATTGCATGAGAAAATAGCTTGGTAAATTTATTTTGATAAGAAATAAATAAATGCATTGTAAATGCATAGTTAAGAGTCTAAGTGAGAGATTGTTAGGGTATATACTATTAATCATGTGTTTAGACATAGTATTCTAATAATTTTCAAGATTAAATATCTAAGTGGGAGATTGTTAGGGTATATACTATTAACCATGCATTTAGATATAGTACATTATAACAATTGTGATGGTTAAAAGTCTCAGTGGGAGATTCTTGGGATATAGACTTTTAATCATAGGTTAAGATATAATATTTGTTATAGAATAAATATTTATTCAGTTTTAATAGATCATATATTCGTTTATGGTGTCTGTTTACTTATGTAGTAGATGATTTAGTGTGTAGAGTTTTAGCTTATACACAGAGTATTAAATCATCGGTTCTTCTAAGTATAAAGTTTTTTGTTCACAATCTATGATGGAAGTTGGACATGCCATCGGTACGATTGTAGCACAAGATTATATGTAATTTATTTTGATTATGGGAACGGTATAGTTCCAACTTCTTGTGCTACTGCATTTTGTATGTATTGAACGGGACCGAGTAGAGATAGTTGTTTTAGACTGGATGACAAAAACATATTCTTTAAACTATTAAATGTACTTAAATTCTTAATCCCGATATAACTATTATGATTTGTATATATTAATTATCATTTTGATTTATTAAAATGTGAGATTCTGAGATGGGTCAATATGCCTGGTAGATTGGATGATAATAATATATATTGGTGAAATAACAAGTTAGTTGATGGAATCCATGTCTCGTTATAGAGATTGATTGATATGGCTTTTTGAGAAACTTAATAAGTTTTCATCGTGTCAAACCTTGCAAGTGGATTTATGAATCCGACACATGAAATAAGTTAAGTAGTGCTCGAAAGGAAATTAATCATTAAGTTAAATTTGTCAGTAATTTAATTTATTGATTAGTTTCTGTAATCTTAACATGGGGAATTACATAAGTGTTTAATGGGGAATTTCAAATATAAATAGAGGAGTGCAATTACGAATTTCTAGTGGAATGATTTGTAATTTATTATGGTAAGAATAATTTAAATTAATTATTTGGAATTATTTCCATAATAGGAAGCCTTAGTAATTAATTTTGTGGTCCCTACAGTGCCCATATTTAACTAGAACTCAGAATTCTTTTTCTAAGGAAAAAAAGAGTTAGGCGTGTGTTTCTTGTTTTTTCAAGAAAACTGGGTTTTCTTCTCCTTTTTGGATTGGGAAAAAATCTCTATAAATAGAGATTCTCCTAACCTAGAAAAAGATTGAAGGTTTCTATTCATACTTGCCCACCCAAGTATTGAGAGAGTTCGGATGTGAACTTGGGATCATTGTAGAAGACTGCAAAGTTGTTGTCTATGTGTGGATTCGCTTGAATGTCTGTCTAACTCGTGGATTCGTTTGAAGGTATTTGTTCACGCTTCAAAAGGTAATTCTTGAATTAAATTTCTGTAAGTTTATGTGTTCTAGCATATTATATGTGTTCTAACATAAACGATTTGATTATCTATTATTCATGTAAGAAGTAAGTTCATGGTATGCTTCCGCTGTGCATATAGTTTTCCAACAATTAGTTCTAGTAAAATACCAGCTAAAGATAGATAGATATATTGTGAACATTTACATGGAGAGATTTGAATGAAAATGAAAGATAATTAATAATATATAGTACATGAAATGTTTGTTTGTTTCAACAATTCAATGTGAAATACCCTTAAGAGCAACATGTGAGGAAATGAGAGAGATAAGTGTGAAGAGAGTTGCTAGCAGAGAAAGGCCTGCAGATATAAATATCTTGTTGAAGAAACTAGTGGGCTCTAGCTCTGTTGAGCGGCTCAATTCAAGTGTAAAACCAAATGTTGCAGCTGCTCCTGAAACCAATATATTTGCTATGATCTGTTTCAAAATCAACAGGACAAGTCCATTACAAACATATCAATTCATATAATACAATTATTAATATTTTCACACTATCAATATAATTTAATAGGCTATTACAGTATTAAGAGAATATTGCATCATATAATATAGAGGTACTTCACTTATTAAAAATATTTATGACTAAAAAGGCTATAAATAAAATAAAATAGGGAAAAAGGACAAATATACCCCCGAACTTTTGTAAATGATATGCGTATACCCTTCGTTATACTTTTAGGACGTCAGTATCTTTGTCGTCCAAATTTTGAAGCATATATACCCTTTAAGTTAACGGTGGTACACGTGTTTCGATCCTAACCACTGACTTGATATTTGTTAAATTTCTGCCCAAAATTAAAAAAATCCACCCGAATTAATCTAGAAACCCGCCCAAATACATAATACCCATGACCCAAAAATATTAACCCAAATCCCCAAATCAATTCACCTAAGGCCGAAAAACAAAAGTGGCAACCGTAGCTCCGCCACTACTCGGCGGCTGAAGATGTATAATTGTAGGCCGAAGTGTGATCGGAAGGGCAAAATATTGAAGCACGAGTATCAATCAAAGCAACTTCCGTCAACGAGGATACAACCAGATCCCCGATGGTTCATCAATACTCGGGTGATTAGTCAGGAGAAATTGGAATCCTTTAGAGAAGAGATCCAGGATCGGCTTTCTAGCAACTACAATATCATAATGAATGGAAGTAATTTTCCCATGTCCCTTGTGAATGAGCACAAGAAGAAAGGAAAAGCTCATCAACTTGGCAGTAAGCCTTCTGCTGGAACAGAGAATAAACACGCAAAATATTTTAAATCATTTTTCCAAGATGATTCGAGGGAGAAGCCGAAGATAAGATTGGATAACTCAGATTTTAGTAAATTAGTAGATACTACTTAAGTTTATTCGAGAAATTTAGGAAAGTAAAAGTAGAGTCTTATATATATATCAAGAAGACAACTATGGTACTTAGTTTTTTGGAATGCTGATAGAACAACGACTATTGACAATTGTTGTTGATTTTGGCTTTGAGGAATAACTCCTCTATGAGTTGATCTTTTTTTTCATATTCTGAGTTTGTTTTAAAAAAAAATTAAAAAAATCACCTAATTTAAGATCCTACTCCAACCCCAAAACTCCTCTTTCTCATTCACCTCTTCTCTCCAAACAAATCTATCCCTACTACTTTATCTAATCCTAATCCTAGTATCAGTCTTTGTGCTTGTTTGGATGGGTCTTTCCTCTTCTATGAGAAAGTTGAGGAGAAATTGGAGGATTTAGTGTTGAGGATGATTTTGGGGATGAAGATTGGGGAAAGATGCTGCTAAACAAGTGTTTAAGTTGCTTAATTTGAAATTAAGTGAATTGATTTGGGGATTTGGGTTAATATTTTTGGGTTATGGGTATTATGTATTTGGGCGGGTTTCTAGATTAATTCGGATGAATTTTTTTAATTTTGGGCAGAAAATTAACAAATATCAAGTTAGTGGTTAGAATCGAGACATGTGTACCACCGTTAACTTAAAGGGTATATATGCTCCAAAATTTGAATGACAAGGATACTGACGTCCTAAAAGTATAACGAAGGGTATACACATATCATTTACAAAAGTTCGGGAGCACATTTGTCCTTTTTCCCAATAAAATAACCAAAAAATTGGTATGATACAAATTTTAAAAAATAAGTGTAAAACATTTTGAGGAGTTATGTAATCAAAAGAGATTATAAACACATTTGGAAGATAAAATGGTTGGTTTAATTACCATGTCACCAAATAGATCTAAAAGGCTAACTCCAATGCTTAATGAGAGTATTGTTTGAAAGAGATTATAGCCAATTCCCACGCCAATGCAAACTAGCATGTAACTGCAATTACAACCAATCGTAAGTGTATATATCTAACACAATCTTAAACTTAGCACGAGAGTACCAGAACACATGATTAAGTGATCTTATTAGATAGTTTCTACTCAAATTTTAGAAAGTATATCTAGTAAAAACACCTTACATGCATTCAGGTGCTCAACTGAAAGAAAAAATATATTCTATTATGTTATATTTCACGGATGGTATTCTTCCTATAAGTAAAACAAGAAGAATTATCACGAAGAGAGTGAAACACTTGCACATAAACATAAACATGACTTATTTCAATTGAACATCCGAACTGGTTGAACACATGATGAAGTGTTTTTATTTATAGACATTTTCTATTCAAATTTTAGAAAATGTCTAGTAAAAACACCTTACGTTCAGATACTCAATTAAAAAAATAATAATATTATATCATGTTATATTTCACAGATGATATTATTCTTCCTATAAGTAAAACATGAAGAATTATCACAAACATCCAAATTGGGGTGCTGTTTTATTTTTGCAGCATGCTAAGTTTTTTACTAATATTTTTTCCATTTTTATTTCTTCTCTATGTTTTTCACACAGTTCTATAACCATCGTTGTAAGAATTTTATTCTAGCTCCTAAGGTATCTGTTAATCCTGCTTTATTCCAACTTTTTATTACTTTTGAATTAAAAGGTTTTGGTAGTTTTGTAAAATATAATTTTCTTATTTCTTTACTTTCTTCTGTGCTATATGTTCCTTGATAATAGTATTCTTTAAATGCACATGTATACTCATCTATATAACATATATTACATATTGCTAATTTTGTCATTAGATTCCGGCTCAGAGCTATGGATAATAAGAGGTATATTAATAGAGAGTTAAGAAAAATAAGAAGAAAATTAAACAAATTATATCCGGAATATAAACAACTCAATATCACAAAAATCGATAACGACAAATTAGATCAATTAATAGATAATATATCTAAAATAGAATATAAATATATTCAACATTTAAAGAGACAATGAATAACGAGAATAACGAATATAGACAAAAACTTACTGAAATAATTATAGCAAAAAGACAAGAATTAAGACATAGGCAAAATAGACTTAACATTAATGTATTTGCAGGAATTTGTAAAAAATCCTATAATAGCACAGAGAAAAATTATTTTATATCTACAAATACAAATAGAAAACTTAGAATATAAACTACAACACAATTTATAAATGAATAAAGAAGAATATGCAATAGATGAAAAAACGTATGAAAACTATGACGAATTAAAAATAAAAATAATATTTTTCTAATCTAGGAAGAAGATATAAGAAAATAGGTGACAATCTAAATTTAATGTTAGAAAAAGAAACGGTAAAACTAGAAGGTAGTTTAACTGCTATGATAAGAATAACAAAAGAAAATGAAGAAATAGATAGAAAAACGGAAATTGAAAAAATAAAACAACAAGCAAAAAAGGAAGTACAACAATTAGAAGAAGTAAAAAAAATACTAAAAATAATAGAACTAGAAAAAGAGCTGACAATATTAAAAGAAATGTATGAAAATAAACAAAAAGAAAAAGAACAAAAAATAAAATTAGCAAATGAGATAATTAAATTTAAAGAAAAATTGCAATTAGAAGATGAATTAGAAGAAAAAGAAGAAAATAACCAAGATAATACTATTATAAAGGAACATATAGCACAGAAGAAAGTAAAGAAGTAAGAAAATTATATTTTACAAACTACCAAACCTTTTAATTCAAAAGTAATAAAAAGTTGGAATGAAGCAGGATTAACAGATACCTTAGGAGCTAGAATAAAATTCTTACAACAATCCCCTCTCTCGCTCGCCTCTCTCCTCCCTCTCCCAATCTCACTCACCACTCTCCTCCCTATAACATGTAGCTACGAATCATAATTAGCAAACTATAACTATGGAGCATAACTAAGCTATTTTTGAATGGTTGGCTTAGTGTGATTAAACTGTGAATCGAATCGAGAAAAAGAAGTCCAGCTCCAGGCTTTAAAGAATAAAAGAAAGACCTGGCTTCAAGGGAAATGCTTTAGGAAAGAAAGATCCCAAGATTATGCTGAATTGAGATTGGATATGCGAAAGTCCACCCCACCCCACCCCCATATATATATATATGTATTCGTATGTTTCTTTCTATTATATGGATAGGTAGAATTCCATATGCTTCTTAGTCTCAAAATCATCTTAATTCCATATGTTCCTTTCAATTATATGAAAAGTTAGGATTAAAATATCGTAAAAATAGAAGAAATTAAAGACATTCTTTTCAAACAGATTATACAAAAATAAAACAAACAATTTAAAATGGAAGAAATATTCAAGAAAGACACCTTCACGTTATTGACCTAACATGTTTCAAATGATTGTTTATAATACTTTACCAATATAATAAACTAGATCAACTTAAGTACAACGTTATTGACAAACACGACCAAGACATCACCTATGAACTTCATTTTATTTTAGTTCATCCAGTTATACGTAACACACAAATTGATCATATTCTAATTATTTTTTTATTACGGAAAGAATATACACACACACGAAGAGCTTATCTGGATATAGATGGCAAACACTTTTTGATGAACTAATTTGGCATTTGGACGGTGTAACAAACATTTCTCTAAGGGAATTTTGCTCATCTTGACTATTAATTTTCTATTTTATTTGAATTTTTATCATGTTTATATTTTATTTCCAAAAAAAAAAAAAAATCTTGGTGAAAAATGATTGGTCTTTTTGCTGAATAAAAGGTTTTGCACTTTTATAAATTGAAGATGTTTCCTTAATATAATAACACAATAACCATTTAGGATTAAAGAATTTTGTTTAGAAAAAAAAAAAATATATATATAATATGTCAATTTGTCAAACTATATAACAATATTATATTTTTTTAGTATAATTTTCTTTGTGAATTTGTCAAGATTTACAATTATTAGCTTTCAGCTTAATTGTCAATATAGGAATTTTATTTTGCATAAGTTAATTAAGAAAATTTAAAGTGTATTAAAGTACATGCTTAATTGTCACTAAAATGTATAAAACTCAACTATAGTGTAACAGAGAAGTTAATTAAGACTAAAAACTGAAGCAAGTACCTGCGATAAGAAATGAAATATTAGATCATTTCAAAGTGTTATAAAACTTTTTGAAGATAGCTTAAAATATATAAGCAATACTCAAAGGTTATTAAAAGTATTAAAACATGAGTTAAATAATAGCTAAAATATGTATATTTTATCCGAATATCATGGATCCCCGATATTCAATGAAGAATATTTATGTATTATGTCAATTGTAAATTCATTGTTTCATATCACTTGTAGCATCAATACTTTGGCTACCTTAATCGTCAAATTTTAAATAATTTTTAACATTCTTTTTTCTTTATACTGGCATAATTATATTTGTCAAGCAGTCAACCATATTATCTGGCAATATATTATATACCTAGAAAAGAATCATATATGTATGTAGCCTAATAAAGAAAACTAAAATGATGTAATACCAAATAATTTTCTTTAATTAGTTCTTATTAAAACTAATAAATAAAGCATATATGAGGAATCATTGAACGTGAGGGGGTGATAATAG
>NW_006239047.1:1583951-1603502 GCF_000226075.1 Solanum tuberosum | reverse complement strand
TCAGTCTAGCAGTCTTGGTTTCGCGACCTCCCTCTCGGGCAAGCCGAAAATACATGGGTGGTTTTGTATTTGTAAGTACAAACCCATTAAATTAAAACAGAACCACTAGGTGAAATCACCATTAAACTACAGCTAACCTTTCAGCAAGCAAGACCTAACAATAATATCAACACATATTTTCTAAATCACACCCCAAGAATGGGGGTTTTTAGCCACACATCAAGAAATAACAAAATACACCTAAAATGATAGTGAAATCAAAATGGGTATAAGAAATTAAACCTTGATTTAAGCAAAGGAAGAGGAATAGGGAAGACCCACTTCCAACTTGGGGAAGATGAACTCCTTTCTTCAAGTTCCCAAAACCCTCTCCAAACTTGTGAGTAAAATGTACTAAAAAAAATATTAAGAATCTGATATTGTCTAATAATACTAAGAGTTCTGATACTAAGCTATAACTCTCAACGAGTATTTATAGGTTTCAAAAATCTGTGTTGCGGCGGATCATTCGACGACATTAGTCAGAATCGCCGATCAACTTAGCGATTCGCCCTTTGGTGTAGTTCATCGCCATCTTGCACCATCCTTCGGCATCGTCGTGCTCTGGGTCATTGGGCGACATAGTACTGCTTCGCGGAACTCCTCGGCGATACGCCAAGTGGACTCGGTGATCCTCAATCCTTCCTTTTCTTGTTCTTTTAAGCCTTTTTGTCCCTTTTTGCGAAGTAGTGTCCATGCTTTCCTTCAAATTCCTGAAATTTCAAGGTTTTCATCAGATATTGAGATAAATTAAGCATTTGAGGACACAATTTCTATTAAAATATAGCCCTAAATGAGTCCAATTTGTGCACTCATCAGCCAGCCCCTAAACTTTAGAGACCCTGTTTTGGCACACTGTTGGTGCACCATGCCAGCCCTTGCTGGTGCATCCGTGGCGTGCCGCGCCACCTCTCCCCCAGTTCAATCCGATGAATTTTTCAGCATGTTTTCTAATCTTAATTCGACTAAAATCGATTCTTTTTCTCAATTTCTCTTAAGATTTAGTTACCCAATACTCGTACACGAGAATCTACTCAAAAACAACTCTAAAACTCTATACGAATATCTCAAGAACTCTTCAATCCCATCCTAATTCAAGAACGAAAGCAAACTTCAAGAACACTAATCAAGAACATCAAACCTTCAACTTTCTAGAACGAAATTACGCTGAAAATAACTTGATTGGCGTGTGGGTGAAAGAACCCAACACTATGAGAACGCACATACCTCTTGGGGATTAATCCCTTGGCAAAACGACCTTCGATTTCACAAGAATCTTGATGAACGTCTTTACTTTTCTCCTCTTTTCTCTTCTTGAACACTTTTCTAAAACCCTAGTGTGACTTAGAATTGTGTAAACTGAACCAAATCAGTTTAGCCCCCTAATTATTTACTAAAAATGAATTAAATTTGATAAGGTAAGGAAAAGACCAAAATACCCCTCATATTTAAGCGGGCATATCTTTCTCATACAAGCTCGAAAATGAGCAAACTCGGTGGCGTTTCAAAGAAGATTCTAAGACCTTTCATTTGATATCTTACGGGTTACCTAACTCATCATGTACAGAAAGTTATGGTTGTTTGCAGTTGACCCTAAGCTCATAACTTATATATAACTTGCAAAATTTCAGATTTTGCTATTTTCAATTTAGTTCTTTCTATTTTTAGCTCTTTCAAATACCGAGGTGTTACAATATCCCCTTTGGGAACATTCATCCTCGAATGAGATTACTCTAAGTAGACTAAGGGTGGAAACATCTTACACCAGTTCAAACACTCACTATGCAAAGTAAATCAACATTTCAACTTAATATAAATGCAGAGAAAAGGATTAGTACCTTAATTTGGAATTTCTCCGGAATCGAAGAGATGTGGGTATCTCTTCTTCATATCCTCCTCAGCTTCCCGAGTAGCTTCCTCAACAGACTGATTCCTCCACAAAACCTTGACTGATAATACCTCCTTGGTTCTCAACTTGCGAACCTGGAAATCTAGAATCTGAACAGGAATCTCCTCATAAGATAAGCTATCTTTAATACAAATATCTTCAATAGGTATTATAAGTGAAGGATCACCCATATACTTCTTCAACATGGAAATGTGAAATATCGAATAAACCGCTACTAATTATGACGGTAGCTCCAATTCAGAAGCTACATTGTCAATCCTTTTGGATATCCTGTAAGGACCAATATACCGAGGTGTTACAATAATACTTTGAAGCACATTGCTGTTTTCTCGATCTCATATACAATTTTGCAAATTCTAATTAATTAAATGTTAATTTCTAGTTAATTAAATCACCTATTATTTATTTCACTTTTGACAAAATAATTTCAAATCCTTTGAAATTATCCTTATATTTAAGCCAACAAGAAAAGGACTAACACTCCATTACTGAATTGTACGACATTTTGTCTGAGTTATACTTAAGTAAAAGGATGAACACTGCATATTATCATTGTACAACAAGCATGTCATATTGTACTGTATAGGTTTACTCATTTTTGGCCCTTTCTGGCCCAATTTGATTGGCTCTTCAACACGTGGAAGTACAAAACAAATTGCATCTGCATATACTCGAAAGGTCTCATTTGAAGCAACACTGAATCTGTATCTTTGTATCCTGCAACTTAGCCCCTCTCAAAATTGAAACTGGTAAGTCTTTTCATCTCCTTTCCGGTATCTGCTTCTTCTCTCTCGTGTTTATTCTTCTTCTTTCCCATTGAATTTCTGTTTTTCATTTTCTTATTTTTGGGGAATTCTTTCTCCATTCCTTCTCTGTCCGTTTCACTGATTTATAGGTAATGGACATTTGGTAAATGGGTAATGAACTTGGTTCAATCAGCAATGAAAATTGTGCAAAAAAAATACTTTCTTATGTTGGATGGGTTCTTTGGTGATGAAGTTTGTTTAAAATTTGTGCATGCATGTCAATGCTATGTTTGCCCTTTAATGTACTGAGGGTATTCGATAGTGTGCCTAATTCAACTTTTTTTTTTCCTTCTTTAATTGTGCATTTATAGATAAGTAGTAATTTCTATTCTATATTTTAGAAGTCATTCTTAATGGTCATACGGCTAAAATGATGATTAAAATTGAAGACCAGTAATGTAGAGTAGGAGAAGTGCACGAGAGAGAATAAGTTTGTGGATAGCATGTATACATGTTGACTTCTTTAATAAAAAACTGGGAGGTGGCCTCTATTTTGCAAATTATCCCTAAAATTCATCATATATATAGGAATTTTTTGTGAGGCACTCAACATTTTAAGTATTTCTCGAGTTGTAACTTCTGAAAAGGAAAAGGAACTTTTGATGTACAAAGTCCTATTATCGCGCTATTTCTCTCTTATTTCGGTTACTTCATCGTTATTGAGCTCACTAACTATTGTTCTTGAACCAGTAAGGTTCAGTTGCCTGAGGTAAATAAGACTTTGTTCAGCAGTAATTTTAAAAGGCTCCAAATACTGCCGCAACCATACTCAGAATGCAGTTCCACATTGCTTCGTTAGGGTAAACATTTGCGTGTTACTTTCTTTTTTAGTCTGCTAAAAACGAATGTCTCTTTCTAATTCACTAACTATTAAATTCTTCTACATGACATGTTTAAGACCACAAAGTTCATATGACTTTTGGTGTATTACACGCATATTTAGTTTAAAATCATAAAATTTGAAAGTCGTCCTTATTTTCTTGAACTCCGCCTCCAGACAAGACAAACTATGATACATAAATAAAAATGATGGATTAATGATTTTTGCCTTGTTTCACATACAGAGTTTCTTTATGTTCTTACTGAATTTGCTTTGTACCTGATACTGTTTTGCTTCTTTGTAGTGTTGGATATGTGCCTTTTACCTTCGCTTCAAGTAGTAGAAATCGTACTAAAAAGCAAGCACACCTAATATGACATTGAGAGGCTTCTGTTAAATGATTAGTTGGAGCTGAATGCCCTAGAGTCGTATCTTGTGTTCATATTATCGCGTTGGTTGCTAGAGATGCATTTCTGATTACAGCAAGTGAAAGCTCAATAAAATAAATTATGAACTTCTTGAACAACCTAATTTTGTGTTAATTAAGACCACTGATAGTTTATGAGAGGCAATGAAATGCGTCAAGCTCAGGATGGTCTTTAAGTATTCTGCCTTTTATGTATCTAATTATCTTCGTGTTTTTGTTGATGTCGCTAGCATGATTGGAAGGTCCTTTTTGAAATGTGTCAACCGATAGAAGAAATGTAACAATATCAAATGTCTCAGAAGCCATTGTTGACATCCCAGTTCCAAAAGATGTCAAATTATAATTATGTCCACCGACAATAGAAGATGCAGATGATCATTCCAAATCTAATATAGTGTATGAGGAGATCATTCAAAATGCATTCACATGAAATCCTAACTTCTCTATCATTCGGAAGAAAATCTACTAAACCAAAAAAGCCACCAAATGTTTTCCAGTAAAAGCTATTAGAAGACTCCGCACTACGTAACAAGGTTAGTGAAGCTTACACCCCATTGTTAGAACTTAAAATAGCACTTTTGAAGGAGTAGAACGATTTTTTTTCAAAATGAGAAATCTTCAAGTTTTTAAAATGTCTTGCCCATATATTTGTCCGATTAAATAGAATACTTACTTGATTTTAAAGTTGATTCAAATTTTTTGTTTTAGGGTGATAGAGGTCAAGAATGATGACACTCATAGTAAAAGTTTGATCTCAAAGTATATTTTCTAATTTGTTGGTGTGATTTAGTTCTTAAATTGAGAAGTTTAAAGGTTCATAGACCCTGACATGAGTGCTACAATAAAAAGTATATTTCCATGTTGTTGGTATTCTATGTTAATAGAAACTTCTCCCGCTGAGTTTACAGGTAGCTTCATGTTCCCTATCAATAAAAAGGACTCAATTGGATATGGTAGGTGATTTACATGATCTATAATGATATTTAGTGGAAATCAGTTTTCTCTTCTTTCACACATAAATGATTGTGTCTTGAGGGGACAAGCTAATTTCTTAAATCATTATTGCCGTGTAAATATTTGTCACCTGAATGATTCTAATTGAAATAAAGCAGCATTGTTGGTAAAATAAAACTTTAACACTGCAACAAAGAGTAGTACAAATAGTAGCCTAAAGTGTATAAACAAGATCATTTTTGGAGATATTTTTAATTCACTTGCAGCTCTTCCACGATGACATCTGTTAACAGGCGTGGAGTGGAGTGAGCAACAACTAATTGTCTTTGTAGTTTCATGTTGTTAGTGTTTTGTGGTGATAGAAACTTCTCCTCTCAAGTTTGGAGGTTAGCTTCATGTTCCCTATCGATGAAAAAGACTCAATCAATTATTCACGTGGATCAAAAATTTGTACCATATGCATTACCGATAATATGGACGAACAAGTGCATTGTTATAATTTTATAGGAACGAGATGTGTTAAACTTGATTCTTCTCAGAAAGTCACATGTATTTACTTGAAACACGTGTCTCGCCACCTTTTCCTTTGATGTTTAATCTCTCTCTCACTCAATATCCATCTTTTCAGAAGAAAAACTTATATGGAGCTTTGAATTTCTTCGGTATATGTTTGTTTCTGGTTACATGTCCATGCATTTTCAGATTTTCGTTATTCACTTCCTCCCTGATTTTCTATTATTTTATGCCCGTATTCTTCTTCAGACCTAGATTCCCAATCTCGAGATATTATCTCCCTTCATCTAAAATTTCTGAAGGAGTGGATTCTTTCGCATAATACTAAAAAAATTAGTAGTTTTACGGTTGAGTTTGTTCTTTAATCTCTTTTTGATTTTTTTTAAACTAAAAGCCTCTAACTACTGGATCAAGCGCACTGGTAATGGACTGACAGTAAGATTTTCCCCTCTATTTGTTAGTATAACTTATACATTCATTATACATAGTTTGTTTTTTATTTACCAATTAATTCCTTTTAAGCTTCCTATTTATTTTGCTTTCTTTTGATAAGATTCTCAGGTTGAGGTTTGATGCTATCTCTGTTATGATAGAAACGTGCAAATGCAATTCCATATATAAATAAGCTGGTGACCTTTTTTTTCAAAAGGTATCTTTATTCCTTCTGTGTTTCTCCTTCTTAATGTATTCCGTTAAATTTGATAAATTTTTCTTATGTTTTCTTGAGATACACGTCGTTTGAAGATTTCCACTTTTATGAAATTATTTTAATAATAGCTGGATAGAGGGCTCCGGGTTATACTAATATTAAGTTAGCTATTTTTATGAGTAGAATTTCACATTTGATTAATTGACTGAATATGTTTTCTATCATGTTAGATATACCAAAATACTTTGTCATGTAAGGCTCAACTATCCAAAGAAAGAGGGACATCAAAAGAAAAGGAAAAAAAAAGATCTGCTTGAATTTGAAGGTTAATGGGAACCACCAATATTTGTGCAATGATATGATTGTATATATCTTGAAATCAAATAGCTTAAGCAATAGGATGGAACATATCATACTTGATAGTACTTCCTCTTAGAATTGCTCAGACTGTTTCAAAACTTAGCTAAAGTTTTCTCAGTAGTGTTATAATAATTTTTGATACATTGAACTCACAAAGTGTAGTGGAACTTCATTATTAGTTTTAATATCTAAATCAAGGATATATTTAATTGATACTGAACAAAACATGTTGATTAAATATACGTTGAGCAACTTTATACGTCTACAGTAAACATAGAAAACTCTTTTGTGCTAAATAAACTATTTACTGAAGGTCGTTAGTTTGTACATATAGCTAATCCATTTTTCAAAGCAGATTTAATGTTCCTCTCAAATATGATTGATGTCATAAGGTGCATTTCTTTCCTGTACCACACCAAAAGTACCGCCCCCAAATTCTTCCTTTTTGAGCTCACTGTTTAATTTTTACGAGAATTAATGATGCTTTCACTTATCCTTGTAATACCTTTAATTTGATGATTGTTTCTGTTTGCATGTCACTTACATCTTTTCTTTACTTATGAGCTATGAAAGTTGGTCGTTTCACTTGAGTTATTAGTGTATATAAGATTTCATGACAGATTCTACAATAAAGCTAGCTCTTCCTGTCATAACATCCTATGTTGCGGTTGCTTTAACTCTGTTATGAATCAATTCCTGCTAAATTTTATTATTTACTTC
Source organism: Solanum tuberosum (assembly GCF_000226075.1). Lineage (NCBI taxonomy): Eukaryota > Viridiplantae > Streptophyta > Magnoliopsida > Solanales > Solanaceae > Solanum > Solanum tuberosum. Next base: position 1,596,305 of record NW_006239047.1, on the reverse strand, counting down.
TGTAAACTATATTTGTAGATGTTAACAGTTTCTTTATTTAATTTCTGCACACTTTTTATGTTTCATGAGTCGACATATTTTCTTTCTTTTTTCTCTTTTTCCTATGTATTCTATAAATAAATTTACTTGTTTGACAAATTGCAGACAACCTGATCCTCGTGGATCAATTGTAGTAAAATTATGAATGGAACTTTTGACACTATCAGTTGCGAGAATAAGTTCTGCTCCTTAAGAAATGAAGGAGACGTCCTGGATCTTATATCAGGACATATCTTTAGCAAGAATGTTAGTTCTGAATGTTTCCTCTTTAATTTAGGGTTGAATTAGCATCTGATAAAGTTAACTTTGATTTGGAATTTTAGTCCAGTCAGCTAAATGCACATTTGTAGGCAGGATACCTAAGTTAATTTTTATTGACTGCTACTCTTATACACTCTATTAAGGCATCTACCGCACGCCAATGAGTTCACTAATAAGGTATCCATCTGCTAATGGTCTAGCATCAGCTCAATTAGCTTTATATTTTTTGGTGTGTTAGTTTTTCATTATTTTCTACTGTCCTTCGGTGATCAAATGACTCTGCAAATCATTCAAAATTGACCATTTCTAGAAGTATAAAATATTGGAGCACGGGCCATTCCTTTCTAGTCTTGTAATATAAGGAGTCTCTTTTGTACATTTAATCTTTAGTTGTATATTCTATAGGTTTCAAGATTCTAAAAGTCACAGACAGATTATTTATTTAAATGTATAGTAACAGTTTAAAAAAATTACATTTTAAATAAAATTTAACTTATAACATGATCTCATCACTTCATCTCCAACCTATACATCCCATATCACATTTTTTAAAGTGAATAATTTTTTTTTTTAAAAAAAGATTTAATTAAATAGTATTAATCACGGAAAAATATTAAATATTATAAATGTTAATAAAAAACAAACATAGAAAACTCATTCGATCTAAAGAAGAAAGAATTTAAGTACATAATTTGACAAAAACAAATCATATTGAATGACATAAATTATAGAATCACAATAAGACATTATAGATCTAACAATATCATCATTTGCAGGGGATTTACTTTGATAAATATTGTTATTCTTCTTCTTAAACTTTCACTTTTATATTTGCAAATATATTCAAATGTTTTTCGGCTAGCCATCAAATAATATACCTATTCGCACTTTATGATGATAAGAAGAATGAAAATAATTCAACAAACAACACTACACATTTGAAGAAGAACAGATCCATAATTCAATAATTAAACATGCAAATATAAATGACTGAATAAAAAATAATAAAATTAAAAAGTATTAGATTAACTCCACTAAAATTAAATTAAAAGAATAGCATACAATTGCAAATAAAATTAAACATATTTTTGTTCATTCTCTAATATTTTATCACCCACAAGTCTATTATTAAAGAGCTATAAGAAAGTGGGGTAACATGCTTGAACTATGATAGTAAATTATATTACACATTTATCAATATTATTTTATTAATGATTCCATTAAAATTACGATTTATAAATGCATATATTTAAAACTCCAATAAATGTGAAGATATGACTAATAATTCAATATTAAAAAACATGTTAGTATAAATGATTGAATTAAAAATTAAAAGAAAATGATAACATAAAAAGATATCAAAATAACTTCACTAGAATTATATAAAAGAATAACACAATCCTAAATAAAATATTAATCACATTAAAAATCATCAAAGATTATGAATGTAAATTAAAAAAACATAGAAAACTCATTCGACTTAAATAAGTACAAAATATGACAGAAACAAATCAAATTGGATGAAATAAACTAAAAAATCACAATAAAACATTATAGTTCTAACAATATCAACAGTTTCAAAGGATTTTCTCCTCCTCCTCTTCATCGTATTCTTCTTCTTCGTCTTCTTCGTCTTTGTCTTCGTCTTCGTCTTCGTCTTTGTCGTCGTTGTCTTCGTCTTCATCCTTGTCATCGTCTTCTTCCTCTCCTTCTTCCCCTCCTTCTTCCTCTTCTTCTTCCTCTCCTTCTTCCTCTTCCTCCTCCTCCTCCTCCTCCTCCTCTTCATATTCTTCTTCGTCTTCGTCTTCGTCCTCGTCATCGTCTTCGTCCTCTTCGTCTTCTTCCTCTTATTCTTCCTCTCCTTCTTCCGCTCCTCCTCCTCCTCCTCCTTTTAGCCTTCAGGATCCCTAGAGAAAAAAAAGCTGGAATCAAAAAGAAAGAAGAGAAAACACGAAAATAAGGATCGGGGTCTTTCTAGTTATTATTTTTGTTTATTAAAACACAGGACTCTGCTAAGTGGCTCATCATAGCCTTTTTAAAGTGACTTTCACGGTTATGATGAGCTTTAGAGTTGAGTTCAAAGTTACAGCCTTTAGTAGAACAGGTGAATTCGTCTTCTTCGTCTTCTTCATCGTCTTCTTCGTCGTCCTCTTCCTCTTCGTCTTCCTCTTCCTCTTCCTCTTCCTCCTCCTTCTTCCTCTTCCTCTTCATCCTCTTCTTCTTCGTTTTCTTCTTCTTTGTCTTCCTTTTCGTCTTCCTATTTTGTGAATGTTCAATGTGGATCATCATATATATCTCTTATTCACACGAATCTATGAAGATGGTCAATGAAAAATGTTATTAGTTAAATGCAATAATGTCTATATTTATTTCAATTTGATGCGGTTCAATCATGTAATTAGTCGTATCTCACTAATATTACTTTGTAGATGATATTTGTTGTGTATTTTTCCTGTCATCTAACTAGATGTGTTTTGCACGTGTATTCCACTTAATCCATTTAGATGTCATATGAACATGTGGAGAAAAACTACATTTTATTTTTAGAACTATTTTTTGTATATTAATTTTATTTTATAAGTTATAACATAATAGATGATGTTCTTTTTGTTGACTCTCATATTTGACTTCTCGATTGACTGTGTACATAAATCAAAGATAGTAATCTGACTGTCCATAGTTAACTGAGAAAGGTTTCTTTTTTTTACCGTAAAAACTAAAAATTAAAATTAAAGAATATATTCTATCTGTGAAATCATATATATAATCACCTGTTTATCTTACACCCAATATAATTCATATACTTGTAAAAAAAATCTATTTATTCAACAAAGCATGATTTGTCCAAGGAATAATAACAACATCGTGTTATCACATTTATAGGGATGGTATAATAATATGAAAAATTATTGGTCAAAAGTTAATATAAGGAAAGATGAAAGATAAAATTAATTAATGTAATAACTATGAGCATTCATAATATTATAACTAAAGAGTGTAAAAGAGTGTGAATAACATTTGCAATAATTTCTAATAACTAAGAGAATTTATAATGTTATAACTAAAGAATTAATGTGCAATAGATGAATTTCTAATAAATTTTATACTTACATAAATAAATAGGACTTTTAATTGATGTTACTATGTTTTATAGATATTAGATTTTAATTTAGAGTAGTGACAAATTGAAAATGTTTATTCAATATTACTAAATATAAAATTTATTTTGTTAATGATAAATTTTAAATGATTCATATATATTCACATATTTTCACATTTGTTGTGATTATTTTTTTTAAAAAAAAGAACTTGAAAAATTTTAAAATAATATATTTTGAAGTTTGAAGATCTTTTTAACTTGATAATACAATCGCGACATATATAAATACCTACCCAAATATATATTTATGCATTTATGAAAATATATATCTCATAAAAATTAACTATTAAATAAATAATAAAAATTAAACTAATACAGACTTCAATTGGCGTTATTAGAAGTCATATGAACTTTTCTTCATTGAAAAAACTGAAATATTAAGAAATAGTAAATTAGCAAAACAAAAGGGAAATGTTTACATAGTAATAACTATTTTGAAGCAAACTTCCTGACAATCTAAATCACATAAGTAGCATTGATAAATAAAGTCATACTTTGACAAAAAAAACAAATCGTGACAATTCTCTAACTCTTGAGAAGTTTAATAATTTTGGGAAAAGATATTCAGAAACATATATCAACATCACAAGAGATACTGTTAACAAAAACAAATGAATTTATACCTCAATAAAAATTAAACTTATACAAACTTCAACTGGCGTTATTACAAGTTATATGAACTTTTTCTTCGTTGAAAATACTGAAATAATAAGAAATAGTAAATCAGTAAAACAAAAGAGCAATGTTTATATAGTAATAAATATTTTGAAGCAAACTTCCTGGAAATATAAATCATATAAGTGGCATTGATAAATAAAGTCATTATTTTATCTTGGGCATCAAGAAAACAAATCGTGACAATTCTCTAACTCTTGAGAAGCTTAATAATTTTGAAAAAGAATATTCAAAAGCATATAGCTACATCACAAGAGAAATGGTGAACAAAAACAAATGAATATAGCCTACAATAAAAATTAAACTAATACAAATTTAAACTGGCGTTATTACAAGTCTTATAAATTTTTCTTCGTCAAAAATACTTAAATATTAGGAAATAGTAAATAAATAAAACAAAAGGGAAATGTTTATATAGCAATAACTATTTTGAAGCAAACTTCCTGACAATCTAAATCACATAAGTAACATTGATAAATAAAGTTATTTTTTTGTATTGAGTATCAAAAAACAAATCGTGACAATTCTCTAACTCTTTAGAAGTTTAATAATTTTTGACAAAGATATTCAGAAGCATATATCTACATCACAAGAGAAATTGTTAACAAAAATAAATCAATTTATACTACATCATGTTAACTTCATATATTGGAACATTACAAATTAATATATATACTAAGAAAAGAAATTATTATTATATCATCAGAATTATTTTCCTCAAGTTCTCGAGGTTAAAGAATACTCTCTTAGGATAGAACAATTTACTTCATCAGAATAGTGGTACCTCATATTCCGCTAAACTTCGAACTCACTCAACGACAATAAATCACACGAAAATTTTAAAATGCAAGAAGAAGAAGAGTAGAAGATTAAAAAAAAATTGTGGTTGAAAAATGAGAGGAAACCCTCTATTTATAGTCAACAAAGGGTAGTATGAACATGTATTTTTTGTGTTTTATCTTAAAAGTCATGACCTTTGGAAAGAAGTCACAACCCTTTGGAAAAGTCACAACTTATTGAAAAAGTTACAACTCTTTGGAAAAGTCACAACTCATCGAAAAATCACAATCCTTTGAAAAAAGTCACAACTTATCAGAAAAGCCACAACTTAAGTTAGGGATGTGACAGTAATTTAACATTTATATATATATATATATATATATTATTTTTATTGTTATTATTATTAAACAATTTGCCTTACATTTTTAAATCTTATCTCAAAATAGAAAATTTTAAAATTAAAATAAAGAAGCAGGTTTCGTGGAAACTGATTAGCAATTTAAATTCATTCTTATCCACGTTATTATTAAAGTAGTTTACTGGTTCGCCAATTTTTAAAAAAAAGAAGTATTTTTTTCGCAAAATAAATATTTTTGGCCTCCTAACAACAATGTCAAATAGACTCTAATTTTAAGTCATTTAAATGTAGGGAAATATATTGTACTTAATAATAAAGGTAAAATAGATATAAAATAATTAATTTATCTCTTAATTTTTTAAAACTAAACAAATAAAAATAAATATCTATTTTCAATATGGTGAACAAGTAAAAGTGGACGGAGGGAATAAAAAATAATGTTAAATATAGTGTATTAATAATGCTTGCATTAATTATACATAGATTATTTTTATACATTATTTGATTTGGTGTATTAAAAATTGTGTGCATTGCATAAAAAATAAGTTACAAGATTGTCTTCCACAATTATGATGAAAAAGATGTAAAAAGGATTTTGAGGAGTAATCGAGTCTTTAAGCATGCTAATGCATGCACTAAATCATCTTGCATTACTAATGCTGGTTTTATTTGAATTTCTTTCCGAAGTCACTTTCAATTACAATTAATAATAGTAATTTTTCTTATACAAATCAATGGTACTTCTTTTTTGTTTTCTTTCTCTATTTTCAAATTAATATTAATTGAGTTCATTGTCATGATTTTTTACAAAATTTTCTCATTATAAGTTGATAATAAAAATTTATGAGTAATTTTAATAGTTTTTAGAAATTATAGGTATAAATCATATTTCTTTAGAAAGTCAAATTATTTTTTCAAAATTTATGTGTTAAACACATAGCGAAACTTCATGGTATATTTTTTTTTTTTGATAACCGAGAAATCCGTCTGTGACCCGCCCTTTGGACCAATCACAGCCTAAACTCGATGGATAATGGGCCCGCCCCTCTACCCTTCTCCACTTAAATACCTTCATGGTATATTTTAATAGCTTAACTGAAGCAATTGATATGTATTGTTGAATCAATAAGGTTAGTGTCTCTTCTTCTTGAAATTCATGCATCATGAATATCTAGAACTTACCTTGTTGGTCTTATTGATTGTTATTGGTAACATGGGAAGTGATCTTAGACATTATTCTTGAGATTGAACCAATTGATTAAACATTTATTGTGACCACCTTGTGAGTGTGTGGGTTCAATTTTCGCAACATTTAAGCCTAACCCTTTCTTTGGAAATGAAGTGAACCTCCAATCCTAAACCATTGTGAACCATTACATCACGAACTTAGAGTCTCACTAATGATCCGTGAGGCACTTGACAACTTACTCACGAATCTTTCACGATCTTGTAAGCTCAAGTAAGCCCTTTGAAGCTAGATCACTAAGAGAATGCAAAGAGAGACTTAGAAAGAATAAGAGAGCTTTTGGAAGAAGGCTTTTGTATTGCTTGTGGAATGCTTTACAACTTGAGTGATGCTTGCTTCAAACTTGGATAACTTACAAATGAGAGGCCCTTCTATTTATACTACCTCTTAAGGGCCTAAGTATAAATAATTTTACTTTACAAGTCCCTACTTATTTACACTTTAGTTCATCTTCTAGAATTCTCTACTAATTCTAGGAAATTCTAAAGCTTTCTTGGAAAATATCTAGTCCCCCTTCTAGAACTCTCTACTAGTCTAGAGAATTCCAAGGCATTCTCTAAGCTTCTAAGGAAAGATCTAGGGAATTCTAGAGTCTTCCACTAACCTCTCCATAACTCTAGATTCTTCCCACTATTTTTTATGCCGAATTTGAATTACAAAGTGGCGGGTCATGACACTTTCCCCCACCTATTGATGCGACGACCGCGTCGCATTGTTGCTGCGTGGACAACCGAGTCTCGTCTTCTCTCATGCGCGACCTGTAGTCCATTGAATCGATCAATTCCCTTGTGCAACTTCCTTAACTATTTTCTTATCTCTTCTAGCTCGGTCTTATGATCTACCTCCTTCCTAGGAGGTAAGCACCTTGCTGTCTTCTTTGGCATCACGGCATTGTTGTTTTCTAGAACCTTCTCCATGTGTGGTGGCAAGGACTCTTTAGCACCATTGTATTCTTTCGAACTTGCAATGGTGGCTATAAACGTTGACTCATTCTTCTTAGGGTTTCTTTTGAGTTGCATGGCCATTAGCCGGACTCGTCCTTCCATCGTTGGTACCTTAACCAAGGGTACCATGCATGATCCTTCATGCTCCATGACCAAGAGTTGTTAGAGGTAAGGATCGATCACCACGTGGCATTGTTGGAAGAAATCTTACCCAAGAATTATGTCAAAGAGATCTAAAGGAGCGACAGTAAAGTTGATTTTACCTTGCCACTCACCTAACGTGATGCTTACTCCCTGCGTGGTTCCACACACGGGAGTCGGTGGTGCATTGACCGTCCTGAGTTGGGCATTACTTGGACTGTAATTCAGGCTCAGCCTTGTCGCTACCGTCTTAGTCATAATATTGGCCTCTGCATCCGTGTCGACCATAGCAAGACGGGTCTTCCATTGATCGTGATGTTGACATACTGCGCGCCATATCCTCTCGGCTTCCCTGGCTACTTCGTGATGGCTCCGCATTGTCCTATCAAGCCCAACTGCGTCATCTTTGTGCCTTGTCCTTGATCTTGTGCATCCTTCTTCTTCCGCTCTCGCAGGATAGCACCAAGGCTCTTCAGTTCAGGGCACCTTGCATAGTCATGCGACCCACCGCATATGTAGCAACCATTTCTTTTGGCAGTTTCTGCCTTTTTCTCCGTGTCTCCATGACGTCCAAACTTCTTGCCATCTGACATATAGATATCATGATTCTTGGGATGTGGCCGCTGCTCTTCAACTTTGCCACGATCTACCCCACCATGGTCATGACTACCTCTCATATCCTCTCATCTAGCTTTGTCAGGCTTTTTGTGCCTGAAGTTTATCAAAGCTTCAGCCTGCGTGATGGCTTCATCGATAGTCCTGACCTGTTGGTGCTCCAACTCCGTCCTGGCCCAAATTTGCAGTTTATCCATGAAGTGGAACAACATATCTTCATCCGTGAGGTTCGGAATCTGAAGCGTGAGGGTAGTGAACTCCTTCACACATGCGCGTATGCTGCCCGTCTGCTTCAGTTCCCTAAACTTGCACTTCGCCTCATAGATGACGTTGTTAGGGAAGAAAGCCTTCTTGAACTCCACTTGGAATTGCTCCCAAGTGTTGATGGTGAAACGTCTCTTCCCTATTTCTGACTCTTTACGCCTCCACTATAGCATGACTATCTCCGAGAGGTACAACGTCGCAGTGTTGATCTTACTCTCATCACTCTTCAGCCTGTTGCACTTGAAGTAATTCTCCAAATGCCACAGGAAATTCTCCGCCTCTTGTGCGTCATAGACGCCTTTGAACATAGGTGGCTTGGGAGCCTCGACCTTGGCCCCCTATCTCGGTCAAGCGACGATGATACTCCAACTTCCACACCCTCCTTGAGTGCTTTCATCTCGGTCTTCATGGTCTCAATCGTGCTCAATGCCTCCATGAGCCGACACTCCAAAGAAGTGATAGCCTCTTTCATCTCAAACTCTGCATGCTGGCGTCCCTCTATCTCCTTGCGGATGTTGTCGATCTCCTCAAGGATGAAGTCCTCGAGAGTCTTGAACTTGCCATCAGCCACGTTCAAAAGCCGACCTAATATCTCCACGGCCTGCCTGGCCGTTTCAACCCTTGCGATCCACTCCTCTCCTGGTGTGACGTCAATGGGCTCCTCGCCATGGTCATCGTCACTAACTAGATGGTTGAAGGTGGGTGAGATGTTAGCGCCTCGCTTGGTGTGGGTTCAAGCAACATTTCCTCATTACCTTTTTGGTGTTTCTTTCCCTTGCGGTTCTTCTTTCCACCATCCAGCCTGACGTTAGTGGTACTAGCGGCGTTTACGTCTCCTTCGTCAGTCATTCTCTTAATATCAAACCTTTGCTCTGATGCCACGTTGTCACGGACTTAGAGTCTCACTAATGATCCGTGCAGCATTTGACAACTTACTCACAATTCTTTCACGATCTTGTAAGCTTAAGTAAGCCCTTTGAAACTAGATCACTAAGAAAATGCAAAGAAAGACTTAGAAAGAATAAGAGAGCTTTTGGAAGAAGGCTTTTGTATTGCTTGTGGAATGCTTTACAACTTGAGTGATGCTTGCTTCAAGCTTGGATACCTTACAAATGAGAGGTCCTTCTATTTATACTACCTCCTAAGGGCCTAAGTGTAAATAATATTTACTTTACAAGTCCCTACTTATTTACACTTTAGTCCATATTCTAGCATTCTCTACTAATTCTAGGAAATTCTAAAGCTTTCTTGGAAAATATCTAGTCCCACTTCTAGAACTCTCTAATAGTCTAAAGAATTTCAAGGCATTATCTAGGCTTCTAAGGAAAGATCTAGGGAATTCTAGAGTCTTCCACTAACCTCTTTATAACTCTAGATTCTTCCCACTAATTTTTATGCCGAATTTGAATTACAAAGTGGCGGGTCATGACAATTACCTCTCTTTCTCACCTAAGACCTTCTTGAAGCATTAGTTTGTGATTAAATAGACAACTCAGGCCAAAAGCCTAAGTTTGGGGATGTATTAAGGAAAGAGGAGAGCCAAAAACTTGTGTTGCACACGCAAGTGTACGTGGTCACGCAAGTAATATAGTGGCTCTACAAGAGCTGGATTATCAAACCCAAACAGACTTGTCAATTAATTGTTTACTAAATTATACTAATCATGATTATTTATCCAAGCGTACCAAAAGAATTTACCTTATTAGAATGCAAGAATAAAAGACATATAATGATGGTTGGGAAAATTTCATACACAATATCTTCTTCTATGGACTTCAATTGGTTATCAAATCGTTGATTTACAAGGTTGAATGTATGATCATGGTCTCCCGGCCTCTAATTGCCTACCACAATTGACAGTCTAACTACATCGCAGGGATAAACTGAACCAACTGTGAAGCATTAAGTATTCATTTTGTTTAGTAACTAAGCAAGATCTCCAGATATATTTCTATCCTAGATACAAATCAGCACTAATTTCTAGAGAAGAGCATGCTCCTTTTGTCCCACATTCTATCCTCCTATTCCTCTTCCGAATTCAATTCGGACAATAAATTTAATTCAATGGTGGTCAATCATGAACCATTGAAATACTAAATCAAGAACAAAAGAACAATTTATATGATAATCAACTTCAATCCATAAAATTCAATATTAAACAATCATTCGTAGCCGCAACCCCATAATAAGGGTCTTTAGATATTAATAATACGAAAAGAAAAGAAGAAAAGTACCCTAAAAGTATAATGACTTTTTCCTACAAAGTATATCTGCAGACAATAAAATTTGCGTCGAGAAAACAATAATCTAGAACAGACAATTACGCAACAATCGTTTTATTGATTTAAAGTGCGAGTGTTACAATCTCTAAGATTCCTCTGAATTCGCCTTTTCAAATAAAATTCAAGGGTTCTTGAGCTTAATCTTGAACTTGTGATTTATCTTGATCTTGAACTTGGTCTTGAACTTGAACTTGAACTTGGACTTGCACTTGGACTTGGACTAGATCTTGAACTTGATCTTGACTTGAACTTTAGCTTGATCTTGACTTCTAGTTGAATTCAAGGGCTTTGATCTTGATTTTGAATCTGACGGTCTTGATCTTAATCGTTCTTGAACTTGAACTTTATCTTGATCTTGACTTCTAGTTGACTCCAAGGGCTTCGAGCTTGATCTTGAATCTGGCGATCTTGATCTTGATCGTTCTTGAACTTGAACTTTATCTTGATCTTGACTTCTAGTTGACTCCAAGGGCTTCGAGCTTGATCTTGAATCCGGCGGTCTTGATCTTGATCGTTCTTGAACTTGAACTTTATCTTGATCTTGACTTCTAGTTGACTCCAAGGGCTTCGAGCTTGATCTTGAATCCGGCGGTCTTGATCTTGATCGTTCTTGAACTTGAACTTTATCTTGATCTTGACTTCTTCAAATCTTCAATTCTTAAACTTGAACACTTGAATTCTTGAACTCTTGAGTTCCTGAATTCTTAAACTTGTCGCCTGTAGAGAAATTTGTTGCTTTTAATCCACGAGCTTTCTCTAGCTTTTTGTTTAGAATTCTTGGTTCTCTTTTCTGAATTATGAGGACCCCTATTTGTAGTTTTAGAATAGGGGAGTTGTGATTGGAATAGGATTCCCTTTGGCCAATCAGATTTAAGTGGCATGACATATGGGCTTTATGGAGCAGGCTTTAATTAAATTCATATTTATTGAATTTAAATAATTAATTCAATTATATTAATCCATAATATTTATTTGGACTAATATATTAATGAATTTAATATAATCCGAATCATTTTAATAAATTTATATTTAAATAAATTTTAAATGATTACAAATGTTATAGAATTTGTAGACAATAAAATTCGCGTCGAGAAAACAATAAACAAGAACGGAAAATTATGCAACAATCGTTTTATTGATTTAAAGTGCAAGTGTTACAATCTTTATGATTCCTCTGAATTCGTCTTTTCAAATATAATTCAAGGGCTCTTGAGCTTGATCTTGAACTTGTGATTGAACTTGTGATTGATCTTGATCTTGAACTTGAACTTAGTCTTGAACTTGAACTTGAACTTGAACTTGGACTTGCACTTGGACTTGAACTTGAACTTGATCTTGACTTGAACTTTATCTTGATCTTGACTTCTAGTTGAATTCAAGGACTTTGAGCTTGATCTTGAATCCGACGGTCTTAATCTTGATCGTTCTTGAACTTGAACTTTATCTTGATCTTGAACTAGAATTTTATCTTGATCTTGACTTCTAGTTGAATCCAAGGGCTTCGAGCTTGACCTTGAATCCGGCAGTCTTGATCTTGATCGTTCTTGATCTTTATCGTTCTTGATCTTGATCGTTCTTGAGACTTGAAC
>NW_006239047.1:1564741-1583478 GCF_000226075.1 Solanum tuberosum | reverse complement strand
TTTAATATAATCCGAATCATTTTAATAAATTTATATTTAAATAAATTTTAAATGATTACAAATATTATAGAATTTATAGACAATAAAATTCGCGTCGAGAAAACTATAATCAAGAACGGAAAATTATGCAACAATCGTTTTATTGATTTAAAGTGCGAGTGTTACAATCTCTATGATTCCTCTGAATTCGCCTTTTCAAATATAATTCAACGGATCTTGAGCTTGATCTTGAACTTGTGATTTATCTTGATCTTGAACTTGAACTTGAACTTGGTCTTGAATTTGGTCTTGAACTTGAACTTGAACTTGAACTTGTACTTAAACTTGAACTTGAACTTGAACTTGAACTTGAACTTGGACTTGCACTTGCACTTGCACTTGGACTTGCACTTGGACTTGAACTTGAACTTGATCTTGATCTTGACTTGAACTTTATCTTGAGCTTGACTTCTAGTTGAATTCAAGGGCTTTGAGCTTGATCTTGAATCCGACGGTCTTGATCTTGATCGGTCTTGAACTTGAACTTTATCTTGATCTTAACTTCTATGTGAATCCAAGGGTTTCGAGTTTGATCTTGAATTCGGCGGTCTTGATCTTGAATTCGGCGGTCTTGATCTTGATCGTTGCGGTCTTGATCTTGAATTCGGCGGTCTTGATCTTGAATTCGGCGGTCTTGATCTTGAATTCGGCGGTCTTGATCTTGAATTCGGCGGTCTTGATCTTGAATTCGGCGGTCTTGATCTTGAATTCCCTAGTTGAATCTAAGGGCTTCGAGCTTGATCTTGAATCCGGCGGTCTTGAACTTGAACTTTATCTTGATCTTGACTTCTAGTGAATCCAAGGGCTTCGAGCTTGATCTTGAATCCGGCGGTCTTGAACTTGAACTTTATCTTTGATCTTTCTTGACTTCTTCAAATCTTCAATTCTTAAACTTGAACACTTGAATTCTTGAACTCTTGAGTGCTTGAATTCTTAAACTTGTAGCTTGTAGAGAAATTTGTGGCTTTTGATCCACGAGCTTTCTCTAGCTTTTTGTTTAGAATTCTTGGTTCTCTTTTCTGAATTATGAGGACCCCTGTTTACAGTTTTAGAATAGGGGAGTTGTGATTGGATTAGGATTCCCTTCGGCCAAACAGATTTAAGTGACATGACTTATGGGCTTTATGGAGCGGGCTTTAATTAAATTCATATTTATTGAATTTAAATAATTAATTCAATTATATTAATCCATAATATTTATTTGGACTAATATATTAATGAATTTAATATAATCCAAAATATTTTAATAAATTTATATTTAAATAAATTTTAAATGATTACAAATGCCCCCTGATTCAAGTCTTGTCAAAATATTTTATTTGAAGACTAGACTTGAAGTATTGACTTAATATTATAATAATTATTATAATATTATGAGAAAGTATTGACTCAATAATATTAATATTATAATATCATAATTATCTCTACGTGTGGACAGAACCATCATTAACTGTCACATGAGACATGTTAAGAGTGGGCTTTTAATTTCCGTAAAAGTTTTGGAGTTTATCCTTTAGTCTTAATGACCAAAGTCAACTAGGAATCAAATAACTCACTAGTTTTTTTTTCCAGTAACAAACAATTTCCAGTAGTCATACACGTCGAATCCTATTAGGAGTCCCTTAGTTACACGGCTTCTAATTTGACTCCAATTAAAACTTGAATGCTTTGTATAATTTATGTTGAAATCAAATTGAAATCAGAAACGGTTCATAGCACTATTTGTAGTAGGACAAAACCACCGCCTCAAAGTCTAATGCCAATCAAGTTCAAATTGTAGTTCAACTAGGAGTTGTAGTCTTACTCAATTTCAAATCCATGTTCTTTTCCATTGTCCTAGCCAAAGGAATTGTAATTGGACTAGGAGAGATTTTATTCCCACCACATGACATCTATAAATAGACACATTGTGTCCATAATTTTGTCTTCAATTGCAGATTGTGAGCTACGAGCCTGTGACGAAAGGGGCATAAATTCAAGGTAGTTTTCCTCCCTTTTTCTGATTTTCGTCACCCTTTTTACAGCTTGACACGTTTGTCGTAGAAAATTCATATCTCATTGTAGAAAAGTCGAAATCAAGAACGGTTTGATTTTTTAGAAACTAGACTTCTCGATCTCTAACATATCCAAAAATTTGGAATTTAATACCTTCAGAATATTTCTAGATGATTTTTTTTTAAAGTTAGCTTTAAATTCTGTCATGCTGAAAATTCCAGATTTGTGTGGCTTTACTAAAACTCTTGTGTCTTGATGTAGGAACGATGAAATCACAAGACGCTTGATTATTTAGAATCTAGAAACAAAGGTCTACAATATATCCGAAATTCAAGGTTTAATACCTTCAGAATCATTCTAGGTGATTTTTTGAAGTCAACTTTAAATTCTGTCATGCAGCTGATATTCTTAAGGCTGATATTCTTAAGGCGAAAGAGGATAAATACACATCCCCGCCCTAAGAAAGGTAATTTATGGTATTCTTAAGGAAAAAACGGATAGATATAAATTCCTGCCTTAAGAAAGGTAATTTATGGTATTCTTAAGGAAAAAACGGATAGATATAAATTCCTGCCTTAAGAAAGGTAATTTATGGTATTCTTAAGGAAAAAACGGATAGATATAAATTCCTGCCTTAAGAAAGGTAATTTATGGTATTCTTAAGGGAAATCGGATAGATATAAATCCCTGCCCTAAGAAAGGTAATTTCTGGTATTCTTAAGGCGAAAGCGGATAGATGTAAATCCCCACCTTAAGAAAAGTAATTTATTGTATTCTTAAGGCGAAAGCGGATAGATGTAAATCCCCACCTTAAGAAAAGTAATTTATTGTATTCTTAAGGCGAAAGCGGATAGACATAAATCCCCGCCTTAAGAAATGTCATTATGGTATTCTTAAGGAGAAAGCGAATAGACATAAATACCCACCCTAAGAAAGGTAATTTATGGTATTCTTAAGGCGAAAGTGGATAGATATAAATTCCCGCCCTAAGAAAGGTAATCTATGGTATTCTTAGGGCGAAAGCGGAAAGATATAAATCCCCACCCTAAGAAAGGTAATTTATGGTATTCTTAAGGAAAAAACGGATAGATATAAATTCCTGCCTTAAGAAAGGTAATTTATGGTATTCTTAAGGCGAAAGCGGATAGATATAAATTCCCGCCCTAAGAAAGGTAATTTATGGCATTCTTAAGGCGAAAGCAGATAGATATAAATCCCCGCCTTAATAAAGGTAATTTATGGTATTCTTAAGGCGAAAGCGGATAGATATAAATTCCCGCCTTAAGAAAGGTAACTTTATGGTGTCAAGACTTGAAAACTTCAACTTTCTGACTTGAATAATTTGAAGACTCCAACTTGCAGACTTAAAGAATTTGAGGACCTCAACTTGCAGACTTGAAGGATTTGAAGACCTCAACTTGCAGACTTGAAGAATTTGAAGATCTCAACTTGCAGACGTGAAGAGTTTGAAGACCTCAATTTGAAGACTTCAACTTGCAGACTTTAAAGAATTTGAAGACTTCAACTTGCAGACTTAAAGAATTTGAAGACTTCAACTTGTAGACTTAAAGATTTCAACTTGCAAACTTAAAGAATTTGAAGATTTCAACTTTCAAACTTTGAAGACTTCAACTTGCAAACTTTGAAGAATTTGAAGACTTCAACTTGCAGACTTGAAGAATTTGAAGACCTCAACTTGCAGACTTGAAGAATTCGAAGACTTCAACTTGCAGACTTAAAGAATTTGAAGACCTCAACTTGCAGATTTGCATACTTGGAAAATTTGAAGACTTTAGCTTGCATACTTGGAAGATTTGAAGACCTCAACTTCCAGACTTAAAGAATTTGAAGACTTCAACTTGTAGACTTAAAGAATTTGAAGACTTCAACTTGTAGACTTAAAGAATTTGAAGACTTCAACTTGTAGACTTAAAGAATTTGAAGACTTCAACTTGTAGACTTAAAGAATTTGAAGACTTCAACTTGTAGACTTAAAGAATTTGAAGACTTTTTAAGGGTTTGCTCCCATCTATTGATCAATCAATACTTCGTACAAGTCTAAAGTTTGATGAGACAAGATAAAACAAAATACTTATCGCTTTGACTGTCATGTGACAGATCAAGTGGGAACATGTGGTTTTTTGACACTCATGCAACTGAACTTAGAATATATTTTAAGAGCCTACGTACCTCGGTGAAGAGGATCAAGTCACAACGTAGTTCTGGGGGATTGAGTATTTTTTTTTGTTGTGTCGTACACAGTTTATACTCTTGCGGGCCAGGAGTGGCATGTAGTTTAGACTCGCACCTTAAGGAGCATTTCAACTTGAATATGTAACTCTAATTTGAAGAGCTTTGTGACATACACTTTAAGCTCGTGTTTCAAGGAGCATTTCAACTTAAAGATTTAATTCACATTTGAGGAGCTTTATGACATATAGTTTAAGCTTGTGTCTCAAGGAGCATTTTAAGTTGAACATTTAGCTCAAATTTAAAGAGGTTTATGATATACAGTTTAGACTCGTGTCTCAAGGAGCATTTCAACTTGAATATGTAACTCTAATTTGAAGAGCTTTGTGACATACACTTTAAGCTCGTGTTTCAAGAAGCATTTCAGCTTGAAGATTTAAATCAAATTTGAATACAGTTTAGTCTCATGTGTCTAGGAACGCTTCAACTTGAAGATTTAGCTCAAATTTGGAAGAGTTTTTGTGATATGCAGTTTAGCCTCATGCATCTAGGAGGGTTTAGATATACATTGACTCTTCAAAGTCATCTTTGGATGAAGGTTTGCCCCCACTTTGGAGTTCTTCTATATCTTCATCTTCATGATGTCCACAGACAGGAGATTGTTGATCTTCTCTTAAAGTCATGCTTAATTCCATGTCATGTGCACGAGTTGCCAACTCTTCGAACGTATTGGGCTTTAATCCCTGTAAAATGTAGCGAAGACCCCAATTCATACCTTGGATGCACATTTCAATGCTAGAAGTTTCACTAAGGCGATCTTTGCAGTTGAGGCTCAGACTTCTACAACGATTGATAAAGTCAACAGCTAGCTCATCTTCACCTTGACAAGCCTTTGTCAGTTCAATCATACTAACGACACGTCTCGTGCTATAGAAACGATTAAGAAACTCTTGCTCTAACCGCTCCTAACTATCTATAGAATTAGGTTCGAGATTTGTGTACCAATCAAAGGCATTTTCTCTGAGAGATCTTATGAATTCTTTAACAAGATGATCACCATACGTCCCAGCATCATTGCAAGTCTCGATAAAGTGTGTTATATGTTGTTTAGGATTTCCTTTGCCATCAAATTGTTGAAGCTTAGGAAGTTGATAGCCCTTAGGCATTTTCAATTTATCAATCCTTTGTGTATATGGCTTTACATATGTGGGAGAAAATTGGATGAAGACTCAGATTTGTCTTCGATAGCCTCTATGATAAAGTCCTTCAATTGGTCAATTGGAATCAAACCTTCAACAAAGATATGAATTTCTTTGATCTTTGTTTGCTTAACGCAAGACTCTCTTTCGTCTTGAACTTTAGGAAGCTTCAGAGGTTCTTGACTCGATTTTCTCTCAATCATGCTATCCATCTTATTTGTTAGCTTGGAAAGTTTAGCATCTTGTTCGTGTGCGCACTTTGACAGGCCTTCAATTGCTTTAGTTAAGCTTGCTAGTTGTTCTTCTATAGTGGAAGACATTTTGATATTTTGTGATGCTTGAAAAGTTGAGATGAGAGGTAGAGATTGTCCCACTGGGCGTGCCAAAAATTTGTAGACAATAAAATCCGCATCGAGAAAACAATAATCAAGAACGAAAAATTATGCAGCAATCATTTTATTTGATTTAAAGTGCGAGTGTTACAATCTCTATGATTCCTCTGAATTCGCCTTTTCAAATATAATTCAAGGGCTCTTGAGCTTGATCTTGAACTTGTGATTTATCTTCATCTTGAACTTGAACTTGGTCTTGAACTTGGTCTTGAACTTGAACTTGAACTTGAACTTGGACTTGCACTTGGACTTGGACTTGATCTTGAACTTGATCTTGACTTGAACTTTATCTGGATCTTGACTTCTAGTTGAATTCAAGGGCTTTGAGCTTGATCTTGAATCTGGCGGTCTTGATCTTGATCGTTCTTGAACTGAACTTTATCTTGATCTTGACTTCTAGTTGAATCCAAGGGCTTTGAGCTTGATCTTGAATCTGGCGGTCTTGATCTTGATCGTTCTTGAACTGAACTTTATCTTGATCTTGACTTCTAGTTGAATCCAAGGGCTTCGAGCTTGATCTTGAATCCGGCGGTCTTGATCTTGATCGTTCTTGAACTTGAACTTTATCTTGATCTTTCTTGACTTCTTCAAATCTTCAGTTCTTAAACTTGAACACTTGAATTCTTGAACTCTTGAGTTCTTGAATTCTTAAACTTGTAGCTTGTAGAGAAATTTGTGGCTTTTGATCCACGAGCTTTCTCTAATATTTTGTTTAGAATTCTTAGTTCTCTTTTCTGAATTATGAGGACCCCTATTTATAGTTTTAGAATAGGGGAATTGTGATTGGAATAGGATTCCCTTCGGCCAATCAGATTTAAGTGACATGACATGTGGGCTTTATGGAGCGGGCTTTTAATTAAATTCATATTTATTGAATTTAAATAATTAATTCAATTATATTAATCCATAATATTTATTTGGATTAATATATTAATGAATTTAATATAATCCAAAATCATTTTAATAAATTTATATTTAAATAAATTTTAAATGATTACAATATCCCCTTTATATTTATGCTTATGTATTATTTATAGATCTAGGAAATCCTACATAAAATAATTTAGTCAAAACAAATAGGAACCAAAACCAAAAGGAATTGGGTTCATGCGTGAAACAGTACCGCCTCAACAATTTGCATATTCCTGCCAAGTGGCAGCTTCTGTTAAGTCCCCTAATTTTTCCAAACTATTTGAATATGTATATATAAAAATATAATATAATATTCAATTTAATTCATTAGGTTGCTTGCTTGATTTCTTTCTATGATTTTTCATCTTTAATTCATTTTAGCTCCAAATTTCTTCATCTTCAACAATAAATTTATCCTTCAAATAAAATAATTATTAAGCACAATTCATAAAATTCATGCTAAAAAAACAAATACAAATAATAAATGTGAGGCAGCAAATAATAATTAAAAATATGTATTTTTGGCCTCACATCAAGAGCGAAAGAGGAAGGAACTCGAGTCAAAAGGTTTTAAATCTCATCTGTATAGTTGTTGTGGCAAAAAGAAGGATCCCCTTCAAATACAAAAGTAAAATAGAGAGATACCAGTTGTGTCGTGTAAATACGGTTGTTGATTATAATCAAAATCCCTCCCCCCCCAATTTACATCAAAAGGCAAATTCTTACTCACCATTCCCTAGGGGATCGACCTCAACTCCTCGTTGAGTTATATATTGCTAATGACCGCACACATTGATTCATATGACGTCTAATTGAGCGTTATTAGGCATTGAACGGTGTCATCACTAGTACAATCCTTATATGCCATCAGCCCTCCTCGTCTTTATTTGATCTGGATTCTACCTTTTCTTATGTCTCTATTTATTATGCTTCCCGGTTGGGTATGTGTTCTAATATTCTATCAACGATGTTACGTGTTTCAATCCCGTGGGTGAGTTTTTAGTAGTCATCAGGTATATAGATCATGTTTGGTGATTATCTAGGGTGTGACACTCGGGTTGGTCTTATTTTGTTGGATATGCTTGATTTTGATGTTATTCTAGGCATGGACTAGTTATCCCCTACCGTATGGTCCTCGATTTCTTTTCTAAGACTGTTTCCTTAACCATTCCTGATATCCCTCCGATGGTGTGGCAGGATTCTTGTAGTGACACACCGACTGGGTTATTTCTTATGTTCGGGCCCAAAGGTTGGTATCCAACGGGTGCTTAGCCTACTTGGCTTATATGTGGGATGTTATTATGAAGGGCCCTAGAGTGGTTTCGATCCCTATTGTGTGTGAGTTTGCGGATCGAGGTTGAGTAGAGATAAAAGGGTTGTGTGTGCAGTTTTGGGAATTTATGGTATTGTTGAGTAAAAAAGCCGGATTCCTTTCACGAATGAGGAAAACAAAATGGACTCTTCATTTAATTTACCTTGATGAACTTGTTAGAAATTATATATATGTGGTTATATCAGAAATTCACCTATGTAAATACACCTGAGTGTATATATGTTAACAAGAAACCGTCTAGAAGATGTGCCCAAAAATAGCTCAGGTGGAACCTAATTAATCTATCAAGAATCTTGTGACTTTCTTAGTACAGATATAAATCATTTTGTGTCTGCAGTTTTAATGGCAAACATGGACAATTATAATTATTATATCAGCTCTAAGTAGAGAGTGTTTTGAAAGAAAATAAACTTGCAAATTCCATCTTGACATTATATAAAAAACTGCTTCTATTTTCCAGTTAAAATGACTTATTTGGACAGCATTGTAACATATGTGACAAACTCTACTATCATTTTAGCCCGGAACCCGTTTCGATGAGAAACTATAACCTGATTTATGTGTGAAAAATCATATTAAATAATAAACTGCATGAATGTAAGGCAAACAATACATAAAGAACCTTCAGAAATACTTGTAATTATGTGCTACATTTTAGTCCATTCTCAGATCAATCTGCAGCAAGCTCAGCTCGAACTAATTAAGCAGTCGTATTAGTTAGTTTGCTAAGGAGATGTGATCACAGATACGAATTACAATGGCCTAGCCTTAATAAACGGACAATGAACTGCTGTACTAACCTTTCTGTGATTTGAGTAATTACAAATATGGAGATAAAAATTTCATATATACCTTTAAACAAAAGAAAGTTGTACCCATGACTGCAGCAGATTAATACCAAATTATCAAACATACTCAGGTAAACTCACATGAAGATGGGCCAATTTAAATCCAATGAGACAAAAGGTCCAAGTAGATGCTGAAGGTTAAGAGTCACATTGATTTTTGCATTCTAGTGTTTTGGTAGTGTATATATGTTCCTTGCATTCTAGTGTTTTGGTAGACGTTCTGCAAACATTCGAGTGCCCCTGGGGTACAGTTTGTGAATTGTACAAAATCATTTCTAAGGCATGTGAATAACAAGCTGGACCCAACCTCTAACCATCTTATTCTTCATCTTCAGTGTCCTTCACTACCTCATCTTCACTGCCACATTTTCTACGTCTGCCTCATGATGAAAACAAATGAGAGGATCGGACCACAATTCATCCTTGATCATCTCACCGATTTCATCCCTTTTATCAACTTCACTGAACCGCTTAAAGAAGCTTTGTTCATCAACTCCATTGCCTTGTGCCCATTGTATAGGCGATGCACTAGTTTTAGTACGCTCATACTTCTTCCAAAGCTTTGTATTCTCAAAATATTCATTTGAATCAAAATTGAAGATAATGGTATAACCTGATTTGACATCTCGAGAGAGTTCCACTTTGATTGAGCTTAGAAACTCGAAAATCTTGCGGTCCTCTTCAATACATACAAGCTCATCAAGTACGTGATGCTTCAGGAAAGCTGTCGACCAGAAGCCAAGAATATCTTTAATAACATTTGTTCTCTTCTCATAGACCAGTTGACGGATCCGGTTGTACTTTTGTCCAACTTTCAACAACTCACCCCTCGCCTCTTTGTTAATCTTCTCCAACTTATCTTGTTACTCTTGCAATCTTTTAAGTCCATCATGATCAATAATATTGTTTTCATCATACTCGACTAATTTCTCGATCTTCCTCCTCTTCTTCTTCCGTTTGTCATTCCCCGTCTTTATTGACAATTCATTACTCTCACGATTTGTTCTCTGTGTAGTTAATTATGCAGTTTCAATTAAACTAATAAGTAAGGAGTAATTTTGTGTTTGGAAGCGGAAAAATGTTGCGTAACTTATTAAGTATATATGAACTCTTACGTTGTACCTTGTTCAAATCAGCACGTGCAACTGTAATCAGTTTCATATGTTCCATCTTCAAATCCCAAATCTTATTCAATAATTCTTGTTCACAAGCATATTTCTAAAAATAATAATACTAGTAATTCAATTTAGTGCATACAATAAAAAGAGACAATTATTTATTTAAATTTAAATAAATTAAAGAAAAGAGATATTGATAATGATATATACCTTGTTGAGAATCGTGAATAGTTTTCAAATTCATAAGCTCTTCAACAACAATTTAAATTGGAGAATAATTGTGTTTTTATGATTTTCTAATATCTTTTGCCATGCTTTTTATATCAAATTCCCATTCAAATGATCTATTTTTGCTTTTTTCTTCTATCCGATAACCTTCTGCCACCCTCCATTCTTTTCTTCCACAAAACCAACACTCTGGAGTAAAGAATACCAAAAAAAAATTAATTAAGTAAAGAAATAAGAGTAACTCAAAAGTCCCAACCAAAGGAAAAGTCAATAGTAATGAACTAATGATTGTACTACATTTCTCGCCAAACAAGATCATGATATACTTGTGTCAATTTGTCAAATCCCAATCTCAATACTTATTACCCCCCTCCGTCACTTTTATTCGTTTGCTTTACATTGTACACCTCTCTTGAAACATAGTAGTAGTGATTAATACAAAAAAAATATTTTATCATAATATTCATATTAATTAATATTTAGTTTTAGATCTTGAAAAATAATTTGAAGAATAATATTAAAAGCAATAAATAAAATAAAAATTTATTTTTAGAATAATGGACAAATAAGAATGAACGAAATGAATATATTATTTCTCATAGGAGTTATAGAGGACAAAGGCAATATTTACCAACTTCCTAACCGTATATACAAGAAAATCTCACTAAATTAATAAAAGTGGTACCATAAAATAGTATTATTTTGTAAAAATACTATTTAATCAACAAACTAATATTTATTAATTTAAAGAGTGTTTTGAAATTTAATGAAGGTTAATTTGGATTACATCAAAATCATTGTATCTTAGTGATTTATGTATCATGTTTATTGAATTCCCATATAAAAATAAATTTATTATACATAAAATACAATGAATACATCAATCTTCAAGATGATACAATAACATTTGAAACTAGTTATGTGTAAGGAAACACTTATCGCATCAACAACTCTTCACAATTTTAAGGTGTAATTCATAAAGACAAAATCAAAACTTTTTTATGCAATAAGAAAAGTTAGAGATGAGCTTCAACTAGATTTAAATTTTAACAAAAAAAAATATAGTAGAATCATATTTCACTAAATTTTCTTAAGAAATTTTAATTGAATCATATATTTATAAAGGGGTCTTCTAAAAATATATTTATTTTATTATCTTATCTAAATGAGTGATTTTTTTCATAAAGAGATTATTAATTACCGAGTATTAATTTAATAAAATTTTACTCTTCAATAAAAAAGAGTCATATTTGTCTTTCTACTATAAAAGGAAATTGGACTTGTCCTTCATTATACTTTTTCAATAAATATATCCCTATAAAAATATTTAGAATTATATTTACCTTTCACCCATTAAAAAAAAAATATGCAAAGAAAATTTTTATTTGTACTCAAAAATAAAACAAATCATACACATCTCATTTACCATCACAATCGAAAACACATATCGTTTTAATTAAAAAGAAAAAACTTGGAAAAGTTGTCGATTATAAGTTTTACTAGACACAAGTGTCCGTGCTATATATTACTTTTTGTCTCACTTTATGTGATATTGATAGAATTTAGATAGTCTATTAAATTTTAATATGATTTTTAAATATTTTAAGTTGTTAATTATTGTAATTTATAGTATTTTTACGTAATTTTTAAATAATATATATTACTTATCTTGTCCCAATGTATGTAGCACAAATAGAGAGTCAATCAAATGTTGTTAATTATTGAGATTTACAATACTTTCTACATAGTTTCCAAATTAAATATTACATGTTACTTCTTTTGATTATTGTAATTTATAGTATTTTTTTACGTAAATTTTTAATAATATATGTTACTTCTCTTATCCCAATGTAGGTAGCACAAATAAAATTTCAAGAGTCAATCAAATGTTGTTAATTATTGAGATTTGCAATATTTCTACGTAGTTTTCAAAATTAAATAATACATGTTACCCTTTTTTATTCCCCAAGCAGGCAAGTCGACCATGACCTGCCTGGTTATTGTTACTTATATATTACTACTATATATAAGAGTCTACAAGCAGGCATGTCTTCGTCAACATGCCTGCTTGTATTACAAGGATAATTTTGGCATTTTTATGTTTTATTCTTCGAATAATTTGTATTTTGCTTCTTGATATTTGTACCTTTCCCTTGTTAGACAAAAAATCCAGCCAACATTAACATAGTGACTCATATGTCCCCAGAAGATTTGTACTCTCCGTTTGAACTTTGAAGCCTGTGACCCAACTTCCTTTTCAATATCGGAGGAGAGATGTCGTTCATACATAATAACTTGTACTATATTTCCTGAATAGCACACAATTTTGAAATATTTATCTCATTCAACTATTATTAATATTTGATAATTTCAATTTAATTGTCTTACTTTTTTTAATAATATATTAAGATTATAAAAGAGATATTACTTAAAATATCATAAATCACAATAATTAATATTTTAAATTGTCTTACTTTATTAGTTTATATTATTATATATTAAGATTATAAAAGAAATATTATTTAATAAATTACACATAAAGTACTATAAATCACAATAATTGATAGCTTACCATTTTTTTTCTTCCTTTTCCACTGTATTTGTTAATTACTAGGAGTAATAGTTATTAATACATATGGGTCCCACTTTAAAACATTATTTACTTCATTTGTTACTAAAAAAAAACGAGAAATTTTCGCATATATCAAACATAAAAATCACATTTGTATGTTATAGATATAGTTTGCATAATTGCGCTTCATAGCAAACTTTCTATTAATACTAGAAGGATGACGCCCGTGCCCAACGTGCCCAACATGTTATTAAAATGAGTAAATTATAATTAAGAATTCTCTGTACAACATTGGTATTAGAGCTGTCAAATTGGGTTTGGCCCGCTAGGCCGACTGAAACGACCCCAAAAATGTCCGAAAATGTGCTTCGGAAACACCTATAATTGTAATTTCCATATATCTCAAAATCCGTGCATGATTTTGGAAATTCGACTTCATATTCTTATTCAGGGGGTCAAATTGAGTGGGAAATGGGTCTAACCCGAATTTTAGAGCAACCGTATCAAAATTCGAAAATCGCAAAAAAAGCGATTTGGAGGGTCAACTTTGAAGGGGCATATCTCTTAGCACACAAGGAACTGGAAGGGCCACAACCTATTAAATTAAAGCTCTTTGAGTTAGCTTTCCAACGCACTTGGTTTCACCTCATTCCGAGTTAGGATGAGGGAGTTATGACCATTTTCGTAAAACCTGTCTGTGCAGAGTTGCAATTTCCAGAGAGCTTTTTTTAGCGGGTTGGGGACGTTTTTTATAAATGTCCCATACTTGGTCTTTTTTTAACTTCAAAACACTCTCTAAGCCCTCTCCAAAATTCCACCAAGATCTTCAACCAAATTCAAACATCTCAAGCTCTAATTCCGGATTCAAGACTCAATCTCAAGCTTCAATTCTCCATTCCAATCTTCATCAAGGATTCTCCAAAGTTGAGGTATGTGGGTTTGATTGTGGAAACCTTCCTTTCCACAAGTCCAACCATTTATCCTCTATTTTTACTTCAAGTTTATGGGTCCTTATGGTTATTTATGAACTCTTGAAGTATGGAATTACTATTACACACCCTATTATTACACACCCTATTAAGGTCTATTTTGCATATTATCATGAAATGGAATTATTATGTGATGTTATGGTTTTCATGCTTCCATGATCAAATTATGAAGGTTGATATATATATATATATGTATGTATGTTGTTGGTGGGCTGATTTATATGGATTTTGGAATTGGTTGGACTTAGTACTCTTGAAATACATGATTTCATTTACATGAACAATAGCCCACCATGTGTTTGATAAAATGCCCACTTATAGAATTCTTAGGAAATGGAAGGTCCAAGGTACGTCCTATGAGTCGGATGGTCATATAATCATTGAAATGATGATGAAATGGATACATGTATATGATTTTCTCTATATAAGTGTTGTGAGTCGACCAAGCCTAGCTCGGGGGGTTGTAGGCCCGGGTAACCGTATCGAGGGGTTGGTACCTTGGTTGCCTAGTACGGGGGGTAGTAGGCCCGTATAACCATATCGAGGGGTTTGTACCTTAGTCCCTAGCTCGGGAGGTGGTAGGCTCGGGTAACCACATTGAGGAGTTTGTACCTCTTTCGCCTCTCCAAGGGGGTGGTAGGCCTTGGAAATACTATATTGATGGTCACTCGCCACACATGTACTACGTCCCACTAAATATGATTTTTATGTAAGCATCATTATACATATCATCTCATTAATATGCTATCTATCGGGTATGATTATGCATTTTGCCTATGATGTCCATCCCTTGTTGCATTGCATCCCATATACTTAGTACATTCAAACGTACTAACGCATACTCTATGCCTACATGATGTCACCATGTAGGGACCGGAGCACCGCTTGACCATCCTCCTCCGCGTGGCTAATACGATTTTCTATCAAGGTTATTGGTGAGTCCTCCATTCCGGGGACGTTGCTCATGATCTTTTGCTATGTATAAGACTTTTCCTTTTAGTTATGTTTTGACTATGAGGGTGAGCCCAGTTGTTTGTCTTGGCCCCCGCTAAAGTACCTATGTTTAGAGGTGGTGTTGGACAAGTTGTGTATTATGCTTGAGCTTGACTCATCTATGGTATTTATATATCATTTCTTATGGTCATTTTAATTGCTTCCGCGACCAAGGATGTGTAATGATACGCTATGAGGCTTGTTTGGGGTTCCTTCGGGTTCCCCATTCGTCAGTCACGTCTAGGCCCTAGGCTTGGGTCGTGACACCGACCCAACCCAACCCTTGAATTAAGTGGGGTTGGGCCTAATTTTTTTGGCCCATTTAGGACCGAGGCCTTTTTGCCAAGCCTCATTTGGCCCGTTAACCTCGTAGGCCCAACCTGCAAGCCTCAGAGGCCAGCCCATGGGCTATAAATAGTTTAAAATATTTTTTATATATATTTTTAGTAGTGTTTTATTTGTAAAGTTTTTATCAATAAATATTTTAAAAAATAAAAAATCAAGTCTTTTAAACTAGCTAGTTTTTTGTGGGAGGAATGGTGGAATGATCAACATTTCTTCGCTAAGTCTTACGTTGACTATTATGTATTTTTGTATGTATTCACCGAAGTGTGTGATTCATAAATGTATTTTTGTAAGTATTCATCGAAGTGTGTGATTCATAAATGAAAATCTATAAGTATTGATGTCGTGTTCATAGATGTCAACGTTCAATACTCTTTCTAAGAGAGTAATATTGTTCATTTTTTGGTTGAAGGGGCAACCCGTCCCAACCTGTGGCCCGCTTAGGGGCTGGGTTGGGCTGCTATTTTATAGGCCCTTTAATTAAAAGGGGCAATCCGTCCCAACCCATTTAACTCTCTAGCCCGTTAGGGTTGGGTTGGGTTGGGCCAGCCCATTTTGACAACTCTAGTTGGTATAATATTGTTGCAAAAATAATGCTAACTAAAACTCAATCGAAATTGAGATTACTATCAATCCTCCTATTTTTGCAAAATGGAAATTTACGTAAGTGTTTTCTAAACATATGTATATTATCAAAGGTTGCACCTGTCAGTACCGACCAGATCAACTCTTTGTACATATTTGATTTACAATTGGCAAGCTTCACCATTGGTTTTTTGTATGAACATCAAGCCCAACCTTTTGTAGTTCTATTCCACCTTAAAGTTATAAGCACTCAATCGATAATTTTTAATGGCTGCTACACATTCAAATATGGAAGTTAGGTAATTCTAAAACAAAAAGTTCATTTCTTACTTTGGGCCGCCCACAGTTCACAATCAAATCAGACCTTAAGTTTGAATAACATAATATTACCTTGATGTTGTATAAACCACTAAGAAAATCCTTTTATTACATTTAACATATAATACAACAACTTAGTCTTCAAGAGCTCATGCTTTACCTATCCTTATGCTTCTTAATCTGGGGACGTAGAAAGAGCACATACTAAAAATGTCGGCTTCTCTTCGTCTCACGTACATCTCATATACAAAACAATTTATCGGAAGAAGAGGAAAGGATTAATACCCAACAAACAAAGATTACAAATAAAGTTTAATTAAGAAATAAATTTGTAAAATAAGCTCAAAAAAACTAATACAGTAAGTAACAAAGTCTAAATGGTTACATACCCTTTTTATAACTACTTCTTGCAATTAACTCCACAACTTCTAGCAATGGCTAAAACATTGAAGATCTAACTACAAATAAGGTAATAGAGAGGGAGGAGGTACCACAATTATTGATGCCTTGTTATTAATCCACTATATCCAGTTAGATACAAAAAGATATCGTGAACAATAGAAATAGAGAAAATGATAAACCAGTGAAGAAAATCTGTTAGAAAATAACACCTACCTGATCGGCAGTAACAATAGCATAATTCTCGTTGGAGTTGACTGGAATTCATTGGAAACGAAATTGTTTGTCCTTTAAGCTTCAATCTTCATAGAAAATTATAATAGCCCTAGCAATGACTAAGTTTGTTTTAAGCTGAAATGAACTAAGAGACGCACAATAAACACGAAGAAAGAAGGATTACCTTGCATAAGCATAAGTGAAAGTTTCACATTCTTCTGAGTTCCTCAGCCAGCATCAATCGATGTAATATCACATTTAAGTTAGACGTCCCCATCTAATCTACAAACGTCGATCAACCAAATCAATCAAAAAAAGAAGAAGAGTGCATGAATCCATTAATTACCGCTCAAAATCAACTAATGTACAATTAAATAAGCCTGAAGAAGGATGCACTATAAACAAGGATCTATGTTCATGAAAGAGGGTTTCACACTATTTGATTTGTTTCTCAACTAAAGGTGCATGTCAAATTAAATAGTCAATAGTGCCTCAAACATGACATCTTAACCATTTTTGAATTCTTCTTTAACATAATTTCTTTTGTTTAAGTTATATCTGAACCAAGTCGTATTTGAAAGATTACCAATTCACAAATCTGAATCATTTTATCAAATTGAGCCCATCTCACAACTGATAAAAATTTTTTTTAGCACATTTGATCAATCAGTAGTACACAAAAGAATAAAAAAAAAAGTAGTACCCAAAAGAAATAACAAATAACTCATTACTATCATGTAGATCTATTTTCTTCTGAACCCTAATTTTGAACCAAGGAAATAGAAATAATTTGAGGAACATAATAAAATAAAGTGTGAAATAATCAGCTTTAACTTGTAGAGCATTTGTGAAAAGATAAAAAGAAGTGTTCAATTAAGTTGGGTATATTATGAAGCACCGAAAATAATTCCATCGCGAAGAAGAGACCACCCGTGAAGAAGGTTAAAGAACTCATTAGTGTCATCTCTGCTGTAAATTATTTTTCCTTCTTTCAAAGACTCTGACACAGTTACAGCCACGACATATGCACATTCCATCGTTTTTGTTGGAAACAAAACTGGTATCCCTGTTACACTCCCTCGCCGAAAACCTCCAACATGTTTGTTAACCTTTTCCTCCTCTTACGTGAAATACACCCAAAAAATTTCCAAGCAATCAGTAAAACAATATATATTTATAGGTATAATTAGAGAATGAAAAATTTACCAATTTAAACTAAGCAACAACTTCAAAATTCCAACTTGAATCTGGGTAAGTCAAAGAGAGATAAGAAAGAGAACTACAGAAGGACATAAACAGAGTAAGAAAAAATTTATTCTATAAGAGGGAAAAATTTTAATATGGTTGAGGCCCAGCCAACAATAGTTGTGTAAGGCTCCATTTAATTTTGGAAAAATTACAGAAATTTCACTCTTTAGTTTACTTATTATCATTATCCCCTATAAGTTTTACAAATCTCCAAAATCCCTCATTTCGCGCATCACATTAGTGTATCTCGCACATCAGATTGATGTATCAGCGCTTATATTATTGTATCTCGCGCATCAGATTAGTGTATCGTGTATAAAATGTACATTAGATTAGTCTATCATGTATAAAATATAATGTATCTTACTTAACGATTAATGTATCTCGCGCATCAGATTATGTATCAGTGCTTATATTATTGTATCCGTTTGAGGAATTTCTGTAATTATAAACTTTTAAGGGATAAATTGTAATTTTGTCTTAAAAGTATGTGATTTCTGTAATTTGCCCTTTAATTTTTGACACTTGGATTTGTGGGCCCCATTTTAACACCACACACTCTCTGACCTAATTTTTTCCCAAATTCCTCCCTTTTCCCTCCAAAATATTTTAGCTCCTTGTTCAATATTCCTCTCTTTTTCAGAGTTACTTCTTTTTTATTCTTGTGCTCTTTATTAATTAGTAACTTGATTAGCTCTCTCTTTCCCATTAATCATTTCTGTCCCTCAACTAAATCAATTTAAAAAATTGTCACCTCTCAACCAATTCAACTAAAATATAATTATTCCTCGTAGCCTTAGAAAAAACAATCTTTTAAA
>NW_006239047.1:1547232-1564418 GCF_000226075.1 Solanum tuberosum | reverse complement strand
AAAAAAATTGACATAATCAGTTTTGGTTTCAAAGTAAAAATAAATCGTGTGCGTTTCCTTGTTTTTAGTCCTTTAATTATTCATTATTAGTTAATTCAACTGTCATCAATCAGAACTAAATTCTTTTTAAAAAATTATACCGAAAAAAAGTTCACCAATGAGTAAGTGAGAGCATACCTATAAGTATTCTAAAATCACTCGTTCTTCAATTTTTTTAGAAATATTGTACTTTGTGTTGCACTTATTATTGAAATTTAAGTTAAAAGTAAAAAAAAAAAATACAACCAAAAAAATAATATATAAATCAAGAAAAGAAGACTATAATTATAATGGAGTTTAATTTTTTAATCATATTAACAATCACGGGAAAACAGGCTAAAACTTGAATTGATATTAATTTACATATTTCTATTTGACTTTTGAAAAATAAAAATTTATCTCTATAGGTAAAATACTTATCATGAGGAAAAGGGAAATATTTGAAAAAATGAACGTGAGAGTGTGTGGTATTAAAATGAGGCCCACAAATTCAAGTATCAAAAATTGAATGGAGCCTCACACATGGTTGGTTGGGCCTCAACCATATTAAAAATTTTCTTGTAAGAGGTATACATATTACATGGCAGACAATATTTGTATGAGTTCCTCTCGGGTTTTGCCAAGTAAATTTTGGGTCTCACTTATAGAAAATGTGCTAAAAGCTCCATTTCTTTCTCTTTTTCCTATTCTGTATCTTCTTCTTCTCCTTTTTTTTTCTTTCCGTTTCTTCATAAAATTTTATTATTTTTCTTATTAAATATATTTATTCATCAAACTTCGAAACTTGATTGCTTTGCTCGTGATTTAGTTTGGATCATTTTTTATCTAACGAAAAATAATTTAATTAATTTGATTTTTCAAATGTTAAAATCAAGTCAAATTAATTAAGTCAATTTTTCATCACTTTAATTTTTTTAATTTTTCTTGCTATTTGGTTTTTGTGGACTTCTCAAAAATATACAATAAAATAATTTTTTGAAGGATAAACATATATAATCATTACGGACCATTTATTAATAAAATAATAGGATGAAAAAATTTATCCTAAAAAATCAATGTCTGATCTTTTATAAATTATTCTAAACTTAAAACACAAAATTTTATGATTTTTTATTTTTAATTTCACTATCTTCAATTTCTTTAATCTTATTGAAAAACTTTTTTTTTTCTCATCACATTCACTTTAAGTTTTCCTTAAATAAATGATATAAAGATAAAATAACAAAACATTGTGGCCAAATCTTTAAAAAACGTAGAGACTACAAAGGAGGAAAAAATAATTGTAGAAGAGAAAGTTTAAAATGAATGAGAAAAGTAAGAAGACGAAAGAAAATGAAATGGGTAAAGTATGGGTCCCATATTGTACATTTGGCAGTCAAAGAAATCCTCATACAACTGACAAAAGGTGAGCCTCTCACAAAATAAAAATTTTCAACAGAGTAATATTGCATGCCCATCTAACCACGGTACACATGTTTCATAGAGAAAGAAAGGAGAACATGTGTGTATCAACACACTGTACAATGTCTTTCTAATGTAGAGGGGCAAGTACCAATTTACCCCTAAATCAATTCACAAATTTTAGACCAACTTTAAGTACAATTTAAATTGCTTTGCGTACAAACACATATTGCAGTGTTCGTCCTCCCAACTGTCCCTTATCAATAAGGGTAATAACGTATATTTCACTATACATATACAAAATAAAGAAATTGTATAATTTGCTTCGGTATACATATACAAAAGAATCAATTGTATAATTTGTGTTTGTATAAAGCGAGAAAGAGAGAAAGACAAAAGAAAACTGGGCAGAGGAAGATCGTATTTGTATAATCATAAGTGTATAGGACAAAAATATATGCATTTATATTTGTATATACAATTTTCTCTCGCTTTATACAAACACAAACGCATTTTTATACATTTGTGTTTGTATAAAAGCGAGAGAGGCGAGGGAGACTGCCCAGCGAGAACGAGAGTGGCGAGCGAGATTCACCAGGGAGAGAGGCGAAATAACAATAGTTTGCTATGGGGTACAATTAAATCAAAATATGGTTATAACATTTAATTTGAATTAATAGTTTGCTATTATATACAATTTTTCCAAAAAAAAATTGTGTTTAGAGTGAAAAAAATAATGAATATTGGAAAATTATGTATTTTTTTTAAAATTATATAAATAATACTATAAATCATAATAATTAACAACTTAAATATTTAAAAGTTATATTAAAAAAATCATTTGACTCTCAAAATTCTATTGATACCACATAAAATGAGTTAGATGATAAATATATACTGTTTGAAAATGACGTAAAAAAATCTATCAATGCCGCATAAATTGGGACATGAAAAGTAACATATATATTATTTGAAAATTACGTTAAAAAGGTACTATAAATTACAATAATTTACAACTTAATATATGTAAAAGACATATAAAAAATTGGTTAATTTTGAAATTCTATTTATGCCGCGTAAATTGGAACAAAGAAAGTACGATATATTATTTTTAAAATTATGTAAAAAGGTACTAACAACAGAAAATATTTTTAATAAATCATATAAAAATTTGGATATCTTCTCAAGTTTCATGATATCACGTAAATTGAAACAAAAAAATAATAATATAACAACTTAAATATTTAAAAGTTATATAAAAAAAATGACGTAAAAAGTACTTATAAATCACAGTAGTTAACAATTTTTTTAAAATTGAAATATATATATAAAAAAAATCAACTGACTCTAAAAAAATCTATGAATGACACATAAATTGGGACATGAAAAGTAATATACATATTATTTGAAAACTATGTTAAAAAGGTACTATAAATTACAATAATTTATAACTTAATATATGCAAAAAACATATAAAAATGGTTAATTTTAAAATTCTATATATGTCACATAAATTGAAACAAAGAAAGTATAATATATTAAAATTATGTAAAAAAGTACTAATAACTTAAAATATTTTTAAAATCATATAAAAATTTGGATAACTTCTCAAATTTCATAATATCACATAAATTGAAACTAAAAATTAATATATATCACGGGTCCTCTATCTAGTATGTAGTAGATATCCCAAAGAAATGACATTAAAAACAAGGCTAGTTATGAGATTTTAGACAGGTATTACAATAAATAATATACGACCTACTCTAGCCACAAAAGTTTTATTAATTCAACCAAGCAAAGCATAGTCTCTAGTCGCCAGAAAAAAAGAAATATTAATAATATTAAGAGAAAAGACACAAAGTCGCTATTGAAGTTGTCCTAAATTTTCAAAAAAGACACCTTAATTTCGCGGGTGTTCTATTACCCCACGAAATCACATAAATCCACAATAAATATACCCTTTTGACTAATTTTAACATCACTTGAGTTGTCACGAAATATGGGCGCGTGAAGGACTGTTGATACAACTTCAGACCAACGTAAAATTGTCATGTCACACTTTCAATTTGACTTATATTGAAAAAAAAAACCCATTAAAATCCATGTATTAATTTTCTTACCTTTATTATGAATAGTTTTTATTTTTTCAAATCTTTTTTCTCATCTTCCCTAGCATTATTAGCTTACTCATATTTCTTGGGCATCCATGTTTTCCTTCATTGTTTTTCCTTTTTTTTCTTTTTCGTTTCTGGTCATTATTTTTTTTTAAATGTGTTCATTCTCTTTCTTCTTCTTTTTTATTGAAAAGCAAATTAGTTTAGTGGTTTTTTTCCTCCTACAAATTAAGATTTAGAGTTGGGAGTAGTGAAATCATGGAAAATTCGATTTGAGTAAGGAGTTGCAGAAGGTGGTGATTTAAATTTCAGATTTTGACTTGGTGATATTTTGAGTATCTAAATTTTGATTATTTGACGAAATTTATTTTCATAAGTAAATTAATTGGTGATAATTTGACAAATAATTGATAGTGTTACTGCGAAATCGATCCCGCCACAACGAGATTGACGACTGACGATGAAGGAATGGCTACCCGAAGAACACAAGTTGAGGCGACGAAGAAAGAGAAAAAGAAAAGCAAAGAAATCATAAAATAATTAAAAATTACTTTTAACACGTGCCAAGTGACTATTAGTGCGTGACTTACAAATATTTTTGTACAAGTGATATTGGGTTAAAATATGTGGTATACATATTATTGTAAAGTTGTTCAATGGGATAATAATAGGACACCCGCAAAGTTAAGATGTCATTTTAAAATTCAAAATACTTTCAATAGTGACTTTATGTCTTTTCTCTAATATTAACAATAAAAGAAGAAGAAATTGACCTGGTTGATTCCCATAAAATGTTTAGAATTTTTGAATAAAATACAAATAAAAAGAGACTGACCTTTTAGAACATGCATGTAATACAAAAAGAACTTGTCGGAAAAGATAAGGTAATTTTTATCTTTCTTTGATGATGGATTCTGAAAAAGCTCCTTTGCTTTGTAGTGTTGGAACTTAATTAAATCGAGGCAATAATAAACTACAAATAATTGAGAAACTTATTAGCAAAATACACGCCACCTTCATTTCGTTGGCGAATTAAAAATATGGGTTTACAATAAATAAACGAATCAATAGTACTGTATACAAATTCAAAGTAAAGAATAAGAAAGTGTGGGATTAGGATATGATGAGGCTGCAAAAGAGCCCAATTCGATGTCAGTCCCTTTATTTCAAACATTTTTATGATTTACTTTTTTAATTCTTTAAGACAAAACGAAAATAATTCTTAAAGAAATTATTCAAGAGTATTGGATAAAATATTTTAGTAGTATTTAAAAGTCATATAAAACTTAAAAATATTTACATTGATGTAGAATTTAGTTAAAGTATATTGATAATTTGACATAATAACAAAATTTATCATGTCTTTGAGACTTTTAAAAGAGTTACATATAAAATTGAAAAATAAGGAAATAACGAGGTTTACTTTATTTTTATAAAGATAATGTGCATTTCAGATAAAAAGACAGTTATTTCATCATTTACTAAAGGTACATATGGCCCCCTTTGGGTAGACGATTCAACCTGAACTCTGCTTTGCGTGTTGACTTGGCCACTCATCGTGGTTGAACACCAAATTCTTGATAGGTTCCGTGGATAGCAGCTCCTCACGAAAGAAACAAATTGTTACTAGTAGAAATCTGCACCACCCTACGAGTGTGGCATTGTGGCAATTGTTAATCATATTAAGTAGGTGGTTTCTATTACCTATTAATCGTATGTAGTCAATAAAAAGGATAATAATTGAATATTAATTTCTTCTTTTTTTTCTTTATAGATTCTGGACAGTGGACAATAATGAAAAATTAATAGTCATGACTTATATTATATCACAATGAGCGATGTATATCAATATACATAGGCACTACATCATTACATAAGAACACACACAAATTGATTATCAGGACATGATCTCTAATATAAATGAAGATTTGCATCTATATCTTAATGTAATACCTCCAAATTTACAACAAAATTATACCAATAAAATATGATTTCTACTGTGCAGAGGTAACTCAACTCATGTTTTTTTTATTTATAACACAAAGAATTTATGCAATATTTATTAGTCTTCCAAACTTAGTAAACAATAATTTTGCAGGCATAAATAAATTAAAGTATTAAATAAACAAGAGCCGAAATTGAGTAACAAAATCTGGACTTGGGTAAATGAAGAAACACAAATGGAGATGAATATTGATAGGTGAGATTTTCATGGTGGTAGAGAATGGACAATGGTTGTTTCATGGTATTTCACGGTGACTATGAAGGTGTTAGGAAAGTGGTCGAGAATCCTCCCTCTGTCGTGCCTTCTTTCTATTTATTTATGACTCGAAATAAATAGAGTTAATTGTCAAAAGCACATGTAAATCAATATTCCTTTTTTCTTATTTGAACTATCAGATCAACTTTAAGTTGTTCCCTTTTACTATATGGTGAGTGTACAAATTTACGAAAGGTATGCAAGGAAGGAGAGAACAATTAAAAAAAATAACAAACTTGTATTGTCTTCTCAAAGTAAAAGGGGACAAAGGCCGAATAATGGATTTAAAAACTATTTCTTCTTAGATGAACAATATGATCCTTTTGTTACTCCTAGTAAATCTTATATTGAGATACGGCGCAAAGGGCCAAATATACCCATGTAGTATAGGAAATAG
Source organism: Solanum tuberosum (assembly GCF_000226075.1). Lineage (NCBI taxonomy): Eukaryota > Viridiplantae > Streptophyta > Magnoliopsida > Solanales > Solanaceae > Solanum > Solanum tuberosum. The sequence goes on along the minus strand of NW_006239047.1, from coordinate 1,558,204 downwards.
TTTAAATATATCCCTAGTTATACTATTGGACTAAATATGTTCCTTCCGTTATACTTTCGGGCTAAATATATCCTTATGACTAACAGAGGACACGTGAACGGCTAAGATTAAATGAACTATTCAATTTAAAATAAATCAATATATAACCCACCCCATCCCAATAATTTAACCCGACCTAATTATAACATTGACCCACCCAATTTATGAAGGTATGAGAAATCAATTTCATGTTATAGAAAGGGGGGAAACTAAAGAGGAGATCTATTCAGTGAATAAATTGTAATTCAGGTTGTGTGTTGAGAATTCACTCTTCCTCTTTTTCATGTTATCTCACAGGCATTTTCCTCATTTTTCTTTGTCAAGATATTAAGACTGCTTACTTGTTCATTTATCTCAAAATCTCCCTTAACTGAGGTGTTTATTAACTAGCAAATTATAGTTGACAATAACATCATGACTGAGCCAAGAATTTCTCAAGTGTTTTCTGACTTGCTTACTGTTAACTCTAGAAAAATAAACCTGAAGCTAATAGTAAATAAATCTAGAAACAAGATATTGTATATTGAAGCAAGGGATTCATTTGTCGATTTTCTGTTCAGTTTCCTCACTTTTCCTATTGGATCAATGATCAAAGCTCTAAAAGGGATTTCTGGATAGGATGCATAGAAACTTGTGGGAAAAGTGAGTCACAATGGTTTTCTTTTTCTTCTTACCAAAACAGATTACTCAACCCTGATGTTGCACCAAGACATAAGTGCCAGAATGAGTTGCTTCCAATTTTTGTGGAACTTCCCGATCATAAACTTGGGTGGGTCAAATGTTATAATTAGGTCGGGTTAAACTATTGGGGCGGGGCGGGTTATATCCAAATTTGATTTATTTTAAATTGAATAGTTCATTTAATCTTAGCCGTCCACATGTCTTCTGTTAGTCATAAGGGTATATTTAGCCCGAAAGTATAACGGGAGGGTATATTTAGCCCAATAGTATAGCTAGGGATATATTTAAACTATTTCCTATACTACAGGGGTATATTTGGCCCTTTGCCGATTGAGATATCATAAGAAAATATTGCATTTGTTGCGCCCCATTTTTCGCAAAACGGGTAATGCAACGACGTGACTACTCTTTTAGGTCTTGATAAAAGAGAAGAGTCGCCACCTTACGAATTAAAGGCACGTTAGGGAATCATTTTATACTAAACTAACAAATGAATTAATTTAAGGGCCTGCAAAACCATAGATCGGGTAAATGTTCAAGTTAACTCAAAAGGAAGGTGTTAAGCATCTTTCAAGGTCCACAAAAATGAGTTCCGGTCGAATCTTGTGATTTACGTGGGACTTAGGTGATAAAACAAATAGCAATAATTTATTAAGCTAAGAAAATACTTTATCAAAAAATATATAAAAACTTTATTCTTAATTTTAAGACAAGTAAATACACTAAGCATGAATGGATTATTATCTAATGAATACAAATCTTGGTGAATAAGGTAGTTAGACATGTAAAGTTATTTTTAATTTAAACAAGTGAATGAATCTAATCATGTGATAGTCTAAAGAACTAGATGATTTGATATGTGAATTAACGCATACAAAGCTAGTGAAATCACACAATTCATGAATTCAATCAAGCAGAGCAAGATTTCCAGACAACAAATAGAGAAACAAAATACATGCAATAATAATAATAAAAGAAGCTAGACTAACATGATTGCTTCCAATAAAATGCTTAAATTATTATATAATATGAAAAAAAACTATTGCAAAAAAATTGAAATAAAATAACAATAAGGAGAGGAAAGAATAAAAGAACTAACCCGATTGCTTTCAAATCAAATGATTAAAGTATATCGTGCAATATAAAAATTTAAATAAATTGACAACACATAAAGTTAAAGTTGAAAGAGATAGAGATAGAGAGAGAGATTAGGATATGACTAGATTTGAAAACAGGCTCAATGCGATGTTACTCCTCTATTTCATTTTTTATGATCGATTCCTTTATATGCCTTAAGACAAGACAAAAAGAATTCTTAAAGAAATTATTCAAGAGTACTAAGTGAAAATATTTTGGTATTTTAAGTAAAGTATGAAGCTAAAATATATGCATATTTATTATATTAAACTCGTATACGTATCCGCGTGTTGCGGGGATATTTTAAAACGAATAATTTTTTTAATTTTAAAATGACAATTATGAATTATTAGCGAATAGTGAGTGTGTGTGTATATATATATATATTATATTATATTATTTATTTATTTATTATTAATTTTTATTTTTTAAACAATGTTTTATAAATTATATAAGGATGCATAAAATTAATTGTGTTTTAAAATATTAAAATTTTGTCCACAATGGTATTTTTAGTTCAATATATTTTGTTAATTTCAAATTATTTCTATATATATATTTTATAAAGAAAAACATTTAATGTTGAGATTAATAAGGATAGTTAGAAATCACGTATCTCTAAAAAAGAGTGTATTTAAGATTAATAAGGATAGTTGTAAATCTGCTTATCTTTAAAAATAAATACAGTTAAAATTATTATTTTTATTAATTAAGCATAACAAATTTAAAACATCTATAGATTAATTGATAAGTAAAGATTAGATGAAGGGAAGAGAAATTGGAGGATAGGCTAGTAGGCTACGCGCTTGAGAAAATAGGCAAATTAGTTTTATTGGAACAATGTTAAGAAATATTTAATATTTAAATATCATTTAACTAATGTTTTATTCAAAAATCAAAAGATTCAATATATTGATATATTTAACTAATGTTTTATTTAAAATTAAAAAATTAAATGACATATTGATAGATTAGCAATTTACTATTTTTAATTTGTGTGAATTATAATAAAAAATGATTTTACATGTAAAAATAATCTTAATTAATATATCCGCTATATTAGGTTTACTCAAAGTTTTTATTAGATATTTTAGCTATTTTAAATTTTGATTTGAATTGTATTAGAAATGATATAAATGTGGATGAATAGGGTGTTATGTTGATTTGAACTTTATCAGATTAAGCACATTACATGTAACTACAATTATCTTGAAATTCAAGTATTTTAAATTTCAAATTTCAAATTTCAAATTAATAATTGTATCATATATTTTAAAAATGTAATTCTCAACTTAAATTAATGATGTTATATAATATTGTGAGTAGTCTTAAATTTGCTAAAATGACTTATAGTTATGATATTGTTCAAAATAGAATTTCACGCTTTCTAACTATAAATAAATATTATTTATCCTAATTTCAAAAGTTTAATTTTTATTCCTCATAAAATTATTTTGAAATTTGATCATCCTTAACAATTTGTTACGTTGTTTTTTATTTTGTTTTGTATTATTTTTGGTAACCGTTTTTAAAATAAAAAAATTAAGTGTTAACGGTTTTATTTTATTTTTAGATTTTAAATTAATTTTAATAATTCAATACATTTTACGTATTTTTAAAAAATAATTATAGATTATTTGTTTTAATAAATTGCAGACGTATATATAGAGAGAGAGAAAAAAAAATTGATCATTAATTAAAAAATGCATTTTTGATAGCCGTAACTTAACATTTTTCCGGCTATCCAAATATGTTACATGTACTGAATCATGCTTTATATTTTATCATTTTTGGTCGATAATGGGTCATGAGGCTCCTTTTATTTTACTACTATATATAAGTCTACAAGCAAGCATGTCTTCGTCAACATGCCTGCTTGTATGACAAGGGTAGTTTTGGGATTTTCTATGTTTTATTCTTCAAACAATCTGTATTTTGCTTCTTGATATTTGTACCTTTCCCTAGACAAAAAATCCAGCCAACATTAACATAATGACTCATATGTCCCCAGAAGATTTGTACTCTAAGTTTGAACTTTGAAGCCTGTGGGCCCAACTTCCTTTTCAATTTTGAAGGTCCAAGTGTCACGTCCCGCCACATCACAGGGAAATTTTGCGTCCGGATAGGGACAGAAGGGTCTAGAGTTGTGGAGAGGTTTCCGGAAGACTCTAGAACCCTCTAGGTTATTCAAGAAAACTAGAGAATTCTCTAGAATTCTCTAGAATAATGTAGAAACTTCAAGAAAGTCTTGGAAGGTCCTAGAGTGTGTAGAGAGTTCTAGAACTAGGACCAAAGTGTAAATAGTTAGGGACTTGTAAAGTAAATTTAAATTGCACTTTAGTCCCTAGGAGTTAGTATAAATAGAGAGTGTCATTCATTTGCAAGGCATCCAACCAAGAAAGCAACCATCCAAGTGTAAGCAATCTTCCAAAGTCAATACAAAAGCCTTCTTCCAAAAAGCTCTCTTTAATCTTTCTAAGTCTTCCTTTACATTTCCTTAGCGATCTTAGCATAAATGGCTTACTTGAGCTTACAAGATCGTGAAAGATTCGTGAGTAAGTTGTCAAGTGCCGCACGGAGCATTAGTAAGACTCTAAGTCCGTGACACAAGGCTCGTCAAGTTTTTTGACTATTGTATTCTAATGATGCTCGTGTAAACATATGTATATTATAAGGATAATATTTTCTTCGTTTCAATTTATTTGACATATTTTAATTTACTATGGAGTTTAAAATATAAAAAAGTTTTTAAAATTTTGTGATTTTAAATTATAAATATATTAAATGTACTAAAATATTATTTAACAACTGATCGTCAACATGTGTGCTTCAGCTGTGTACTCTTTCCTCATATTTACCTGCTTAACTTATTGGTTGCAGCATGACATTTCATGCATAGTTATTCCATCTTCTATCTTACATAATTTTTTTAATTTTTTTTTAAATGTCATCAAAATTATTTTGTTTTAGATAGTTAAAAATATTATTATTATTATAATAATAATAATTATTATTATCATTATTATTATTATTATTATTTAAGAAAACCTTATTTACATAGGTGAATATGTATATTTAAAAAAATCAAATAAGTACTACTTAATAAGTAGTACGTTTAATTATTTTATTTCTCTATTTTTTATCTGTAAATCACTTTTTTTATTTCTAATGTTAATATTAGATCATTAATATTATTAGTTAAAAAACATATGTCTTTGAATTTAAAAAATTAAAAGTACCACAAATAAAACTCTTCAAATTTGATTCATGCCACATAAATTGGGACAGAGAAAATAACATATTATTTACAAATTATGTCAATTTTATAAGTTACGATAATTAAAAACTTAATTTTAAAAAAAAAAATTAAAAAATTGAGTGGCTCTCCAAATTTCATCTGTGCCACATATCTTACAATAAAATAAATGATATATGTTGGGCCCGTGCTGGCACGGGCGTACATATCTTGTAATTCAATAAGTCTCTAAAAAATTAGGCTAAATTGCCCAAACATTCCTATATATCAAAACATATATCAAAAGCACATTAATTTAACTTTAAGCTCTGTTCTATGTAACATATTAAAGAGAATACACACCATTTTCATGTTAATCAATTTGTTGTTTCAAAGCAAACCAAATTTGATCATAATTATAATTGAGAGCGAAGGATGACATTGTTTGTATATTCAACAAAATAAGAAGAGGACAGACTATATCCATAGTATGCAAAGAAGCATGTAAATTTATGTGGAGACCCTATATTTGAGATTATTCCTACTTTTCAATTGCAACAAAAATAGTTAGTGCATATTTTAAATTTATCACCAAAAAAATAGTGTTCACAAAATAAACTTCCAAAAAAAAAACACTAAAACAACAACAAATCAGTTGTAATATAATTCAATAAATAACTTTAAAAATAATAGATGAAAGAATAATTTATTACAGATTATTTGCTATCGTCTTATCTTGAAGTATCAATTCAACAAAAAATAAGATGTGTAAATACTTGCAATGTGGTACATTCCATAAATTCCATATTATATATAATTTGGATAATTCTGATGATTGTTGCAACTTGACTAATTAAACATACAAACTGAATCTGAATATTATTAAAAGAATAACATTCATACAACAAACTTTCAAACATAACAAAAAAAACTAAAATTAGCAGATAATTCATAGATAATTGTTGAAACTAGACAAACTAATATACATATCAAAAGAATAGCGTTCATGAACCAAAATTTTGAAATAAATAAAATAGCAAACCAGTTATAATATAATCTAACAGAGAACATTAAAAGCAATAAATGAAAGAAAAACTTCTAAAAATTTATTCGTTACCTTCTTACTTTTTTGAGTAGTTGTCTTGAATTAGTTATTCAAATCCAGTATGCAGAAAATTCCTTCAAAAAATAAAATAAAATCTGCATATAAATACAATGAATGTGCTGAAAGAGTTCACGACAAAAAAAAACTATGAAGAGTTTCAGCCTTTTCAAATGACTCCTCCACTGCTTTTAAAAATATTTAGTGTTGCCAACAAAATGTGGAATTCATTATCCAAGTAAAATAAAACTGTAAAAGTAACCGCTTGGAGGTTTTACATTATTATTTGAATTTATTAAAAACAGTAAGAATTTAATTGACTGTTTAAAAAAAATAGAAAAACTTAAAATACTATATAGATTTTAAAATTAATTTTTTAGATAATGCTTGATAGAGTTCCACAAAATTAGGCTCAAAACCAAAATTTTAGCGTGTGTGTGTTTTATTTTATTTTTATATTTTCAAAGTTTAAATTTTTTATTTTAAATATTACGGTTTTTTAAAAACTTTTTTTTAGGATTATTTTTTTAATAAAAAAATTGAAATTTTATGGTAGTTACTGCTGCGTAAGTTTTACACATAGACATAAATTTTAAACTGATCCCACTCATTTTGAAATATTAACTACCAATACACGTGCATTTGTTTTTTTTTTTTTATAAATAAAATATAATTATTTTTTAATTTTTTAAAAATACTGTTTTTTCTGGCGCTGACACGTAGGCGCTATCACCTCTCCTATTTTTTATATATATATATATATATATAAAACTGATCCTACTAATTTTGAAATATTAACTACCAATACACGTGCATTTGTTTTTTTTTATAAATAAAATTTAATTATTTTTTAATTTTTGAAAATACTATTTTTTTCTGGCGCTGACACGTAGGCGCTATCACCTCTCCTATTATATATATATAGATTATATGAAGATCAGTTAACATAATAATACAAGTCGTCAGGTTTTAAGACTTTTAAAAAGGTGCACGTAAAAAATTAAAATAAGAGGAAATAATGAGTTACTTTATTTTATAAAGCTATATGTGCTTTCATCATTTCCCAAATGTATCTGGCTCCTTTTGGCGTGACGATTCCATCTGAGCTTCGATTCACATGTTGGCTCCACTACTTGCCGTGGTTGAACTCCAAACAACATTATTTCATTATAGTGTACATGTAAAATATTCAAAGAGGGGAAGAATGTCTATTTTGGATTTAACTAATTCACTACTAAAAAAAATGTAAACAAAGACTTAAAAAAGAGACCTTAACGGTAGGTCGGTAATATGTAGGTGGCTTTTTTTAGAGACCTCATAAGGTCGTCAAATAGAGACCTCACGAGGTCGCCAATTATTTTTTCAGATTTCTTAAAAAGGAGACCACATGACGTCGCTAATTTTTTTTTATTCTTAATGAAGGAGACCACTATTTTATTATTTATTATTTATTTTATTTTTATAAAAAGAGACCTCATGAGGTCCCTATAGTTTATTAAATTTATTTTAATTCGTACTAACGACGAAGACTTCTTTTTTAATTTAGAAAAGTGACCTCGTGAGGTTGCTTTTTCTCATTGTCTCAAAAATGACATTGTCTAAAAGAGACCTCAAGAGCTCTTTTCAATGCATTTCTAAAAAAATAAATTGCAGTAAAGAGACCACATGAGGTCTCTTTTTTACCCAACAAGGATATTTGGATTTAAATAAAATTCTACAAAAGGATAACTCCAAAAGAGCAGGTGATGCACCGAATGAGAAAGGTGACCTTGCTGATCATCAACGAAAATGATAGTGCAACGAGAAAAATTGAAGGGTTGAAAGGTGAACCAAGGTGATATTCGGTGATATGCCGAACATGAAAGGCAGACTAAAACGAGCTCCCTGACTGAGGTTCAAACACCTGAAGCCTAGAATAAGAAAAGGCGAGTTTAAGCTCAATTGGCGATTCACCGAAAGAGCTTAGCGAGCCCGACTAATGTCACCGAATGAGACGCATTGGGTCTTTGGGCCAAATTTTGGGAAACTATAAATAGCTCAATGGAGAGAGAAAAAGTGAGTTCAAAATAGAGCTTTTTGATAGTTCTGAATATTTTGAGTTTAGAGAGAAACACTTGACTTTTGTGAAGAAGACTTTCTAGCTTTTGGGGTTTTTCAACTTTGTTCTTGAATTTGACAAATTGAAGTTGAATCCAAAGTGGATTTACTTGTAATTGCTTAATTTCATGTTATCCATGGCTGTTTTCATGGAAGATATATTTTCTTTGCCTTTTGTGATGGGTGGCTAAAACCCCAAGATCTAGGGGTGCAATTATAGGGTTGGGTGATGATTTAATGTAGTGGGTATTGTGGTATTCCTGTGATGTTGTTTTTCATGCATGAATTTGGGCTAATTAGCATGAGATTAATTTATGGGTTAAGGTTGCAAACTTAATTCCTATTTTTGATCTTTGATGCTCGAAAGAGATTGATTGAAGTGGATTATTAGTCAAATACTAGCAATTTAGGTTTGATGTCTGTAACTTACTTGAAAATAGAGGTTATGGGTCGAATCTATTTGCCTTATTTCTGCATCGAAAGAGAGAATAAAGTAAGGCTTTGGGTTGTTTAGATTGGCATGATGAGACCCAAAAGAAATTCTACGCATAGACTCTTTGAGATCGAAAGATGATTAGCGTCATTGAAGATGAACTAGCCTATTTATGAATGTTCATCACTATAGAGCAACACAATTATCCCTATGTGACATCGATTTCAATCCCCGCACCCCTATATTGCTTGTTAACTCTTAAATTCTCCCAAATCTTAGTTTAATTGTGACAATTGATAACCAAATCTTTTTATTAAATTGGTGGAATCATCCACCCATTTGTTCTTACTATTACAAATGAGCAATTTTACAATCCAAATTTCTTGATAAGAATTCTCTACGATATACCATTCCCTGTGGGATTTGACCCCGACTCTTCGTTGGTTTTTTATTATCTACGACCGTTGTGCTTTTTAATTGGTTTTAAGGAGGACATTTGAGCATTATCACTTATCCCTACATTGTGAATGTATAAAGATTTTTTTTCGATAGACCCTCTGCTCAAGTAAAATCCAATTTCTAGGTTTAAGGAATAAAAACAAAGCATTATCATAAAGTGAAAATAAAAGCACAAAACAAAAACAATAAAGGAAAAAAGTTTGTGGCAATTTGATGCTTATACTTCCTTTAAAGATCATAAAAAGATGTTTTTTTCCACTTTAAGTACTGATGTGAGGCAAAATAATACATATTTTTAATCATTATTTGCCTCATATTTAGTATTTATATTTGTCCTTTTTGAACATGAATTTTATGAATTATTCTTAATAGTGTATTTTATTTGTAGGCTTAAATTGGTGGGAAGATGAAGAAGTTTGAAGCCAAAATGAATTAAAGATGGAAAATTATAGAAGGAAATCAAGCTGGTACCTTAATGGATTAAATTAAATATAATAATATATAGGGAAATATATATTAATGTTGTCACGTGTCACTGATATACCGTGAGTTTACGGTATTTTTAATACATTTCACTTATGAGTTGTGTGTGTCTAGGGCCATTTTGTATTGGTTTTTATGTATTTTATCATGTTTGCAGGAAATATGTTCAGACGTGGAAACTGAGAGACACAACTGAAGGATGCACAGAACAGAGCATCTACAGAGGTGATCCACGGACCGTACGTCCATTCACGCTCCGTAGATGGGTGTCGTAGATGGGCAGGCAAGGCATTAAAGGAGATCAGGGAATTCTTGACTAAGTGTGGAACCACGGTTGCAATCAATGAACTGTAGATTGATCTACGGACCGTACTGTTGCTCCGTCAAATGATTTAGAGAAGGGATCCAGTACCTGATTTTGAAGATTCTAAGTGTACAGCTACAGAGGAGGATCTACGGACCATGGATCAAACCACGGTCCGTACTGTTGATCCGTTGTTTGCATCAGAGATGGTGATGTTTTGGAAGCTGAAAATTTGCCTAAGTCCTGAGTCACGGAAGGGACATACGGACCGTAGGTCAATCCACGGTCCGTAGGTCAGTGTCGTAGATCGAAGACGCATCCTGAAACATTATTTCCTTATTTCGTTTCTTTTTAGTTAGCACTTATTTCTCTATATATAGGGTATGTAAACCTCGTTTTTGGGGTTAGACTTCATTACTTTTATTCTAGTTTTTAACTTGGGAGATTAACTTGCAACTTTAGCAATTCTTAATTCCCTAAGTTCGTTTTGAAGATTTTGGTTTTGGAAATTCAAGTTGAAATTCTGGGTTTATCATTCTCATTACGTAAGTTCATGATATCTTCATCTAAAATTATGAACTGTGTTCTTGCTATTATGGGTAACTAAATCCACAACTAGGGTTGTGGGAACCATGAACGATTAACAAAGTATGAATAGTAACTAAGCAATTCTTGAATAGTGTTGTTGCATACATTGATAATTCTTTCATTTAGAATTCTTTTTAACGAGTGCACACGTTACAACTCGCCTTGTTGCTACTTCAAGGAAGTAGTTAATAAGAAAAGAATTATCAACATAGATTTAGTGTGATACTATCTAATAGGCTAATGTCGATTGATGCAAAGTAATAACTAAGCCAAACATCGATTATGATGTCTAATATGAGGTAAAGGTAAGGGTTAGTAAATTATACACAAGTAGCCGGACCAAGGTGCGGGGTGAAATTCTCTAGATGCCGGACCAAGGATTTAGAGATACCTAACTTATCACTCTGCATGTAA
>NW_006239047.1:1520488-1547176 GCF_000226075.1 Solanum tuberosum | reverse complement strand
GGGATTACCGTGTTATGAGCTTATGGGGAACACGTATACCCTAGTTACTTGCTCATCTTGTTAACAACTAAAGTTTGAATCTTGCTCATTGATTACTTACATTATTTCTTGAATTTGTTTCACAAATCCCCCTCTCCCTTTTATTAATTGTTTTCGGAAATACATTGACTAATCGAATATAATCGTTGGTTAAAGTTAAGTCTAAATCATATTCCTCGTGGGATCGATCCCAACCTACAAGTTGGGTTCTTTACTTGATAACGATCGCTTATGCTTCTTTAGGGAGGTGTAATTTGAGCGTATCAAATTTTGGCACCGCTGTCGGGAAATTTGGCTCTTAGATTAAATTTAACTACATTATTGAACTTTAGTAAAATATTTCCTAATTTTACTTTTTCTTTTGTTTTTGTTTCTCTCAGGTTCCTACTCTAGTGTATGCCAAATACACTGAGCCAAGGTGAACCACTTACTCTTTACGATCCAGAACTGAACAGAACTTTGCGGAGAATGAATAATCAAGGAATTCCAGTTAATCCTATCGGAGGAGAGTTAGGTGATGGTGTTGCATTGCAGCCTCCGAGGGTTGGTGATGAGAATAATCAGGTTCAAGTTGAGAATTTACTGAGAGATGCAGTGAGGGTACATGATCCACCAGGACTAAGACTGCGTGATAATTATAGGGTCAACTTTAATGCTACTGAATTTGAAGGACCTCTTGTCCTACCCCCTCTACCTCCAGGGCATACATTTGTGGTGACTAGCAGTTTGATGTAGATGCTTACAACGAGGGGCTTGTTTACTGGTTTGGCATCGGAAGACCCACATGTTCACATAACCAAGCTAAGGAGTGTTTGCAAAAGTTATGTGGGTCGATTGGACTTGGACATGGATGTCATTGGATTACGAGTATTCCCTCTATCATTGACCGGCGATGCTGCTGTGTGGTTTAATGAGCTTCCTTATAGCTCAATCTACACATGGGAACAACTGATTGATGTGTTCCTAGCAAGGTTCTTTCTAGTGTCTAAGAAGCTGAACCACAAAGATAAACTCAAAATTTTTGTAGCACTACCTGGAGAGTCTGTGAGTAGTTCTTGGGACATGTTCACTGCTTTCATACGAGGTGTTCCGAATCACCGAATTGATGATGAGTCGCTAAAGGAATATTTCTACTGAGGTCAGGATGACAACAGTAAGGCAGTGCTTGATACTATTGCTGGAGGTTCATATGGTGAGTGCACTTTTGAGCAGATTGCAGAGAAACTGGAGAAGATCTTTCGAAACAACAAAGCTTGGAGCACTAGAAAGTCGGATACTGGGAGGAACACGTTTGCCGTTCAAGCTACAAAAAACCAATCTACAGAAGAGATTCGTGAGGAGATGGCTCAGATGAGGACCGAACTAGGGTTGGTGTTGAAGCATGTGAGCGAAGGTGCGGAGAAAGTAAATGCTGTGAATTATTTGACTAGAAATCCACCACCGGTTTAAGAGTGTTACTATGAAGAGGATACTTATGCGGTGAATGATCAGATAGGGGGTTTCCGACCAAACGCCTAAGGTTCCAATACAGATAATTGGCGCCAAGGTCAAGGAAACCAAGGTCGGAACTATGGCAACTACAACCGAGAGGGTCAATATGTCCGGGATGGGAACTTCAATTGCGACAATAACTACAATTGGAACAACTATGGAGACAAAAATGATCGGGTTGGACCTTATGTTCCCTCTCAAAATTAGGAATCTGGTCCTAGGGAAGCTGGAAGTAATATGGCACATATTGAGGATATGATGCAGAAGATGATGATGAGGTTTGATGCAACTGATAAGAATGTGAAGGAGATGAGAAATGACTTGTCTGGCATTGGTCAAAAAGTTGATGCCCATGCAGTGTCAATCAAGCATCTTGAGCAGTAGATGACTCAGTTGTCAACTACAGTAAATCCACGTCAACCTGGCACTCTTCCTAGCAACACCATCCAAAATCCAAAGAATGATGGGCATTGTATGACAGTCACTACTTGAGGGGGGAAGCAAACCATTGATCCACCTATGCTGTCTGGGGTGGAAATTTAGACTAGTAAAGATGATGATGTGGTAGAAGTAAGTGGAGAGTCTGAGAATGCGACAGAGAAAGAAGTGACTCTTTTGATCGATGTCTGGATCATTTGGCTGAGGTGCTTAAAAGGTGTGAAGACTACAATCTGGTGCTAAATTGGGAGAAGTGCCACTTTATGGTGAAAGAAGGGATAGTTCTAGGTCATCGTATTTCTGAGAAGGGCATTGAGGTTGATAGAGCAAAAGTAGAGGTAATCGAAAAGCTTCCACCACCTATCTCTGTAAAAGGTGTTAGAAGTTTTCTTGGGCATGCGTGTTTCTATAGGAGGTTCATCAAAGACTTCTCTAAAATTGCACATCCATTGTGCAAACTGCTCAAGAAGGAGTATAAGTTTGATTTTGATGATGTTTGTATGAGAGAATTTGGAGAGTTGAAGGAGAAGTTGGTTACTGCACCTATCATTATTTCACCGGATTGGGGACAACCGTTTGAGGTAATGTGCGATGCGAATGAAGTGGCGCTTGGTGTGGTATTAGGATAGAGGCGAAAGAAAATCCTCCATCCTATTTACTATGCTAGCAAAACTCTAAATGTGGCCCAGAAGAATTATACTGTGACTGAACAAGAGCTTCTTGCGGTGGTTTTCGCATTCGAGAAATTTCGATCCTACTTTCTTGGTACTAAGGTCATAGTGCATACTGACCATTCTGCATTGAGGTATTTGATGGCGAAGAAGGATGCAAAACCGAGGTTGATTAGATGGGTATTGTTGTTGCAAGAATTTGATTTTGTGGTGAAAGATAGAAAGGGGATTGGAAATCTAGTTGCCGATCACTTGTCCAGATTAGAGGAAGAGACTATACTAGAGCTTGGTGATAGGGCTGAAATTAATGATGCTTTTCCAGATGAACAGGTATTGTCTACTTCTCATGATCTTATTCCTTGGTTCACAGACTTTGTTAATTATTTGGCAAGTGATTTAGTCCCCCCGAAATTGTCCTTTCACCAAAGGAAGAAGTTTACGCATGATGTGAAGAAATTCTTTTGGGATGAGCCTTACTTGTATCGGAGTTGTGCTGATGGGATTATTCGTCGCTGTATGCCCGAGATTGAGATGTAGAGTGTACTTGAGGCATGTCATTCATTGCCTATTGGTGGGAATCATAGTGGTATTTGGACTGCGCATAAGATTTTGCAGTATGGGTACTACTGGCCTACCATCCACCAAGATGCTCATGATTTTGCCAAGTCTTATGACCATTGCCAAAGAGAAGGAGGGATTTCAAAGAGGCAAGAGCTCCATAAGAATCCTATTTTGGTTATAGAGTTGTTTGATGTATAGGGCATTGATTTTATGGGTTCGTTTGTGAGTTCACATGGGATGAAGTGTATTCTTGTTGCGGTAGAATATGTGTCGAAGTGGGTAGAAGCAGTTGCGCTCCCCAACAATGAAGGTAAAAGTGTCACCGCATTCTTTAAAAAGAATATCTTCTCCAGATTTGGTACACCTAGGGCGATTATCAGTGATGGAGGTTCCCACTTTTGTAATAAGTTGTTCAAGGCGCTACTTGAGAAATATGGTGTCCGCCACAATGTAGCCACTCCTTATCATCCGCAGACTAGTGGGCAAGTTGAAGTGTCCAATAGAGAGATCAAACAGATTTTGGCAAATACTGTGAATGCTAATAGAACGGATTCTTCAAGGAAGTTGGATGATGCTCTATGGGCCTATCGCACTGCATACAAGACTCCCATAGGTATGTCTCCTTACCAACTTGTATATAGGAAGTCCTGCCATTTACCGGTGGAGCTAGAGCATAAGGCTATGTGGGCGATGAAGAAGATAAATTTGGATTGGGGCGCCGCATGTAATCATATAATGAATGGCTTGAATATGCTTGATGAGTTTCGCCTAAAAGCTTATGAAAGTTCAGCCTTGTACAAAGAGAAGATGAAGAGGTATCATGATCAAAGAATTGAAAAGCGAGAATTTGTTGTGGGAGATCTTGTGCTTCTATTCAACTCTAGGTTGCGCTTGTTTTCGGGTAAACTCAAGTTCAACTGGACCGGGCCATTTTCGCTCACAAAATGGCCCGATCCAGTTGAACTTTTGAAATTCAGATGGAGCGTTTTTTAAGCCAAATGGCATAACGTTCCATTCATACTGTCCCATAGGGACATTAAAAGCAGTTTTTATCTGTCTGACTCAGATATCTGAATTTGCCAATAACCTGATTTCAAATCAAATTTAGAAAATATAATGGCATCATAAACTCTATCAAATAAATCTTTCTTATTAGGGATAGGGTACCTAATCCATTTCAAAGCTTTATTAAGAGGCTTATAATTAATTACCAACATGGGCGCATAGCTGTACTGTATTAGATTAGTTATCCGTCTCCCCTGCCCTGAGAACAGTGAAGGAACAAGGTTCATGGTAAACGGGCAAAGGATCAAGATCTATCTGGGAAATGCGGAAAGTGTGCAAGAAGTTGTTGAGGCCTACTATTTTGATGAAGTCTGAGTAATCAAGGGACCTGCGTTGTGCTGCGATGTTAAATCAAGCGCTGCTTGGGAGGCAACCCAGGATGTAAAATCTAGCCAACAATAGGTTCTTGTTTTCCGTTTAGTAGTTTTCTTTGTTTAGTTGCTTCTCTGTACTCATTTAGATAGGTGTTTTCCTTTTGTTTTAGTGTTGGCTAGGTATAGCATAGGGTCTGTTTCTAAAAAGTGTTAAGAAAATGTAAAAGAGAAAGGCCTAATGGTTGCTACATTTGCAGGAGCGCAAAGAAAAATCTGCAGAAAAAGGTCTGGTGCGGAGGTCTACGGACCCCATCGACGGTTTGTGGTTCATTCCACAGACCGTGAATGGAATTCGTAGATCCCAGGTAAGTTGTATAAACCGTCTAAGTATGAATGTGATCTACGGTACCTATCTACGTACCGTAGATCGACCCACAGACCGTAGACGGGGTCTCGCGGGTCCAAAACCCTAATCTGCCCGACCCGGCCCTGACTGCTTTTAAATAAACCCCCTCTTTTTCAAATCATTCCCACTTCTCTCATTTTACTCCCAAACCATTTCTAAACCCTTCTAACTACTCCAATCACTCCATATTACCATAAGCCCACCATAAATCACCCCATATTCATCATCCCATTTCACAAAACACTCTCTTCTTCCCCAAATCTATCTCATTCCCCATTTCAAAGTTTCGGTGTCTGGGTTTGGTGCGAAAGGTGACCAAAAGGTTTTTAGAAGTCTTGAGTCGTCTCACAATCACCCCATTTCCTTTGTTTGTAAGGTAATCGACTTTCCCCTCACTTTGAATTTCATATTCATTGTTGTTATAAAAAGTCGGATTTGGGTCTTGACCTTGGGTGTTTGATTGTATGAAATGCATGCTAAACTAAAACTATAAAACACCATTGGGACGATAGATTGTGATTGTGTGTCTTTATAATGTATAAATCAGTGTAAGAGTCTAAGTGCAAGTTTCGACTTAGGGTTCCTAGTCTTATACACAATTCATGTTGAAAATTGAGTAATTGGAACCGTTAGGATGACAAACTAGCATACATTATGTTGAAATGCATGATTAGACTAGGAGCAATTGTTGAGATTGGTAAAATTAGGCTTCACATTTGAAGCATGTCTGAGACCTGCTACAGACCCAAACCACGAAACCCCGTCTACGGACCGTAGGTACCCACCTTAGGTGACCACTATAGCTACTGTCTGAATTTTTTTTAGTTTTTGTTTTTGTTTGTTATTTGTGTTAATTTTTTTCCAAGTGTGTTTTTAGGTTAAATTAGTACTAATTCTCCCTCTACATGTACCATGGTCAAGAGTAAATCCATAGTCAGCAAGGGGAGATCCAAATTCGTGGCGCTGACTATGCGGCTAATCAATCAGGACACTGATACGGAGAAGGATCCCGAGTATGTTCCCCTCACTGGAAGGACATCACCCACAACACCTCGGGCTACATGAAATCAGTCCAAGAAGGTGGTCCCCGACGTAGTCACTCCCTCCCGGTCTGATGAAGAGGATACACTGATTGAGTCACCGACTAGGTCTGCCTCCGGTTTTGAGTCCACCTCTGCTGCAGGGTTTGCTTCAAGGTCCGCTTCCGGCTCTGCCATCGGTTTGAGTGCACATAATGGGTGATGATCCTACCCCTCTTGCCCACACTGATGATGCCCCGACCTCCCCATCTCAGGCCGCTAGTCAGGCCCTGAGCTCATCTAGAACCACCCTACCTTCTGGAGCCTCTGTTGTACCCTTGGCTCGAGTTTAAAAATTAGAGGCGCAAATGGCCACACTACTTCATCATGTGAAGCCATGGATGTAGAAGTGTATTGCGGAGTTTGAGGTAATGATGGAACGGATAATGGACCAGAAGGTCCAGACCATTCATAAGCGCCTGGATGCCTTCGAGTTGAGAGTACTCGAACGTCCACCCCCGTCACAGATTTTTCCTCTATCTGGATTGAGTTGGACAGTCTCCGGGCCGACATTAATTCTATCCTTGCTATGCCCACAGATGAGCCAGAGTCTGCACCCAGTGCATTGGCTGATGATACCGTACTCGATGCTCTATTAAGAGAGGATATAGATGCACAACCCGAACCCACCCGTGCTCGTGGGAAGAGGCACCACTCCAGCCACATTTCTGATACTACTGAGGAGGCCCGAGCAAAGAAGTGGGAGCACCAGCTGACTGAACAGGCTCGAAAAGTCTCTTTTATAGATGAGGAGTTGCGCCAGCAAAAGGTTCGTGAGAGTGCACGTGGGGCTTCGAGTTTTGTGCCCGTTGCCGAGGTTTCGACTATTGAGAGGGATGATGTGAGCATCACTGATGGTGAGGTGAGAGTGATTGAGAGTACTACTGAGGGTGCTAGGCTAGATGATGTGGGCACTACTGAAGGTGACCTAAGTGTTGTTCCAGCGGGCTCTGGGAAATCGGACTCACCCGCTTGTTGATAGTTCGTCGGCGCTATGCGCCATAGGTTTGCTTCACCTAATCCATTACTTTTTACTGTTTTTTGTGTGCATTGGGGAAAATTGCACCTATTTTTGTTGGGGGTGGGGTAAATGGATTGTGAGTGATAGGGTGAAGTCTGAGTAACCCAACTCATAATCCTCTCTTGGGGATTTCTTGCCTGTATTCTTTCCCCCCAAGAGACTGCTTAATTTCTATTGAACTGGCATGTGTTAGGATTGTATGTGTAGAAACATGAGAAAGAATGAAGCATGATGGCAAAAGCTTTGTAAAAAAAAAGATACCCGTCCAAATTTTGTGATATGTGCTATAATCTGTAGGCTAGAATGAGTTGAATGTGTTGGCTCTGAGTATGACGTGATAATGAACCAACTTGATGGCATGACTTAAGCTAAAACTTGAACTGGGTAATTTGATAATCTGATAATGAAACTTTGTGCCAAGAGTGTGTGAGAATAGTTGGTTGTTCAAACAGTTTTTTGTGTTAATCTAGAACTTGCCCGGTTAGTCATGCTAAGATAATCTACTCTAGAGGCTAGGAAGTAATCATAGGCCCTTGTTTTGATAAGTCCACAAATTGCCTAAAATGAATCCAACCAAATGAAATTAATGCTCCCTTTGATCCAAATGCTTTGAGCCTAAATTAGACCATTTCTTTCTAAACCCTTAACTCACCTTCCCATAATCTACTGTGTTGGCCCCGATCCCTCCTTGGACATGTGCACCTCGACTTAGGCCAAAGCCTAAGTTGAGGGTGGCTAATGTAAAAAGTGACCTCAATCTTGGCCCTGATCCGACATCGGGTATTTTGCACCTTAGTCAATGGAAAATCCATAGTTGAGGGTGGCTATGAAAGAGGAAACCGAAAGACAAATGGGTATGAAAAGAGTTTGGTGTTGATAACGATCGCTTATGTCACAAACTAAACGCAACAACAATTGAAGGTGACAGACAGAGTAGTGTTTCACACGGAATCCAATTCCTTTAGGTTTTGGGTTCTCAATTATTTTATTTAGGTTAATTATTTTTTTTAGTTTCACTTTTTTGTGTTGTTTTTGGTAGATTAGGGGAGGTCTAAGAACTGAAAAATTTGAAGCAAATGAGCATGTTTGAGCTTAAGTGTGAGTGTGTACCACCCTTAATGGAAATTGAGAGAACATGCTGTTAGCTAGACCTAGATGCCTCAAGGACTTCTTTCTTTAACTTTTAGCTTATGTATTGAATTGTTGCATTGGGGACATTGTCATGTCTTAAGTGTGAGGTGGAGGAATGAATTCCTAATTTTTACTATTTTATTGAGTCTTTTTTTAAATGATGGATTCCTCGGCTTTTCATAGGAGTATCGTATCCTTGGTTAACCTCTGTGGAAATGGAGGTGGAGGTTTAGCCATGGGAACAACTTTTTGGGTTATCTTCGCTTCCTTCTATGTAGCATTCTTGGACTCTCCAGTAATCTCAATCTCATCATCATCTTTTTCAACCACAATTTCAACCTCAGACGACATGGGTGGATCAATGGCCTATTTACCCCCTCGAGTAGTGACTGCCATACAATGTCCATCATTCTTCGGATTCTGGATGGTGTTGCTAGAAAGTGTGCCAGGCTTTCTTGGGTTTACTGTAGTGGACAACTGATTCATCTGCTGCTCTAGTTGCTTGATTGACACTGCATAGGAATCAACTTTTTGAGCAATTCCAGACAAGTCGTTTCGCATCTCTTTCACATTCTCATCAGTTGTGTCGAACCTCTTCATAATCTTCTGCATCATATCCTCAATCCATGACATACTACCCCAGCTTCTCTATTGCCAGATTCCCGATTTGTAGGTGGAACATAAGGCCCAATTCTTTTGTTTCTGTTGCCATAGTTGTTCCGGTTGTAGTTGTTGTTGTGATTATAGTTCCCATCCCGGACATACTGACCCTCTCGATTGTAGTTACCATAGTTCCGACCTTGGTTTCCTTGACCTTGGCGCCAATTATCCGAATTGGAACCTTGGGCGTTGGCTCGAAAACCCCCCGTTTGATCATTCACTAAGTAAGCATCCTCTTTATAGTAGCATTCCTCAACTGGTGGAGTTCTAGTCAAATAGTTTACCGCATTCACCTTTTCTGCACCTCTGCTCACATGCTTTAACACCAACCCAAGTTCTTTCCTCATCTGAGCCATCTCCTCACGAATGTCATCGACTGTTTGACTAGGTGCAGTTTGAACTGCAAAAGTGTTTCTTCCAATGTCTGACTTTCTAGTGCTCCATGCTTTATTATTTCGGGAAATCTTCTCCAGTTTCTCTGCAATCTCCTCAAAAGTGCACTCACCATATGATCCTCCAGAGATAGTATCAAGCACATCCTTACCATTGTCATCCTGACCTCTGTAGAAGTACTCCTTCAGTGACTCATCATCAATGAGGTGATTTGGAACACTTCGTATGAAAGCAATGAACCTATCCCCGAACTACTCACAGACTCTCCAGGTAGTGCCAGAAAGTTATTCAGTTTGTCCTTGTGATTCAGCTTCTTGGACAACAGAAAATACTTTGCCATGAACACCTTGTGTAATTGATCCCATATGTGAATCAAGTTGTATCGAAGCTCAGAAAACCATACCGCAGCATCTTCGATCAGTGATAGAGGGAAGACTCTCAACCCTATTACATTCATGTCCAACTCTGGTCGACCCGCACAACTCTTGCAAACACTCCTCAACTTGGCCATGTGCCCATGTGGATCTTTCGAAGTCATACCAGAGAACAAACCCCTTGCTGTAAGCATCTGGATCAAACTGCTAGTCACCACGAATGTATGCCCTGGAGGTAGAGGAGGGAGAACAATAGGTCCTTCAGATTCAACGGTATTGAAGTCGACCCTGTAATTATCATGCAATCTTGGTTCAGGTTGGTTATGCACCCTCAATGCATCTCCGAGTAGATTATCACCCTGAACCTGAGCATTCTCATTATTCACTTCCTCAGGCTCCTCTATGACTTAATTATTACGGACCCCTTGGTTATTCATCTTTATCAAAGTTTTGCTCAACTCTGGATCGTATGGGGTCAGTGGTTTGCCTCGACTCCGTGTACTTGGCATACACTAAAGCAGAAACCTGAAGAAAACAAAAACAAAAGAAAGCGTAAAATCAGGAAAAATTGACTAAAGTTCAATAATGTAGTTAAACATAATCCAAAAGCCTTATTCCCTGGCAGCGACGCTAAAATTTGATACACTCAAATTACATCTCCCTAAAGAAGTATAAGCGATCGTTATCATGTAAAGAACCCAACTTGTAGGTTGGGGTCAATTCCACGAGGAATATGGTTTAGACTTAAACTTAACTCACAATTTTATTCATTTAGTCAACTTATTTATGAGACAAGTAAATAAAGGAGGGGGGATTTGTGAAACAAATAACTGATTGTTGTTTAAGTAACAAGAGACCAAGATTCAAACTTTGTTGTTATCAATGAGAGAGAGAAACTAGGGTGTATGTGTTCCCCATAAGCTCTTAACACGGTAATCCTAATAATATTAATCCTTTCTTAGTGTTTTACATGCAAAGTTGGTAAGATAGGTATCCCTAAGTGATTGGTCCTCCAAATAGGGAATTTCACCCCGCACCTTGGTCTGGCTACGTGTGTATAATTTGCTAATCCTTACCTTTACCTCATATTAGACATCACATCAATGTATGACTTAGTTTTCACCCTCGCACCAATTGACATTAGACTATTAGATAGTATCGCACTAAATCTCTGTTGATAATTCTTTTCTTATTAATTACCTCCTTGACCGGCAAGTAGCAACAAGACGAGTTCTAATGTTGCATATCGTTAAAAAGACTTCTAAGCTAAAGAATTACCAATACATGCATAAACACTATTCAAGAATTACTTAGTTATATTCATACGTTGTTTATTGCTCATGGTTCCCACAACCCTAGTTGTGGATTTAGTTACTCATGCTTGAAAGAACACAATTCATACTTTTGTAAAGAGAATTCATGAACTTACGTTTAGAGTAGAAGAAACCTGTAATCTGCAATTGAATTTCAAAGCAAAAATCTCATAAACCGAAATTTGGAAATCAAATTGCTAAAGTTTGCAAGTTAATTACCAAGAAAATATCAAGAACTAAAAGTAAACAATAGTGTCTAACCTCCAAAAATGATGTTTACATACCCTATTTATAGAAAGACATTTCCTAAACAAAAAGGAAACAAAATAAGGAAATAAACTTTCTAGACTCGGCTTTGATCGATGAGTTTGACCTACGGACCGTGGGTCGACCTACGGTCTGTAAGTCCCCTCCGTTGGTCAACACTTAGACTTTTTCCTGCAGAGGCAGGAACCTTCACTCTTAGATACAATCGACGGACGTGTAGAACGGACCGTAGGTTGACCTATGGTCCGTGGGTCCTCTTCCGTGGCTCCATACTTCGGAATTTCATCAGGTACTGGAACTTCAACTTCTCTGAATCATTCGACGGATGTGAAGGACGGCCCGTGGGTCGACCTACGCTCCATCACTTGCATCCATAGTTCCACAGTTGGTCAGACTTCCCTGATGCTCCATCTACGCCACCCATCTACGGACCGTGACTGGACCTACGGTCGGTAGGTCACCTCCGTTGGTGGCTCCCTCTGCAGATTTTCAGCTGTCATCTCACACTTCCACGTTCAAGCTATTTCCTACAAATATAACACAAAAATATTAATTTGTAATACAATATGTCCCTAGACACACAACTCTTAAGTAAAATATATCAAAAATATTGTAAACTCACGATATATCAAGGCACGAAACCACTACACATGTTTTAAATGGTTCAAGTAGATGGTGGTTACAAAAAAATGAAAAATAAAAAGAGAAAAATAAAAGAAATGATGTGGGTGCTGGGATATGATAAAGAAAAAGAGGTTGGAACCACTCAAATAAGAGTTGTGCGCTAATAAGAACGTTGGGGAACCAAGATAATCTAGTCACTCATATACCAAAATATTTCACTCCCTAACCCGAGCCAACGTTACAAGTCAATAAAAGTCCTATAGTGATCTTATTCTGGTTGTTTGATAGTTGAAGTGTAGAAAACAAGGGCAAGCCTATAGTCTGTATACTTGCGGTGTTAGAAGTTCTTTTGGAGAGTGAGAGTATTCGTCAGTCCCAAATATCATGTGTGAGGGACTTTCTTTTGTGAGGGCCCTATTTTTGCATTTTCTAGTTTGTTTATGTTAGCTAATAGTTGGTATTAATATAGGTATGGTCGACTGTGTAATGGGATGTCGTCCACTAGTTGTTGCATGTTAAATAGAAGATTTTGGATGGAAATGTTGTGGAAATAGTTTTTCCATATCTGTGATAGTGTTCCTATGTATTTGAGCATCAGATGTTGTTCTTTTTCATCGCTTGAGGACAAGCAATGGTTCTAAGTTGAGGGTGTTGATGTGCCGTGAACTTATAACACATTTGACGCAAAAAACAAAGGATTAGTGCAAGACGTCGAGCTTTTTTATGTGAATATGATGGTTCTTTTACTAATGTGCAGGTTAAAACACTTACAATAAATTCAGGGAAGGATAGGAGTAAAAGTGAAGTTGCAAGTGAAAGATACTACACAAGTGGATATATGAACCCTGAGGTATTACACGAGCCATAAAGATGCTCATGAAAGTGCTCTAGAAGGAATGAAGTTGAAGTGTAACAAGATGAGGCCCTAGATGGGCCATGGAGCACTATACGAGCCGTACAGTGGCTCGTGAAGCAGCTGCAGTGAAGATTGACAACTTTTTGTCTAAGTGGTGGTTCACGAGGGGTTTGACGGGCCTTGTGAAGCTTCACGGGCCATCTAGCCTACTTGTGAAGTATCGACTACTAGTCTGCTACTTCGTGTGGGAGTCTTTTCTAAGACTATTTCAATTCCTTAGGATTTATTTTTGAATTATTAATGAAACTCTGAGATGTCTTGAGTGTGGAGAAGCGATATTTTCCTTTTTGAACACATTTTTGGTCGAACATTTTGGATCAAACTTTGTGATCTTGATTTAGTGCTGATAATCAAGAAGTTTTTGGTTTTGCTATTATCGTAAGTCTACTTCGTTATTTTCTCAATAATCTCTACTGTTTGTTTCATTCAGAATGTCATACCCCGAGCCTACACCTCGGACGTGACTGGCACTCAAAAACCATTTCTAGTTCCCAAGAGAACCCTTGGCCTAGCTCATTACTCAGCAGAAGACATTACTCAAGGAAAATGGAAACTCATGATGCAAAAATAACTTTAAAAACTTAACTTAAACTCAACTCCAATAATCATCTGAAAATAATTTACCAAGTATTAGTCAAATGCCTCATGAACTCAAAACATTACAACAACAAAGGGAATAATTATAGACTCTTCGACTTTTAAACTATCTATGAAGCCTCTACTGTTACAGAAGGATTATCGGGACAATACCCTCGACATCTTAAGAATTGAAGATAAAAGTGGAACCCTTTGGAAGCAAGAAGGCTTATTAAAGCTAACTGGTACTGCAAGTGGCATAAATGGAGCGTCTGTTGATGACCCTGTATACCTGTATCTGCATCATAAAAGATGCAGGCCAAATGGTGTCAGTACATGGAATGTACGAGCATGTAAGGGGAATTCTAAAGCATAAACATAAGCTTGAACTGATAGAAAAGAAATATACTTACCTCTTCTCAAACTCACTCAACTCAACTCAAACTCCACTCAAGGATAGGATACTCAACTCAGAGATAAGATAATCAACACAAATGTAAGATATTTAACTCGAAAATACTCGGCTCAAGATACTCAACTTAAAGATACGCAGCTCAAGATACTCAACTTAAGATACTCAAAGATAAAGCAACAATAAGAGATGCAATATATGAAATTTTTTTAAAACAGTAGATAATAACTCAATTGTATGTAATATTACAATAATAAATAAATTGTATGTAAAAATACAATAATAACTATTATTTGGGAGATTCTCTAACTGACAACCATCACTATGAGCTATGTGATGATACAACGTCTCGCGCACGCTGCTAGAACTGTCCTATACCTTTCCGTAGTATAAGACGTCCTCAACTAAGTAGATCCACTAAGCTATGCTAAAGAGGAATAAGGAATCATCTAAAAAGTATTGACCTTTACCCACATTGACATACATGGTTTATGAGGACTTTGAGTTGTCTGAACTTGTCCCCATATCGGTGCTCAATACTACTCCCAATAATATAACTCATGCTCATATGCTTAAAAATGTTTCCTCATCCTTAAAATTTGAGATTATTACTCAAAAGGTTCTCTTAAAAGAGACAGTGCTCAAAAACTCCTTATAAACTCATTTGAAAATCAAAGTTTACTCTTATTTTAAATGTAAAACAATTACTCTTGGTAATAATTAGTTCCCATATACTCAATTTAAAAAATGACACTCAACACTCCTCATCCTCATACTTAAGTCTTAAAACAAGTTTTAAAAGTTTGTAAAAGACTTCTCAACATGACTCGAAAGGTTCTCTCAAACTTGACTCTTAATATTTTCTTGAATTTAAAATGTGAACTCAAGATTTATGATTCATGATATATATGTTCTCTCGATGATTAATGAAGGTTCAAATAGTTATGATTAAGAAAGAAATGAAAGCTCGACTCAATGGAACAAGTACGGATCGAAGAACGGAAGAAAAAGTGGGTTGACGCTCCTGGCGCATCCCTAGCGTTCCACGCCAGCCCTCCACTTACTGGGGTTGATTTGTGGCACACTGCAGGCGCAGGGTGCTAGCCCTCCTGGCGCATCTGAGGCTCGCCTCCCCTGCCCATTCCCAGAATATTCGGACGAATTTTTCTTCTCGATTTCTGTCCCTAATTTGCCTATAATCAATTGATTTCTCCCAAACTCTCTTAGATTCGAATACCCAACAAAAGGAAAGGAAAATCTACTCAAAAAAACCCTCAAACTCTTAACATTCACCTTAAGAACTGATCGAATCCCATCATTAACGATTTAAGAATGAAACTTCAAGAAACTCATCAAGAACTTCAATTCATGGATTGTCATGGGCGAAATTAACTCAAGAAACTCATTATTGGCGTGAGGGTTAACTAAACAATCACTATGAAAGCTTACTTACCTCAAAGAACTAGGTTCTTAGCGAAATCTTGGATGAACGCTTGAAACCTTGAACTTTTTCTCCTCTTGAACCTCCTCTCTCAAGCCCTAAACATTTTGGGGATGAATAAAACTGATTCTAATCATTTTAGACCCTAAAATGGGTGTAATTCATGCTTAGAATAAGTGGGGGGGGGGGTGTAAGGAAAAGAATAAAATACCCCTCCTTAGTTCGAGTGAAAAGGCCCTATCTAGAGAGGTTGCACTCAAACAGTCATATCTCCCTCATTCAAACTCGGATATTAGCAAACTTGGTGGTGTTGGAAAGAGGACTCAAAGATCTTCGATTTGATACCTCATGGGCTACCTAACTCATCATGTTCTAAAGGTTATGGTCGTTTGAAGTTGACCAAAACATAAAAGAGCTTATGGATGACTTGAATGAATTTCTCTTTAGTTCTTTTTGGAAGTCGTGGTGCTACATCTCGTGACCTTGAAACCTAAGAAAATATAAATTTCTCAGTAAAATATTACTCACAACGAAGAATGGTTAGAGTCTTAGCTCAATAATTTTTAGGTTGTTACATTATCTCCCCCCCCCCCCACCTTCCTGGGATCATTCATCCTCGAATGACGGCTGAACTGGGTATAAAACGAGGTTACTCTTACTATCTTTTTTGACTCATGAACTTGCCTTCTAAAACAGGCTGAACTGATTCATACGAAGAGTTGTGACTTCCTATAGCACCTAAGTCAAGAACGATGATGTTGTGAACATTGTCACACACTCTCTGAAGTTACCTTTTCATAAACAAAGGAAGTCTGGGAATGAAGTAAGAATAGGAATACCTTGCCCGACGTAATGTGACTTCTAGCTGTTAAGCTTAGCAATACTCCTCAACTACGCTCTTCTTTCTTTATTAACACACCTAATTGGTTGCAACTCATAGCTCTCACAAAGGTACATGGCTAATCTTATCAAGGTCTTAGTCTAACGGCACACTCTTACTATATTCAAGCTTAACCCATATCTTAGGGTTCAGGTTCTATACCTCTCTATAGGGAATATCATCCCAAGAATATTACTCTTTACCACCACATTTAATCAACATTGGGCTCATATCAAGAACTACCTAATGTTTAACAATACCACATTCAAGCTTAGTACTCTAATAATTCCATGGACTCCTACTGATCAGCTCCTTAAAAAGTTCTCATTCTCTCATCATCTCTGTCATACCAACTAGAATTTCCTGCATTACTACTCGGAACCAACTAAGGGCTTTCATTTAACTATTTCATATAGTAAAACCTCATCCTCCTCTTCCTTATCATTTATAACCTTAGATGGAATTATCACACCATCATTATCATGGTAAGATCATTAACCTTCTCCTGCTAACATGTCACGACCCGGGAGTACCCCCTAGACGTAACATGGCATACTTGACCCCGAAGGGGTCTCATACAAGCCTCTAGCATCATCATTACATAAGACATTGAAATAATGCGGAAATTTAAAACTTAAAAGTCGAAGTCCAACTTCACTTTTCATAAAAGAAAGTAATAGGAAAATATAGACTTTGTCTCATACCACCATCCAAAACATAGGAATACAAAGTTTGGGACTTATCCCTTATACATCAATAAAAGTCTTAACATGAGAGGTACAATAGAACTAGAAAATAGGAAATCCCGTCCTCGAACTCGAGGACTCACCACTACTTGGAGAAAGCAATCCAAGTCTTCTTCAAAGAAGAGAGTGAAAGTCACCTAGCTTGAACCTACACTCATTAAGATGTAGAAGGAAGAAGGGGTTACCACATAATATGTACTAAGTATGGAAACATGCATAAAAACCTTAAATATGATAAAAAGGACATTTTTGTTACAAAAGTATGCCTTTGTCAAGTTTAGAAACCAACATGCATTTACAATGTACAACCTAAGCCATAATCACATTTATATACATGGTAATATAAACACCTTAGCAACCTCTAAGGAACAATTGTGCAATGTATGGTTGGCATCCCATAATACCAACCCTACTAAGTGTCCCCTTGAAGCTCCCTTGGTCATGCATATCACCTTTAAACCTCATTATAATCATTAGTAACCAATAAAGAAAATAATTATGAACATTACTTTGAATACAAGGAAGGTCATTCATAATAACTAACCATTCAAGACACATGTATGCATTTGTATCTCATCACAATATAAAGGAACCATCCCACAACATCCTACCAAGTCCACTTGTGCAATGTGGGAGTGAAGTCCCATACCCCCACTCCTACTAAGTAAACTCACCAAGAATATAATAATAAGGAACCATCCCACAAAAACCTACCAAGTCCACTTGTGCAATGTGAAAGTGAAGTCCCATACCCCCACTCCTACTAAGTAAACTCACCAAGAGGTCATAGCATAGTCCATGTCTCATTCATTTAGGGAAGAATAGCATAACCGACATAGACCATGTGAGCTACATGGAATCCGGTTTCGTGTAACCCCACACCGAAGAAGGTGTCCTACTTGCCTAAGGTAGGACTAAGTGTATAGCATCTAGGTGGATACACTAGCTAAATCCTATGTTGGCACATAGTTATGGGATATGGAGATTGCTTCTAGAAACCCGCCCTATTGCATTGGTGGAGGGGCATCCATCTCATGAATTCACTTTGAATGACCCTCACTATTGCATTGGCGGGAGGGCCTTGACCTCATTGTCCATATCCACTCGGTGCTAAGCATAAATTACCAATTTAAACATCATTAAGTCTTGAATTGCATTTACATATGTGAAGGAATGCTCTATCCCTCATTCAATACAATCCATTAAAATAGCTCATAGATTCATTAAAGGTGAGATTGTACTTTCAACCTTAGAATCAACATTAGTGTATGAGTAAGACTTTCACATTACATTCATAGTGTTTCATGAGAATTCGACTTTCAATCTACACAATACATCATCATCATCCTAGACTATTCATGCATCATTAAGTATAAGGGTAAGAGAAGATCAATACTTTCAACAATACCATACTTTACCCATTAGTCATAGGAGATTTACTTTCTAAGTGAGTCGATAGGTTATACACAACTTTCATCAGCATGTCCAAACCCTAGCAATTTACCCCTTTTTAAGGTCATGAATCATGTCTCACAATTACACCTAAAGATACTACAATAGACATGAACAAAACAAGATTCAATAACTAAATTACACATAGAAACAATTCATAGTAATCATCTTGCATCAATACACCCATCACAATACTTGAAATTGGGGTCATGGGGGTGTTCATGGGTTCAAGGGGAATTTTGCAATGAAAATCACCATTAAACATCAAATCATCCATAATATAATGAAATTGGGGTCATGGGGGTGTTCATGGGTTCAAGGGGAATTTTGCAATGAAAATCACCATTAAACATCAAATCATCCATAATACAATGCAATTAACATAATAAAAACCGTTTTTAGGAAGAACCCATGGTTGGAAGAGAAACCTTAGTTTTTGAACAATATATAAATTTTGAAATCAAGGGTTGAAAGGCTTCATGGAGAAAGATGTTCCATGAATCAAGGTTCCCATACCTTAATTGAAGCTTTGCCCATGAATTGGAGTTGAGAAGATTGATTCTTGAGCCCTAACCTTCAAGTTCTTGGTGTTCTTTAATGGAGTTTTGAGAGAGAATGTTTTGAGAGGGAAGTAGGTTTGATTTTTGGTTTGTGAGTTATGAGAGTTAGAAGACTTGTTTATTACCTAAAACTACTTTAATACAGTTAAAACAACTAAATATAACCGTCCCCCACCCTAACTTAATTAGTTAATGAATTACCAAACCACTCCTACCTAGGATGAACCTAGGCAGTAAGCCCATGCCCCATTCACGGGGCATGGTTTGAACCACGGACCGTGCTGGTCACTTGTGGTTTGGGTCAGAGAGGGAAGGATGAGGGTCTTGGTGAGGAGACTAAGTCTCAACTCACGAGACCTTTTCACAGAACGTGAGTTGGTCCACAGACCGTACTGCACGTCCGTGGAATGGGGCTGGGACATGGTATTTTAGGGGACCTCATGAGGAGGCTAAGGCTGGACTCACGATACCCATCAATGGGGTGTGAGTTAGTCCACACTTCATGGTCCTCCATTCATGGATGGAACTGTGTTGGACAACTTTTTGGACCTTCCATTAGGTCATCCTCGTGGACACTTGGGGGGTCCTAAGGGAGTCGTGCCTTGATGTTTAGGCACTAGAACCCTAGTACTAGGTTAGGGAAATTATTTTAGGACCTTAACCTTACGTTTATACTTCATTAGGCTACTAGACTACACGTTAGGCTCTAGCTTAGGTCATTAGAAATATGGGGTGTTACATAACATCACTCTACTACTAAAAGATCTCTGTAAAGATATCTCACATACTCTTTTGAACTCAATACTATCTTATGCTCAACACTTGACTTGATTTCTCATCTTATCATCTCCCCCTTAGGTCTAAAGCTGACACTTGAAATCTATGGACCTATTATGTCATCTCTAAACTGGTCTACATCCCCCTTTACTCTAACACTCGGGAAAAGTTTATCTCATGACTACCGAACTCTCTATAAGCATGTACTTAGACCTCTTTCTAAGATGTTTCTCTTGACCTCTTCTCGTTGGCTCCTAAGGCTGCTCCATCTAAATCTTTAGGAAAATTACACTTGCACCAGCTTATCCCATATTGGCAGCTCAATTATACAATCTAGGCACCCAAAAAAATTACAACCTCAATTGGGACCTCGTCTGGCCACATACCATCTCGGATGTACCTCTTACTGCTCTACCTTCATTTCTCTCCTCTATGGGTCATAATACCACATTTTCATTGCAAGGTACCACTTTGATCTCCTAACCTATTTCAAGTCAAACCTACTAGATCATATCTCAAAACTAACACCATCACCTTCATTTTTCCATCTTTTGATCACGACAGTCATCTCAAATTCAAGCTTAGTGTCTAGTGCTAAACACAGATATCAATATGATTGCTCACACCTTAAACTACGTGTGACTACCAGAAAAATCAAGAAACACTCACCCACTAAGATCTAATGACAAGTAGGAAATCTTAATCTCTCCGCCTACCTACCTACATATTACCTTCACCTTCTATTTCACAACTTAAGTACTATCTACTCACTTACTGCGCATTACCTTTCAAATAGTTCTATCATCTTCTGAAAACCGTAGGGTTCCCCATTCAAAATTCATAAGCCTAGATTTGGTCTATCACCTCATGAATACTTTACTCTCTAATTCCACACATATATTTAGTCTTCTCTAACATGACGGAACATCGACATCAACTCTATTCTGGTTAAAAGTATACTTTATCTCATCCTGACTAGTAACTATTCATTTTCCTTCTATCAAGAACTCTCTACAACATTATTATTCCTTATTATACTCATAAAGAAACTCATCACTTATAACTGTCTGGGTTCATGATTGCAATAACATAATCTGCCCCATCACTATCTCTCTTTCATAGATTTCTATACCTCTACATGCTTTTCTCTTAACTTAAGGGTACTTTTTACTATTACTGCTCATAATCTTGTAATTCATACTATCTTTTAGGGTGAAAATATTACCCAAGCTCTAAAACACACTTTCTTATAAGGGTCTCACCTGAATAAGGTTTAGAGAAGAGAGTACATCTCGATTTCAGCTCAAAAGCACAATTCATATGAATATGAGTGGATTCTTTCGAACTCAATAGTTAACTCACTCATAGGCTCCTCTCAAGTCCCTCTACAGTCTCATGATTTCCTCAAGAGATTTTCTAAGACCAACTCATCGATAAAGAATTGACTTTGCTTTTCAACCACCTCTAGTATGAGGGGTACATGAATGAATATGAGAAATGCACGAATTTGAATAAGCTTCTTACGACATAGTTCTATTGAAAGATTTAGAGTATGAAAGAACAAAAAATTTTCTTAAATGTTTGTAGTCCCTCGTTTATAGAAATGGGCCCCTCACAACCATAAACATGACCCTATTGACACATCTTCATAGACACCCTAGGACACTTGAACTCTATTCTGATACTAAGTTTGTCACGCCCCGAGCCTACACCTTGGACGTAACTGGCACTCAAAAACTATTGTTGGTTCCAAAGCGAACCCTTGGCCTCGCTCATTACTCAGCAGAAGACATTACTCAAGAAAAATGGAAACTCATGATGCAAAAATAACTTTAAAAACTTAACTGAAATGCAACTCCAATAATCGTCTGAAAATAATTTACCAAGTATTAATTAAATGCCTCATGAACTCAAAACATTACAACAACAAAGGGAATAATGATAGACTTCTCGACTTTTAAACTGTATATGAAGCCTCTACTATTACAGAAGGATTATCGAGACAAGACCCTCGACATCCTAACAACTGAAGATAAAAGTGGAACCCTCTGGAAGCAAGGAGGCTCAACAAAGCTAACTCGAACTGCAAGTGGCATCAACGGAGTGTCTGTTGATGACCCTGAATACTTGTATCTGCATTATAAAAGATGCATGACAAATGGTGTCAGTATATGAAATGTACGAGCATGTAAGGAGAATTCTAAAGCATAAACATAAGCTTGAACTAATAGAAAAAAAAACATACTTACCTCTTCTCAAACTCATTCAACTCAACTCAAACTCTACTCAAGGATACTCAACTCAACTCAAATATAAGATATTCTACTAAAAGGTAAGATACTCAACTCGAAAATACTCGGCTCAAGATACTCAACTCAAAGATATTCAACTCAAGATACTCAAGGATAAAGCAACAATAAGAGATGCAATATATGGAACGCTATTTAAAACAATAGATAATAACTCAATTGTATGTAAGAATAAAATAATTACTCAATAGTATGTAAAAATACAATAATAACTCTTATTTAAGAGATTCTCTAACCGACAACCATCACTATGAGCTATGTAATGATACAAGGTCTCATCCATGCTACAAGAACTGTCAAATACCTTGCTGGAGTATAAGACATCCTCAACTAAGTGGATCCACTAAGTTATGCTAAAAAAATAATAAAGAATCATCTAAAATGTATGACCATTTACCCACGTTGGCATACATGGTTTATGAGGACTTTGAGTTGTTTGAACTCGTCCCCATATCGTTGCTTAATACCACTCCCAATAATATAACTCAACTCATATGTTTGAAAACATTTCCTCAACCTCAAACTTTGATATTATTACTCAAAACGTTCTCTTAAAAGAGATGATACTAAAAAATTCCTCATGAACTCCAAAAACTCCTCATAAACTCATTGGGAAATCAAAGTTTCCTCTCATTTTAAATGTAAAGCATTTACGCTTGGGAATACTTAGTTTCCTTATATTCATTTTTAAAAATGAGATTCAACTCTCCACATCCTCATACTTAAGTCTTAAAACAAGTTTTAAAAGTTTGTAAAAAACTTCTCAAAATGACTTGAAAGGTTCTCTCAAACTTGACTCTTAATCTTTTCTTGAATTTGAAATGTGAATTCAAGAGTTATAATTCATGATATATATGATCTTTCGATGATTAATGAAGGTTTAAATAATTGGGATTAATAAAGAAATGAAAGCTTGACTCAAAGGAACAAGTACGGATCGAAGAACGGAAGAGGAAGTGGGTTAACGCTCCTGACGCATCCCCCGCCATCCATCCTCTTACTGGGGCTGGTTTGTGGTGCACTGCAGGCGTAGAGCACTAGCCCTCACGGCGCATCTGGGGTGCGCCTCCCCTACTTATTCCCATAACATTTCGATGAATTTTTCTTCTCGATTTCTGGCCATAATTCGCCTAAAATCGATTGATTTCTCCCAAACTCTCTTATATTCAAATACCCAACATAAGGAAATGAAAATCTACTAAATACAACCCTCAAACTCATCATATTCACCTCAAGAACTCATCGAATCCCATCATTAACGATTTAAGAACGAAACTTCAAGAAACTCATCAAGAACTTCAATACATGGATTGTCATGAACAAAATTAACTCAAGAAACTTATAATTGGCATTAGCACTACTAGAAAATTGCTAAAAACTATGGAACGAAAAGCGACGGATAGTGTCGCTCCAGAAAGCAACGCCAATTTCCACCCTCTCCGTCGCGTTTTAATAGAAATAATTATTTGTAAAATTATTTTACAAGAAGCGACGGACGAAATCTCTTAGTCGTCGCCTTTTTTCGCGGATTTTTGCGCCAAACATACATGTAATTAATAATTAATTATTTAATATTGGTAGAGACGCTGCCCGTCGCTTTTTAT
This sequence comes from Solanum tuberosum, assembly GCF_000226075.1. Taxonomy (NCBI): domain Eukaryota; kingdom Viridiplantae; phylum Streptophyta; class Magnoliopsida; order Solanales; family Solanaceae; genus Solanum; species Solanum tuberosum. The sequence continues at coordinate 1,523,656 of NW_006239047.1, read as the reverse complement.
TTAAAATATTATTTATAAATTAAAATATAACCACTCCGTCCGTCACTTTTAATTTATTTTATTTTATTAATTATTATTTTTAAAAGCGACGCACGACATCTCTTAGTCTGTCGCTTTTTGGTCAAAATATCTAGTCAAATATTTTTAAAAAGCGACGGACAACGTCTCTTAGTCCATCGCTTTTTGGTCAAAATGCCGGTCAAATATTTTAAAAAAAGTGACGGACAAAGAGACGCTGTCTTTCACTTTTCTTAAAATATCTTTGAGGCAGATTAGGTTTTACTCATTTTCTACTCTCTCTCTTCTCTCTTTTCTATTCTCTCTTATCTCTTATTCTCTCCCTTTTCTCTAGCAGATTCCATCCAATCCTTGCCTCCATCGCCGCTGTTGCTGGGTTGCTACCTTCGCCGCTGTCGCGCTGCCTGTCGTTGTTAAGGTAAGAGTTTGATATTAGTTTTTTTTTCCAATTCTAGTAATTATAATTGGTTTGTTAGTTAGTATATTATTATTTTAGTTTGTTGGGTTGTGTTATTGTTAATTTGATTTGATTATTGTTAGTTAGGTAGAGAATTGGAGATTTTTGATTTTAGGGTTTTCTCTTAAATTGGGTATTGTAATTAGTGAATGAATTAGGGTTTTTGATTTTAGGACTAGTTTGAACTTAATAATATGTAATTTGATTGTGAATTGAGATTTTTTTAAAAATTTGATTGATATATTGTTAGTTAGTAAAATGTTACTTTGAAGTTAGAAATTAGTAATTGAATTGTATATGATGAATGTTTGAATGTCATAACTATATAGTGATGAATGTTTGAATGTTGTGAATATATATTGATCGATGAGGTTTTTTTTTGAATTAGAACTTGAGCATATATAACTAATTGTTGGATTAGAAGTTTATATATAACTAGATATGAACTTGAAGTTGAAGTTGAACTTGGAACTTGAATATTGAATATAACTAATTAATTCTTGGATTAGAAGTTTATATATAACTAGATATGAACTTGAAGTTGAAGTTGAACTTGGAACTTGAATATTGAATATAACTAATTAATTCTTGGATTAGAAGTTTATATATAACTAGATATGAACTTGAAGTTGAAGTTGAACTTGGAACTTGAATATTGAATATAACTAATTAATTCTTGGATTAGAAGTTTATATATAACTAGATATGAACTTGAAGTTGAAGTTGAACTTGGAACTTGAATATTGAATATAACTAATTAATTCTTGGATTAGAAGTTTATATATAACTAGATATGAACTTGAAGTTGAAGTTGAACTTGGAACTTGAATATTGAATATAACTAATTAATTCTTGGATTAGAAGTTTATATATAACTAGATATGAACTTGAAGTTGAAGTTGAACTTGGAACTTGAATATTGAATATAACTAATTAATTCTTGGATTAGAAGTTTATATATAACTAATTTTAGAAATTTGATATGAACTATTGAATTTAATTAGAACTTGAACTTGAACTTAGAACTTGAATTTAACTAATTCTTGGATTAAAAGTTTATATATAACTAATTTTAGAGAAGTTTATATATAACTAGATATGAACTTGAATTTAGAACTTGAACTTAAACTTGAATATAACTAATTCTTGATGACCTTAATTAATTAAAACTTAATAATTAAACTTAATTAGAACTTGAACTTAATTTGAACTTAATTAATTTGAACTTTGAAGTACTTAAAATCTTATTGACCTTAATATATTTGAACTTAATTATAACTTTGAACTTAATTAATAATAACTTGAACTTAATTTGAAATATAATTAATTATTTGAAATCTTAAACTTGATTAAAATTTATGAATTAATTAAGCTTGAACTTTGTAGATCTTGAAATATAGTGTTTATGAATTAATGAATTAGGTATATAAGTAATAATAAATATATATTAACAATATAAATTAGTTTAATGTAGTTAATTATTATTAAATTTAATTTATAATTGAATATCTATATTTTTGTAGATGGATCATCGTTTGTGGATGTATGATATGCATTATGAAACTGGTGGTTGTTTGAAAGTTGAGTTTATTGACTGTGTTAGAGGTTTTATTGAACATACAATGACACTTGATATTTTCAAGAATAATGGATTGGTTAGGTGTCCTTGTAGTGCATGTAGGTGCTTAAGATTTTTTGAACCATATACATTCATGGTTCATTTGTATCGTAATGGTTTTAAGCCTAGATATTTTGTATGGGTTGTTCATGTAGAAAGAGATGGATTAAATGGTATGTTTTATAATTCAATGCCCGTGGATGAACATTATATGCTTGCACCACATGACCAAATTAGGGTTGAACATGATGATAAGGTTGAACAAGATAAGGTTAAACATGATAAGGTTCATGAAATGATCAATGATGCTTTCGGGGTTCAAGGTGGGATGAAACCATAACAATATTTTAATGAAGGTCCTAATGAAGAAGTAAGATGCTTCTATGATCAATTAGAAGAGTCTAGTCGTCCACTTTGTGAAGGGAGTCCACATTCTACCTTGTCAGTTGCTGTAACGACCCGAGAGCACCCCCTAGCCGTTACATGCGTATTCGACCTCTCGGAGGTCTCATACAAGCCTCAGCATTCATTCATCGCATTCGGTAATAAAAACCGTAAGGAATTTAAACACTTTTTAAAACAAGTTCATAATACTCATAAAATCCTTCGAATGTAACGAAGCAGAATTTCTAAGTCTCATGTACCATCTTAGACACGAATAGAACATCTTTGGGGCACGACCCTTTACAACAAAATATAAGTCTTATACAATGTCTAAGTGGAAATACTAGAAAGGTAACAACTATGTCCTCGAATATATGAGGACATACCAAGGTTCTTGAGAAGAGTCAATATCCCAAGCTTCCTCAAAAGATCTCTTCACTTTCCACCACCTACACTTGTAACAATAGAGAAATATGGAATTAGTACAATAAGTACAAAGTATGATGACCATGCAAGAAAACATGCACAATGGACATTTACAAGAAATGTATGCTTTTAAGACCTTCTTTAACAAACCTTTACGACTGCAAGCATAAACCCACATTTCAAGTCACCATTCACAAATAAGACCATATTCACATCATTTACAACTCAATACTTAAAAAAGATAGCAAAGTAAGTCCTTCATTAC